>NW_006432491.1:1176415-1187421 GCF_000325575.1 Pteropus alecto | reverse complement strand
CTGGCCTATAGAGTTTCTGCTGAAAAATTCTTTGATAGCCTAATGAAAGTTTCCTTGTGGTTCACCTACTTACTCCCACCCTCCAGCTGTCTTTAAGATTCTTTATAATTGCTTTTGACAATTTTAGTAGAATGCGTCTTAGAGAAAGTCTTTTTGCTTTGAGACAACGGGATGTTCTATTAGCTTTGTGGACTTGAATGTCCAATTCTTTCCCCAGGTTAGGGAAGTTCTCAGATAGTATTTCTTTAAATAAATCTTCTGCCTCCTTTTCCTTCTTTACTTCTGATGCATCAATTATTTTTATATTTATCTTCGTGATTAAATCAGATAGCTGCCATTGGGTTTCTTTACCCTTTTGGAAATTTTAGTTCTTTTTTCTCTTTTAGTTAAATTATTCCTATGTTCTTATTTGCCAAGTCACTGATTTTTTCTTCTGGTTATCCATGTTACTCTCTATTGCATTTTTCATATCATTCATTGAATTCTTCAGCTTCAGAATTTCTACTTGGTTCTTTGTTAAGATCTCAGTCTCTTTGGTAAAAACTTGTTTTTCTTAATTTTATTTCTGAGTTCATTAAATGTTCTTTTTGAGTTTTCTTGTAGTTTTTTTTTTCAATTTCTTTATAATCTCTCTTTTGAATTCTTTATCAGTTAGATTACAATAACTTGTGTCTTTGCTTTCAATTTCTCAAAAATTATAACTTTTTTATGATGCTATATTTCCTTGATTACTTATAATGTTTGTAGGTATGTGATTCTGCTTTCACATTTGAAGAATCAGATACCTCCTTAAAACTAAGGTTTTATGTCCTGTTTGTTTCTTAAAATTTAACAGGCTGGCTAAAAAATAATAAAATAAAATAAATAAAAATCTTTGTTTTCTAATCCAGAAGATGGTGCTATAGCTCAAGTTTGTGGTTTCTCTCTTGCTCACCAAAATTGACTTATTACCTGGGTGCTTTCAGTTTACTGGAGCTGGCTTTTGCGGATCCCCTTGAGACTTTGCTCAGAGAGCAGGTGACAGAGTGAGGAAAGGTGTAGGATTAACATTTGGGCTTTTTGGGGCATCCATGGCCCATTGGGCATGCCTTCCAATGGGTTACTCCAAAAGATTTGTTGGCACACTTTTGCTGAAGCAGACAACAACAAAGGCATTTCTTTAATGCTCTTTTATATTCTTATCTACTTCCTTCCCTTTCTCCTCCCTCAACTCTGTCATGGAGATCTCTCCTCAAAATGTAGTGTTGCTGGACAGAAACAGAATTCTCTGTTTGCATTCTGCCCATCTGGGGTAGCTGGACAATTGTTCACCATTTTGCTTTCTACTTTCTAGATGAGAGAGGTTACTACTTTCCACCTCCTCTGCCAGAAAATCTCTGCTGCTGCTGCTTCCAAATTTCAGCCCCTAGTAATGTTACCTGGAGAGGGAAGACTTCTCTGGTAGGTCTCCTTCTCCTCTGCATCCAAACTCTAATGGCTTGGGGAATCTCACCTCAGGCAAGCTGAATTTCCACAAATTCTCTTTTGCTCATGGGTATCTGACCACTTTGTACTCTCCAGGATTTTTTATTTCAGATCAGACCTAGTAAAGGCTGGGTCAGGTTTGCTGAATCCCTTACATTTGCTGAATCCCTGACAAAGGACCTGTTAGTTTATTTCTGGATGCAAAAGCGGGCTGAAAACCTCCCAGGTCTCTTGATATAATGTGCAGAGGCATTTTTGCTCAATTATGGATGTCTAGTTAATTATTAAAAAAGAAAGGAAAAAATAAAGCAAAAGTTTATGCCATTATATTGTTGTCAACTTCTAATTGTAAGTTTTTTGTTACTATTTTTTAGCAAGTTGAAGACTTTCTCTTCTATTCCTAGTTTCCTGAGAATTTTATTATGCATTGGTATTGAATTTTGTCAAATGACTTTTCTGCACCAATAATATGATCATGTATTTTTATCTTTAGCCTATTAATATGGCAGATTATATTAACTTTTTTATAGATTTTGAACCAGACCAGACTTGAATCCATAGAATAAAACCTACTTAGACAGTGTATAATCCTTTTTATATATTATTGAAAACTAATTGCTAATTTTTTGTTGAGAGTATTTCAATCATATTTATGAGAGATTTTAGTCTGCAGATTTTCCTTTTTGTTGTAATTGAAAATACACCTGTTTTCTTAACATTTTTTTCAGGTTGTTCATTATTAGCATATAGAAATACAACTGAAATTTGTGTGCTGTTTCTGTATCCTGCAACTTTGCTGAATTCATTTATATTTCTAACAGGTTGTGTGTGTGTGTGTGTGTGTGTGTGCGCGCGCGCGCATGTGTGTGTGTGTGTGTGTGTGTGTGTGTGTGAGAGAGAGAGAGAGAGCGAGAGCAAGATCTTTAGGGATTTCTGTATAAAAGATCACTGCATTTTCAAATGGAGATAATTTTCTTTCTTTTCAATTTCAGTGTCTTTTAATTCTTTTTCTTGCCTGATTGTTCTGTATAAGAATTCCATTGCTATTTTTTTTTCATTACTATTTTTAATAGCAGTGGCAAAAGCAGACATTCTTGTTTTGTTCCTGAATAAAAAAAAATCAAAAAAACAAAAAAAAAAACTTTTGGGCTTTCACCATTGAGTATGATGTTAACATATGACCTTTGTAATGGTGAGGTAATTTCTTTCAATTTCTAGCTTGTTAAGATGTTGTTATGAAAGACCGTTCAATTTCGTAGATTCATTTTCTACGTTTATTGAAATATCATGTGGCTTGCCTACTTCATTCTGTAAGGTGCTGTATTACGTTGATTTTCATATGTTGAATCATTTTTGCAATCTAAAACTAAATTCCATTTAGTCATGATGTATAATCACTTTTTAATAAAAATTATTGGAATGACATTAATAAAATCAAATAAGTTTCAAGGGTACAATTCACCAGTATGTTATATATATTTTGCATTGTGTGTTCACCACTCAAAGTTAGATTTCCTTCCCTCACCAAATATTTGATCACTTTACCCCTATCTACCTCCTCCCTTCTCTTCTTCCCTCTTCCCTCTGGTAACCACTAATCCGCTGTCTGTGTCCATAAATCTCTGTTTGCTTCTCATGTTTTTTGTTGCTTTCAGTTTTATATCCCTCATGAGTAACTCATATGGTTCTCAACTTTTTCTGTCTGACTTATTTTGATTAGCAGATTATCTCTAGATCCATCCATGTTGTCACACATAACGGTATTTCATGTTTTCATGATTGATAACCCTAACCCTAACCTTCACCCTAACCATAACCCTAAACCCTAAACCCTAACCCTAACTCTAACCCTAACATTAACCCTAATCCTAACCCTAACCCTAACCCTAAACCCTAACCTTAACCCTAACCCTAACCCTAACCCAGAGGAACTGAATAAGAAACATACCAATGGCCAACAGACATATGAAAAACTTCTCAACTTCACTAGCTATTAGGGAAATGCAAATTAAAACCACAATGAGATACCACCTCACACATGTTAGAATGGTTATCATAAACAGGAGAAGTAATAAGTTTTGGAGAGGTTGTGGGGAAAGGAAACTCTCACACTCTGTTGATGGGAATGTAAATAGGTACAACCACTATGGAAAACAGTATGGAGCTTCCTCAAAAAAACTAAGAATTGAATTACTATATGACCCAGCAATCTGTCTTCTGGGTATTTACCCAAAGAACCTGAAAATTATTTACAGGACATGGAAGCAACTGAAATGTCCTATGATAGTTGATTGGATTAAAAAGAGGTGGTACATTTATACAATGGTTGTACCAATTTATATTCTCATCAGCAGAGTTTGAGAGTTTCCTTTTCTCCACAACCTCTCCAAAACTTATTACTTCTCCTGTTGATGATAACCATTCTAACAGGTGTGAGGTGGTATCTCATTGTGGTTTTAATTTGCATTTCCCTAATAGCTAGTGAAGTTGGGAATTTTTTCATATGTCTGTTGGCCATTGGTATGTTTCTTGTTCAGGTCCTCTACCCATTTTTTAATTGGATTGTTTGTATTTTTATTGTTGAGTTGTATGAGTTCTTTATGTATTTTGAATATTTGGCCCTGATCAGAACCATTGTTTGCAAATATCTTCTCCCATGTAAATGTTTTCCTTGTTGATGGTTTCTTTTGCTGCGCAGAACTTTTTAGTCCAATATGGTTTCCTTCATTTATTTTTGCTTTTATTTCCCTTGCCTTTGAGGTTGAAGTCATAAAATCCTCTCTAAGTCCAAAGTCCATGAATTTAGTATCTATGTTTTCTTCTAGTGATTCATTGTTTCAGGTCTTATATTCAGGTCCTTAATCCAATATGAATTAATTTTGGTATATGGTTATAGACAGCAGTCTAGTTTTGTTGTTTTGCAGGTGTCTTTCAAGTTTTCCTAGCACCAATTTTTGAAGAGGATTTCCTTTCTTCATTGTATGTTTTTGGCTCCTTTGTCAAAAATTATTTTCCAATATATGTGGGAGTTTACTTGTGAATTCTCATATGTGTTCCATTGGTCTGTGTGTCTGTTTGTTTGTTTGTTTGTTTTTTCCCCACTACTATCTGTTTTGATTATTGTCACTCTGTAGCATAATTTGAAGACAGCAGAATGACCTTTGGCCTAGTTCTATTTTCTCAGCATTGTTTTGGCTCTTTGGGGTCTTTTGTGCTTCTATAAAAATCTGATGATTTTTTTGTTCTATTTATTTTTTAAATGTTGTTGGGATTTTGGTAGGGATTGCGTTAAATCTGTATAATGCTTTAGGTAATAAGTTTATTTTAACTATGTTGATTCTTTTAATCCAAGAACACAGAATATCTTTCCATTTCTTTGTGACTTCTTCAATATCTTTTAATAATGTCTTATAGTTTTCAGTGTATGGGTCCTTTGCATTTTTCATTAATTGCATTCCTAGATATTTTATTCTTTATGTTACAATTGCAAAAGAAGTTGTGTTTTTCATTTCTTTCTCTGAAAAATCAGTATTAGGGTATAGAAATGCTATGGATTTTTAAACATTGTTTCTGTGTCCTGAAACTTTGCTGTATTTGTTTATTATTTCTAATTGTTTTTTTTTTCAATATGCTATTGAACTTAGTTTGCTAAATATTAGTAAATTTTGCTGAGAATTTTTTCATAAATATTCATAAGGTAAATTGGTCTATAGTGTTCTTATAATTTCTGCATCTGGCTTTGGATCCGGGTACTGCTGGCTTCACAAAATGAGTTATAAAATGTTCAATCCTCTTCCATTTTTTAGAGAAGTTTGAGAAAGACTGATTTTCATTCTTTCTTTAAAACTTGGTTGAATTCACCAGCGAAGCCATCTGTTCATGGGTTTTTTTTTTTTGTTGGGAGATTTTTGATACTTATTCCATCTTCTTACTGATTAAGGGTCTATTTAGATTTTCTTTTTCTTCATGATTCAGCTTGGTAGGTTGTGCAATTCAAGAATTTGTTCATTTCATGTAGGATATCTTTTTTTTTTGGTATACAGTATTTCATAGTACTCAATTATAATTTTTTCCCCTGCAAAACCAAATGTAATTTTATTTCTTTTATTTCTTATTTCAATTATTTTTGTTTTCTTTCTTTTTTCCTTAGGTAAAGGTTTGTCATTTTAGCTGAATTTTTTAATACTAATTCTTGAATTATTGACTTTATTGTTTTTTTATTTATTTTTTTTATCTCTGCTATAATTTTTATTGTTTTCTTTATTCTACTAGCTTTGGGTTTAGTTCATTTTTCTTAATTATATTGTTCTAGATGATATAAAGTTAGATGATTGATTTGAGTTGGTTTTCTTTTTAAATTTAAGCAATTACAGTATAATTTCCCCTCTTAATACTGCTTTCACTGCATTTCATGTGTCTCAATATGTTGCATTTTTATTTTCATTTGTCTCAGTGAATTTTATAAATTTTATTTTTTCTTGTTCTTTTACATATTTATTAAGTGTGTTGTTTAATTTCTACATGCTTTGTTTTTTTATTTTCTTATTTATTTATTTACTTACTTATTTACAATTCAATAATGTCATATGTATATTGCATTGTGTGTTCAAGAAGTCATTTTTTTAAGGGTGACAAAGGCCATAGTAACCATTAATCTGTTGTCTGTGTCTGCGAGTCTCTGTCTTGTTCGTTGCTTCAGTTTTATATCCCATATACGAGTGAAATCTTACAATTCTCAACTTTTTCTCTCTGACTTATTTCACTTATTTTGTTTGTTTGCTTTTAATATCTCTGTCTCTTTTTTCTACCTTCTTCTGGTTTACTTAAACATATTTTTTAGAATTCCATTTTTATTTATTTTTAGTGATTTTGTGTGTATCTTTTCATTCAAAATATTTTAACGGTTGCTAACTTAACATCTACTAGTGTCAACATTTTACCAGTTTGAGTATAGTATCTTTTTTTTTCTTTTCACTATTATAATTCCACATATTTATCTTCATATACTGAAAACCACAAACAGCATTATAAGATTTTGCTTCAACTGCCAAATAGAATTTAAAAAATTCAAGGGAGGAGAAGTCTATTGTATTTATTCATATTTATGTTCTTTACATGAACTTTCTTCTCTCTCTATGTTCCAAGGTTTCTTTTTCATTGTTTTCTTTCTGTTGAGAAAAAATATTTTGGTCATCTTTTTAGCACAGGTCTGTTGGTGACAAATTGTTTTAATTTTCCTTTATATGAGTATACCTTGATTTCTTTTTTATTCATGACATTTGTTTCCATCAGATATAGAATTCTAGGTCGACTGTTATTTTTTCAGCATTTGAAAAAAAAACTGTCATTTCTTTTGTTTTCAAAAAAGAAATCCTTCTTTTTTTTTTTTTTTACTTATTGCTAAGGCATCATTTTTCTGGATTGTTTTCATGACTTTATCTTTTCTCTTAAATATTTGACTATGGTGTATCTTGGCATGGATTTCTTTGTGTTTGCAGTGCTTGTGGTTTGCTCATCTTGAACCTATAAGTTTAGGCTTTTTGACAATCTGGGAAATTTTCAAGGATTATTTCTTCAAATAATTTGCAACCCCAACCACTGTCTACTCTCCTGTGATTTTGAAGGCATGACTGTTAAATATTTTATTTTAATCTTATAATTCCCTGGGGCTCTGTCTTCCCTCCACCCCCACCCTCTTCAGTCTATTTTCCCTGTGTTCTGATTAGGTAATTTATATTGTTTTATCTTCAAATTCATTCACTAAGTGTTTCCTTCCTCTTCTTTATTCTGCTATTGAGAACAACACATCTGACCATCTTTTTATTTTTACTCTTCCTGTTATTCTATTTTTCAGGTCTAAAAATTTCAATTTCGATATTTCAATTTCTATATATATCCTCTATATTTTTATGTGAGTTTTTTATTGCTGAAAGTTTTATTACTTGCATTTGTTTCAGAATATTTACTCATTGAAGCATTTTTATGAAGGCTGCTTTAAAACTCTTGTCAGATCTTTCTAACATTTGTGCCATCTTTTTTTTTTACTCACTCTTTTTGAGAGTTACCTGGTTCTTAACATAAAATTATTTTCAATTGAAGTATAGATAGCATTATTATTTTATAAGACTTTGTATTATTTAAATCTATGTTTTAGCAGTCCCTCTGATACCACTCCAGGGAAGCAATGAAGAGTGCCACATTATTACCGCATGGTATGTGTGAAAGTTCAGATTTTACATTTGGCCTCTGTTGACATTTTGGGTGAGGAAAGGTAGAGGAACCTTCTCTTTGCTGAGTAAGTTTTGTAGTGCAGGTCTCCAATGAACTTCCCCTGATACCTCCTTAGGGAGAGGTGCCTTTTTACCATTGCGTTGGGTGGAAGTTTAAGCTCCACATATGGTTTTTACTCATCATATGGAAAAGAGATTGGTTATCACTTAGCAGGGATGATACTCTCAGCCTCTCACTCAGCCTTCTCTGAAACCACCAAATGGAAATTTGGGGCACCTTATTAGACCTAAGCAAGGGTAAAATCTAGGCTCCCCAACTCAGCTTTTGCTGGTGTGAATGGAATGGGGCTGCCATTTTCCTATGTTTTTTGTCTGGAGTGGAGTAGTTTTCGTTTAAAAGTTTTTTGCCTTTCTAGGCTGCCCTGTTCCTTATCCTTTCGTTAGAGAGATTAAGTTTCTGTCAACTATTTTCTGTACTTGCTTATTGATGTTTCCACATTGCTGGCTTCTTTGAACTCAGTCTGGTAATTATAAAGCAAAAAGAAAGTTTAGGAAACATTCTGCCATGTCATTTTTTAAACTTGTTATTTTATCTACTCTTTGGAGTGTGCTTATGTTTGTTTTATATGGAATGTTAATAATTTTAGCTGTATTCAGCAGCAAGAATAGGAAAAGTATTTTTATTCTACCTTTCCAAGTTTACTTTGTGGAATTGTTTTGAAAGCAATATATTTAATACGTTGTTTATCTGAATGTCTTTTATTAGTACTATTATGTCAGAACTGCTTTATTTTTTCTAATATATATTATTAACTTTAATTTTGAATGATGACTGATCATATAACTTTTAAATTTTGGTTATTATTTTTTAACAAACACCATGGTTCTCAAAAACACCGTTTATTCTATGAAAACACTGTTTTTTAGACTGAAAACAAGATGTTATAAGCAGTCCAATAATAAGCTTTATTATATAGAATTATCTTGTGAGATGGATTACTGGTTTATTGTTTAAAATTTTAATCCATTATCTGGAAGTTTCATAATTATAGGACTAATTTCTGAAGCCTATTTTAAATGTTATGTTCAAATTTGCTCACTCAGGTTCAATTTCATTATTTGTAAACTCTCATAGGATTAATCTGAAAATAAGAAATAGTACTATAATTCAAAGAAAATCAATACCATGTCTTTTTATATTCTGTAACTATAAATAAAAGTTAACACACTGGTGAAGAACAGAAAATTTAGCCAGATAATTTACTTTCTAATTATTACAAAAGTAATATCTAGGTAGGAAAAACAATATTATTTGCTTGCTATTCTTGTTTTGACACATTCAGACTCTGAGCATCCAGGAATTCATTAACTAGACTTTATACTATGCTTCTTATGAAACAGTTTTTCATGAAGATATTTTGAAGATAATTGGTAAAATAATTTGAAGAATATGTCTCAATATTTGAAGAATATCTCTCTTTGAGATTGTATGATGTTTCCTCATAATTGGACTAGGGTTATAAAATTTTGAAAAACATGAAGCATCTTCCTCTACATTCAGATAAAATCCGATGAAGCATCACAAAGATGAAGCATCTTCCTCTACATTCTTTCAAGAGCATGTTACAAATGTAATTTATTTTAGTTATGTTAAACATGATCACTTGGTTAACACTGCACCTTCCTGATTTCTCCATTGTAAAGTTAATATATTTTTCTCCTTTCAAACAGTATTTTCTAGTCACTATCTCCAGATACAGTCAAAGAAAGTGAATGAAGACTCACCTCCCAAAGAGGAGAATATCAAAGAATTTGTAGATCTATGTTAAAAGCATCGCAACATGTAATAACTATTTGTGGGAGATACCTTAATGCTACTCAACTATCTTTTCTTCTCCTTGTAGTTTTGCCCACCAATTTAGCATTTATTAGTGGATCTTGGCTGCAGCTACTATCAATATATTATATATATATATACATATAGTATATTATATATATATACTATCAATATATTATATGTATATGTGTATATATATATATATATATAATATATTAACTTTCCTTTCAAAATTAATATATTTATATTTCTTCTTAAAAGAAGACTGGTCCCTTCTCCCTCATTTATTTATTTAATCATTTATTTATATCAGTATGAACTCATTAATATTTTACTGTTTTAGGTTATAATCCAATACTATCATCATTTATTTTGTGCCTCAAATTCTTACAACTTTGGCTATTGGGACTTTTTATATTGATTTCTTTGTCCTTTTGATGTGGCCCTATCACCTGCTTTTTTTTCTTTTCTTTAGCTTTTTTTTTCTTTTCTCTTTTCTTTTCTTTTTTTCTTTTTCTTTTCTTTCTTTTCTTCCTTCTCTGCCTTCCTTCCTTCCTTTTCTCCTCCTCCTCCTCCTCTTCTTCTTTTTCCTTTCCTTTGGATCTCCTTATTTTCTTATTATTTTCCCTGCCAGGCACATCTTGTTATTATCCCTGACCTAGCCTTAGAATCAGCATTTCTCTAAGGATCCCTTTTTGCTTTAATTGAAGAACTATACTAGATACCAATATCTAGGCTCTAGAAGTTTTCATTGTTACTGAGGTGTCACTTCTTATGGGCCTACTCAATTACAGAGCTAGAAATGTCTATAATTATTTTTTTATTTCTATCTTTTTATATACACCTGAGTTCATACTGATATATTTGAATTTTATCCAGTTTTACAGGTTTCTTCTTTTGTAATTTCTTTCTCTAACAATGAAACACTGAGTTACCATACTCTATACTGCATTTACTTATTCATTTAACATTGTAAAGTAGTTCCATAATCTATCAAGTGAAGTGCAGTGCACTGTTTATGCACATATGTTTTTCTTTGTTTTTAGTTTCACATGTTTAGACAAAATCCCAACATTTTGGTTGATTTTTAAAATTTACAAACAGCAATGTTCTCAGTTGTATGATACTTGACATATCAGTAACTACATATGCATGATCTCAGGATCATTCAGTTCCATCACCTTAAAAGTCCCCTATAAAGTCTTTGTCATCAAGCACTTCCATCTTCCTGAACCTCTTACATTTCTGTTTCATATTTCTTATTCTTGAATAAATTCCATTAATTTTTTATAAAATATGTCTACTGGTAATTAATTATATCGGATTTTATCTGAAGACACCCTTATTTCTTCAAATGGTTTCTTGAAGATATATATCCTGTAATTTTTATCTTCTTTCCTCTATAAGCAATAACTACAGTGATGATGCCCAGGCCTCAACACCCATATAAGACTTTGTCGTTAATCTGCAGAGGT
>NW_006432491.1:1147917-1176395 GCF_000325575.1 Pteropus alecto | reverse complement strand
AAGAGCGTTTGTTAAATACTCATTTTTTCTGATTTTTTTTTTAAGTTTTGGTGGTTTGGTGTCTGTCACTAATATACAATTTATGAGTCATTTTTTCTTCATCTATTTATTATGCTTTATTCTTTCTTGTTTCTCATATCTTTTTTCACAGTATTTAGAAAAGTTACTGCAAATGTGTTTATTAGCTATTATCAATTATCCATAAGATTGTTCTGATTCAGGACAGGGCAAATTCTCCTGAGTAGGGGGGAACTCAAGCCTTGCACTTAGAGACAAGAGGGTTTTTGGCAGAGCATAAGAAAGAATTCAAACATATGTCAAAGTTAGAGTCAAAAGGAAAGTTTATTAGAGAGAAGATAACACTCCATAGACAGAGCATGGTGTCTTCTCAGAGGGAGAGAGTTAGAGAGCCTAAGAGAGACTAAGAAGAACAGAGACAACAGAGAGATAGAGCAAAGACACTAAGAAGGACTGAGAGAGGGACTCTGAGTGTGAGGGCAATTCAGTTTATTACCACTTTTTAGTTCCTCTGAGTTATAGTTTAAAAACTTTGTTTACCCATTTTTCTTTGATATGGGCATAGAGTGAGGAAGGATAAGAGTATGTAGCATGAAGGACCTGTGGGCAATTCCCAGCCTCTGATTCAAGCTTCACTGTGGTTTTAGCTGTAGGTCATGAATAATTTTATTGAGTGTAGAGTACCACTTAAAGACTGTTTTCTTGTTTTTTCCTTCATAATGTAGGCAAATGGATTGTTAGCAATCCCAGTAGTAATCTTCATTTGTTCTGCAGGTGTCCTCATAGTCTAGCTGCCAGGCTGATCAGCATATTGTATTCTCTGAATATAGCTTAATTTAACACTTTAGTTCTCGTGCCTCCTATTAGTTTTATTCTTACATTTTCTTCTCTGCAAATGAGTATACAAGAAAACTGTTCACTTAATATGCATATATAAAATTAAGTTATATTTATTAATTTTAATATTTTAGGCAATTCTTTTAAACTAACTGAGGCAATAGTGATTATTGGCAAATTATAAATGTGACTCCTTTCTGATGTATATATCTTTCATTTTATCTCATATTCTATTACATTGACTGAAATTTTAGCCAGTATTAAATAGTTATTTTGGTAGAATGCATATGTTTGCCAACAGAAGAAGTTTTTGTCAATATAGCTGTAATTTTTAGAATATAAGATGATACAAAATAAATATCTCATATCCCAATTTTTAAAGCTATTTACATAATAAATGATATTCATCATTACTATGACATTTTGTGTTACTTGTTTCACCACAGGAGGTAGTATTTTTGCACAATTCAATACAAATAAAATGTATAAGCTGTATAAATGTATAAATTTTATAAATGTATAAACAACATACTGTATACATAAAACTAATTATAAAAATAAAAATAAATTAAGAAATTGAAACAGAAACATTTATTGTTGATATTTATCTATTTATGCTACTATCATATTTTTAAACCAAGGATTCCCATTATTAAATTCTTAACTTTTATTGACTTTTAACTGTAATTATTTTAATTATTTAAAAAGTTTTATGTTAGTTTCAGAAAGTTACACTTGAAAATTATTTTCAGCAAGACTGCATATATGAGAATGTCTATAAATATAATTTATTACAATTGTCTGGCACTAAATTCCTACATGTTTTGCAATAGGTTTTTTGGGGGGAGAAAATAGTTTTTCTCTTTTTACTTGGGTCTAGTGATTGGGAGCTTGCAAATTAATTGACAAGAGACAAATTAACAAGAGAAAAGACAAAGTTTATTTACACATGAATGCCATTGCTCATTAATGAGTAATTCACTTCTGAGTAGCCAGAATTAAAGGTTTATATATCAACTTAACAAAAAAGAGATTTTACTAATGTTTCTTCCTTGCTTGTCTGTAGCAAGAGAATTAGGCTGTGGGTCTTCCTTTTGCACTGCTCTCCAGGGACGCTCTGTTTTTAGATAATACAGGTCTCTCAGCTACTATTTTTATCCTATATTTATTAGCGTAATAGTGAGATTGGGGAGGAGGTTTTCCAATGTTCTGTTTAAGCCTGTGTCTTAGTAGACACTGTGAAACTGAAAACTGAGAGTGGCCTTCATAAATTTTCCTACAAGTTCTCTAGATATAATATCTATTTCTGCTCCTTTTTATTTCATTCATTAGCAGTAGGTTCTCTCAAGTTTTCCTTATGCTATAGTTTTCTTGTTCATCTGCTACATATTAAGCCTTTTGTTACTTAGTGGAGATGAAGAGTTATGTCTGAACAGAAATGCAGCAATAGCTTCAAAATCCCTCCTCAACAAGAACCACTGGGTGAAGCCATCTTGGAATTCTCTCTAATCTTCCAAGGGGCAACTGCTTCTAGCATTCCTGGAGCAAAGCCTGTAGGAGGTATCGTGTACCCAGTATTTATAACCATGGGGATTTAATACTCTCACTGAAACCCAAACTTATTCTTTAACAATTTATTAAAAATGTCTAGGCCAAATGTTCCTACTGGCTTATATGGCATTTTGGAAGTATATCTACCAAACATTTTTAGTTAAATTTCCCCTGCAGGTGTCGAGCATTCTCCAGATTACCTGTTATTTGTTAATTCTGCAACCTAGCCTTTGCATAAGTCAAAAATTTATACTTTGTCAAGTTTTATTCTTATTGTAATGATAAGAATTATACTCCTACTAGGTCTGTATATCTCTGAGCTTAAATTTGGAAGTCCACAAAGATATCCATTTTTATCATGTTAAATACTGAAGCTGTTCCTCCTACCCCACCCAAGATGTGTCTTCTTTTAATGTAAGGAGGAGGCAAGAGAATTAAAAATGTTAATCAAGCTACATTCAGAGACTGCAATGTGCTGATCAGCCCTGCAGCCAGGCCAGGAGGACACTTTCAGAACAAAGGAAGATTTCTACTGTGATTGCTAACAGCCCATTCTCCACACCTGTGAAGGGGAAACAAGAACCAAGGGTCATTCCCTCTGGCTAAAACCACAGGAAATCTAAGGATTAAAGGCTAGGAACTGCCAGCAGGCCTTTCGCTCTACATATTTTTACTTTTTCATGCTACATAGCTACATAATCATCCTCTTCCTGACAGTATGTCTATATCAAAAGAATGGGAACTAAGGAATGATATATAAACTAAATTCCCTGAACACTTAGGGTCTCAGTGACTTTACTCTGACTCTCACTATTAGAATTTCCAAGTCTCTCTTGGTCCCTCTCTCTCTCTGTCTCTGAGAGGAGACCACACACACTGTCTGTGGAGTGTTACTCACTTTCTAATAAACATTCTTTTGAACTCTAACTTTGGCGTGTGTGTTGAATTCTTTCTACACTCTCCACCAAAAGACTCTCTTCTCTTGGTGCAGGGCTTGGTCTCCCCTTCACTTTGGCAAATTTGCCCTGTCCTGCATCACTTTCATGTTATTGGCATTAGTTGATGATATTGATATGAACCTGGTCATTTTATCTGGAAAATTAAAGTTAAATTTGACTACTTTTGTTTACAACTTTCATTCCTACATTCAAAATATTGACAGTTTTTGACAATTCATTTTTAAAAATACATTTCTACTTTCTATTTTTAGTTTCTTATATTATATTTGTGTGATCTCATTTCCAAATTTTTGTAGTGTCTGCTTTTCTTTCCAGTGTCTCGCCACACAACAATCCATTCTCCATCAAGCTACTAGTGAAGCTTTTCAAAATCAGTTTTGATGACACTGTAGTCATACACAATGTTTCTCAGGGATTTTTCTTTTCTTTTCTTTTCTTTTTTAACCTAAGTATAACATTTAATATTTCTAACATGGCATGCAAAACTGTAATAGCCACTGATTAGAGTGACTTCTTAGTGTCTAATGACCTATCCATTAACTAAGTCTCTGATTTTTTATCTTTTTCTTCTGACAAAGTATGACCCAGATCTCTGACTAACTTGGAATAAAAACCATGTCTCTAGTGAGAACAGGAAACATTAATGGAGAAACACAAAAGTTCTAGGAATCAAGTCATTTTAACATAAAATGACTTCTTTTTTAGAGTAAAACAAAGCAGTGTTATTAAGTTCGGACAGAATGATAAGCTGAGTACATTGAGACAGTCCCAGGCCGACCTTACTCTAATGCCATTATAGTTGAGAGGTCCACAAATCCATGCTACTGACTCAGAGCATCTCTTACTCTGCCCTTCTGAATATGTGTATGTCCAATCCGCCTGCAATTTTCTGGACTACTCAAGTATGTTTTTTAATGTATTAGTTTATTTTTAAATTTAGTTTGTTTGCCTTGTGTCTGTTTTTGTTTTTGTTTTTGTTTTTGTTTTCCCAGCTAGCCAAGTTTTCCAGTGTTATTTTATGTTTTGAGATTCTTGTTTTGCTGATATGACAGATACCCTGCTACTCTGAAAGATCTAGAAAAAAGCTCTAATATTACATTACTTCCTCCTAATGACTGGAGATTTTCCTAATTCCAAAGCTCATGGTTTATATTCTGACACTAATGGATATAATTTCTCACACAGATTGTATTCATGACCGCAATCCCTTGTAGAGCACTAGAAAATTGTTGACAACTATTCTGCTTGCTTATTGATGGATTTTTGTTTCATATAATCTATCAGTCAAAGCCCCAGCAGGAAATGAAAGGCACCCTCAGCTGAGATTTTACAATAATTTAATTAAGGTATTATTATAAGAATGTAGGAAATGTTTAGGGAACCAATAAGGCATCTATGGACTAACCACAACATGAATTCATTATTTACTTGTGCCTGAAAGATCATGGGGAGGAAATGGTGTTATTGGTGCCTTAAGAAAGCTGGAGCTGTGCAAGAGGAGAAACTTTAAAAGAATAACATAGCACTCTGGATTAGAAACAAAATACTTTTTTCTTCTTCCGCTTTCAATCATCACTGTGTCTTTCCCCTTGCTAAGATGCATACGATGTGAAAGGTAGAGAAAATATAAAAAGATAAGAAAAATGAAAATTAATTACATTACTGAATAACCTTAGAAAGCAGAGTTTTAATATAGTCAGCAGCAAAAGTAGATCAAATTTTCCTAGAAATTGCCATGTCCTGAGTGTTGGGTTTGGTTCTAAGCACTGTATACCCTTTGGTTAGTTTGTCTTAGGGTGGCTAACTGAATAACTGAATAGAAAAAAAAATAAAAATAGATATGGTGGTATGATCTTCTGTAGCTAATTTCAGCAATCTGGAGATAACAGGAGAGGTGATATACTTGGAGCACATAATGTAAAGGCAAAGGGGGAAAAATGTGTTTATAAAAATTATAGAGGTATATGGGTAAGGGAGGACTCTGATATATTTTAGAATAGAAGACAGCAAAGGATTGAAGCTTCTGATACTGGTGAAGAGCAGCTTCAATGAAGATTGGAGAATAGATTAGAATTGAAAGAAAAATGTTTATGGTCAAAGAAATCACAAAGTCTATATCTTGGAAGTCAAGTAATGAAAATAACGTGTTTTATAAATCACTATGAGGCTCGTTTTACTCATTTTTAAAATGAGCGTAATATTATATACTTCTGTTTCATAAGCAGAGATAGCTGTGTGATTTAAATAAATATAATATGTTAATATATAGGTATAAACAGTAGTTGTGTGATTTAAATAAATATATGTTAATACATAGGTATAAACAGAGTTCTAAAGATAAAGTCTTCTGAATTAGAATGCCTTAGATCAAACCCTGAGTCTATCACTTTTCTTATCATGTGACTTAGAGAAAATTCACTTAAGCTCTGTATGCTTAAGTTTTGTCATTTTTTTGGAAGATGAAGAAAATAATATTAAATAACTTTAAAACATATAGAACACATGAACATTGCCTTGTTGAGAGTAAATGCTAAATAAATATTCTCTTATTATCTCGACATCAGGAAGAAAATAAAGAGGATAATTTATTTCTGTCTGTGAAGGAGTAAACATTTTGACTTGCCATCTTACAAAAGTTGAACATTAGACAAATTATATAAAATTATTGTTTTTGTGTATTGTGACCACATGCACTATGCAACTGTGCTTCCAAAGAGGAATTAATCAATGCAAGAATAGATTTTTCTCTACAAAGAATTTATAGACTATGATTTAAGAAAAGAAAATCTGAACAGAACCCAGCATTCTTTCTGAGTTTAGGGATGGAAATGGCATCTTGGGGAGGCCAAGGTGTAGAGATTCAGTGGAACGAAATAATAGAGAAAAGAAAGCTCTGCAGAGGAAGCACCAGAAACCTGCATGGTGTCCCCTTGTCTCTGTCTGAACACCAATCTGCAAATGTATAGAGGAAAACTACAAATTTTGGCAGAGAAGATCTATCAAATAAAGAAAAAATTCAAAGAATATCTTAGATAAACAATTCTTATAGTTCACAGAGGACTAAAGTTTTGAATTCCCACAAATCAGAGTGGAGAGACCTCATAGAATATTCAGTATATATATCAAAAGTCTCACACTTAGGAATAGTGGTTAGCCAGGCCTAATGGTGGTTAGCCAGATTATTTTAATTTGCCTTAAAAAAGCTTAATAGCTAGCCTGAAAAACACGTGGTCGATGTACAAGTAACTTAACTGCAGGCCAGAGTTAGTTAAACACTTTATAAAAGAATATGAGAGTACTTAAAAAAAAAAAACAAAAGAATGTATATGCCACATCCATTCAAAAGTTACTAGACATTGAAGAAACAAGAAATAGAAATATGATCAATAATCAAGAGAAACATCAATCAACAACAAAAAATAAATATCTAAAGAACAAGCACAACGGAATTGTAAGAATTTTAAATCCACTATTATAAATATTGTTTAAATGCTTAAAGCTTTAATGTGAAAGCTTTAATGAACATAAATAGAAGAGAAATTGAATATGTAGCAAAGAAGTGAATAATATTTCTAGAGAAAAAATACAATGTTTGAAGTAAAATTTTCACTTTAAGTGATTAAAGTATTACGAAAGAAAAATATATATAAGATTAGAGAAATTAAAATGAATGGAATTCAGTGAAGAGAAAAACAATATGGAGGTTCTAATGTATGTGTAATTGGAGTCCGAGGAAAGGGTAGGAAGTGCTGAAAAAATGTGGACATAAAATGATAGAAATGTTCCAAATTTGATGAAAACTACGAAATCACAGCTCAGCAAAATTCGGAAAAGGAAAAGATAGAAAAGAACACAAAGAAATTAATATTAAGCCACTCCATAAATAATTTTCTGAAAATGGCTAATAAGGAGAAAAATAACTAAAGACAGTAAGAAGAAAAATATGTTATATACAGATGGGCAAATATAAAAAATTTATGAAGTTCTCATTAAAAACAACAGAAGCCAAGTGACAATGAAATATTATCTTTAAAGTGCTAGAATAAAAAAATCAATTTAGCTTTATAGTATGTGAAAATATCATTGAAAAAAGAAAAAAATAACATTTTTCAGAAAAACAAAATCAGAGAATTTGTCACAAAGAGACTGGCATTATACGATATTCTTCAAGCTGAAGAAAGTACTATTCCATAAAACCTTGAATATACATATATATATGTGTGTGTATATATATGTGTGTGTATATATATGTATGTATATATATAACTAAAAGAGTTGAAAATATGAGTAAATATAAAGATACATTTTTCTCAATTAAATATTTTATGGTGATTATCAAATGTTTAAAACAAAATACATTAAATGTATTGTGGATTTTATATTATCTGAAAAGTCAAATGTATCATAGCAGTAGTACAATGAACAGGGTGGGCAATTGAAGTATATTGCTAAAAAGGTTCTTACATTACATATTCAATCTTAATAATATAAAATATTAGGTGAAACTAAACCATTGTAAGTTAAAATGCTTTTCGCAAAAACTAGAGTTACCATAAACAACATACAACTAAGAGATATAGCTAAAATTCCAGTAGTAGAGATATACCTTCTTATTCCAAAGATGAAAAAAAGAGCAAAGTGAACATGGGACAGATAAAGCACAAACATCAAAATGGTTGTTATAAATCCAATGATAGAAATAATTATTTTAAGTGTAAATAGTCTAAACACACAGAAAAAACGGAATTTTTCATAATAGATAAAATATGGTACAAAATCTTCATTTTACATATAAAGACATATATGAGTTAAAAAATAAAATAATGGAAAGGATATCCTGTAAATTCTAATAATAAGAAAGCTAAAGTGACTACATATTACTTTCAGATAAAGTAGACTCTAGGACAATATATATTTCCATGGATAAAAAGAATATTTTATAATGATAAAAGAGCACATGACTAATAATGCAATGTCAAAATAGATTAAGAAAAACTGATTAAACTGAAAAGAAAACGGGACAGAACAATTACAGGTAGAGTTTTAAATAATCCTCTCAGTCTATGATAGAACAAGTAGAAAGAAAATCTATATAGACATAGAAAATTTGAACCACATTGGTAAAATATAATAAACTAATTGACATTTATAGAAGCCCTATGCAATAATAGCATAATATAGTTTATTTTAAAGTGTATATGGAACTTTTACTAACATAAATGGTATGCTGGGACACAAACTAATGTCAATTCTTTTAAAAGGATTGAAATCATAGAAAGTATATTTTTTGACTTCAATGGAATTAAAATAAAAATCAATATCAGAAAAAATCTGGAAAGATATAAAATACTTGGAAATTAAAAAATATACTTCTAAATAATAATACTGGAAGAACAAATCTTAAGAAAGATTGAAAACTACTGTAAATTGAATAAAAATAAAGATTTGACATATCTAAATTTATGAGATGCAGCCAAAGTTATGCATAGAGAGAGATATATAGCTCTAATTGCTTTTATAAGTAAAGAAGAAAGTCTAAAATAAATTATCTATTTTCCATCTTAAGTAGCTAGATAAAGAAAAAACAAGTTGAATCAAAAATAAGGGAATAATAAAAATAAAAATTAAATAAATAGAAAAATTAGTAAATACAAATTAATAAATTGGGAAATAAATGAACAGTAAGAATATTAATAGAACTTAAACACAACCAACATTCTAAAAATTATAAAACATAGCTGAAGTAAAAAAAAATACTTAAATAAGTGAAGAGATATACTTTGCTTATGATTTAAAAGTTTCAATATTTTTAGGATGCCAATTTTCTTAAAATTGATTGGTAATTTAATGTAATGTCAATAAAAATTTGGCAGATTTTTTGTTCATTTTGTTTTTGTAGAAATGGACTGGCTTATTTAGGCAATGGACTGAAAATGAAAATGGCCAAGATGATTCTGAAAAGAGCAAAATTAGAAGATATTTAATTTTAAGACATAACAAAACTATAGTAATCAAGACATAGTATTATTGACAAAAGATTAGATGTATAGGTCAATAAAATCAAATAGTGAGTCTGGATATAGATCCATGCATATTTGCCAATTGATTATTTTTTTTTATGATGTCAAGGAAATTCCACTTTTATAGATAGTTCTGTTGCCAGAAAGGTTCTTGACTTATTCTGCAAGAAAGAATTCAAAGATAAGACAAATAGTTGGAGAGTGCAGGGATTCAGTGACCAGGTTCATGTCCTATTCTGCAGGAAAGAATTCAAAAGCAAGATGAACAGCAAATTGGAAAGAACAAAATTTATTAAAGTGGAAGTACACATTCAAGCAGGTGAAATGTGGGTTTACCTGAGAGAAAAAGAAGGAGAGACCATGAGAGTCACTCCAAGATGGCTGGTTATGAACTTTTTGTTCTCACTGGAAGAACGAAATGTGGTGTTGTCTCCTCCCAGTGGGTGGAGAGTTTGGGTTCCCACTTCTTCTTATATGGTGTTTCCAGAACCGTCATGGTGTCAGGTGGCACTATTTGCAATGCGAATGAGATTATAATGATATTATAATTAACCAAAGGCCATGCCTTAGCCAAAGATAGCATCTAGGTTAGAAAAGACTGGTTTGGGGTTATCCTCCTTGCTGGGGTTAAAACAGAAGGAGGTCTACAGAAAGGAAAGATTTCCAGAGCCATATCCCGGATAGGAAGGAGGTGCTCCTGCATTACCTGTCCTGTCTCAATATTATGGGTTTCTAAATCAGAGGTAAGATAGTGACTTTAATAGATTGACTTGAAGGATGACATGAAGGACTGTTTCCTAATATCTCTGTTGAATCCCAATTAGACCTTCCACCCTGCTTTGCACCATTGGCACATTTGATAAGCATGAAATTAGCTTCCTGTTATCCTCCATAAGGTTATCTGATAGGATACAGCTGAAAACACAGTCCTGGTACTTGCTTCACATTTTATCTTAAAATAATAATTATAATATTTCTGCCATCTATATAGAGTCACAAAGCACTAAGTACATGTTTACTTTGAGGCTTATTAAAAAACATTTCAAAATACAATACACTGATGTCATTCTCCTAATTTATCGGTCTAATAAGTCTGATTAAAAGTAATCGTATGAGATCAGCCTACTGTGTTTTTTTCTATGAATACATAATAGATAAATGTTGTTGTTGTTTGTTTGTCTTTATATTTAGAATGGCATATGTAGCCTAATTTAAAAAATAAGATACAAATGAAAAACCATATAATTTTTTTTCCTATTCCTCACAAACTAGTTAAAACTTGTCAAAATTTTGTCCTAGGATCTATGTTGTGGCTTCTGGATAGTTAATTAAGTTTACCTTATTTAATGGCAACATTTATTTACTTTTAATCTTCTTGTTCCTCTCTTGCTCTCAATCACTTTTCAAAGTTTACCCAAAGAAATTTCACCACCATCTGCAGAAAGTCTTGGAGCTTTAGACCAATAAGAATTCTTCTGCACCAAGGAAAAAAATCAATCAGAAAAGCAAGGTTTCTCACTTTCCCCAGCTTGAATTCCCTTTCAGTAGGGTCGTCTTAATGCATTTAGACTAAAAACTAAAAACAAAAAGTATACTCACCTCTCAGTCAATAAGCCTATATATTCTTCGTTCTATTTTCTACACATATAATTTAAATATCCTTAGACCTCAAAGTTATCTATGTTGCTCTTTCCCACACATTCTTATTTGTACTTGCATGCTTACGTTATTCCTCATAAATATTTGTAAAACAAGTTTTTATTTTCTAATTTCTAAAATGATACATTTCACATAATTGTAAAATATAAGATTAAAAAACAAAGAACATAAACCTCATATAATCCAATAATGTAGTATCCATTGTATATTTGAAAGTCTACATATAAATATTTTACATAGTAAAAGATATTAATGCATTTATATATATATATGCACAAATGATATACAATCCCAGAAAATTTTGTGGCTTATTTAAGAATAAAGCATTTTAATTTACTTCTACAAGATATACATACAAGGCTTGAAAATTATGACTCATATTTTACAATTTAATAATTCTTTGTCCAGTAGTTCCAGTTTATCCATAGAGGATAAGTTCTAAGACCTCCAGTGGATGCTTAAAACTGAGGATTATATACACTATGTTTTTTCTGTACATACATGACTATAATAAAGTTTAATTCATCACAGTAAGCACAACAAGAAATAATAATAAAATAGAATAATTATAACAATACCCTATAATAAAGTTATGTGAAATGGCCTCTGTCTGTCTCTATCTCTGAAAAACAGTCTAATAACTGAGACTGCTAGTAAGTGACTAATGGGTAGGTGGTGTATACAGTGTGGATAAGCTGGACAAAAAGATGATTCATGTCCCAGGCAAGATGGAACAGGATGATGTGGGATTTCATTATGCTACTCAGAACAGCACACAATTAAAACATGATTTATTTATTTTTGGAATATTTTATTTAATTTTTTGGACCACAGTTGACCACAGGTAACTGAAACCGAGGAGAGTGAAACCTCAGACAAGGGAGGACTACAATACTTTTGAGAGATACTGTTCTCTCTGGTTGTAGATCTTTTAACTGAGAGATTTTGTGGTCAACAGCAGGCCTGAGTGAAACAAGACATGAGGCGATGTCATGGTCATTTGGGAAAAAGAGGGAACGTATTGGTATAGCAAATTGGTGTGTGCCTTGTAAGATTTCACTTCCAATAGAACTAAGATCTTCCGTGAGTTGTAAATACTAGGACAGTCAGGAACCATAAAGTCATGTGTTTTAGTCAGAGTTCTGAAGAGAAACAGAAGCAACAGACTAGATAGATAGATGATAGACAGATAGATAGATGATAGATGATAGATAGATGATAGAAAGATAGAGATAGATGGATGGATAGATGATTGTGCAGGGTCTAAAAAAATCATACTTTTTCTCCCATCTTCTAAGTTCTTCTACCTGAGATAATAATCACATTAACAGACATATTAACAGGTAAAAAAAAAATCAAATTTTTAATACATGTGCATGGAGAATTCACATATGAGTGAAAATTTCATATAGTAGGGCAACATTGGGTATATATGGCATTTTGGACAAAGGAGAAAAGAGAGAGAATGAGATGTTAGATTTCAGAAGTGAGAACGAGCAATTTACAGGTAGTTGAGGAAGAGTGGAACATGCATGGCAGGCAAATTTGTGTTAGGCAACTCAAAAACAATGGGACACAGGGGATATCTAGCTAACAGGACTTTGCCTGGAGCCCTGTGATTTACTATGCTTAATTCAAATTAAGCTAAGGCAAATATCCTAAGATTTCTGTCCTGGAGTAGGCCTTTCTATCTGAATCTCTTAGGTTGAAAGAAGGAGGAAGGTCAAAGGTTCTTTTGTATCTAAATAAACAACTTAAAATAAATATCTCAAAAAGCAGCTTCGAGATGGTGAAACTTTAGTTATCTTTAATAGATAGATATATAGATTGATATAGATGTTATATATTATATAGAGATATATTATAAATATCTATATCTATATATACCTATATATACTATTATATATAATATGTGTATGTATATATGATATCTCCATATATTATATATAGATATTCTGATAACTACAGAGAGAGAGAGAGAGAGACATTTTAAGACATTGTCTCATGGTATTGTGGAGGATGGCAAGTCCAAAATTTTCAGAGTGGGCAGGCAGGATGGAGAACCAAGGAAAAGCTTCACTTCTAGTCCACAAGGCAATCTGCTGGCAGAATTCCTTGTAACTTGTGAGAGATCAGCCTTTGATCTTTTAAGGCCTTCAACTGAATGGATGAAGCCACTCACATGATGGAGGGTAATCTGCTTTACTCAAAGTCTAGTGATTTGAATGTTAATCTGAATGTTAATCTCACTCATAAAGATTTCTTCAAACAAATATCTAAAATATGATCAACCATCTCAGTGTCATGGCCCATCCTACTTGAAACATAATTAACCATCAGAACATAATTTCAACTATTGGCAATTACATGGAAAATGAAAGCTTAATTTAAAAAGAATGAACTAAAAATCAGTAAATAACAACTTGGATATGTGAAGTATCATCCAAACTAACAAATCTTGGGTGCTTGTCTGTGGGTTTACCAGTATGACAACTGGTATGTGCTATGTGGTTCCACCTATAGAAACTAAGCTAATGACAGTGTTGAGTAGATTCAGAGGGTAAAGAAGCTATTAAAGTTTATACAGTTTGATGAAAGCAGCTTGCAATTAGCTTCTTAGAAACTTCTTTATTACAAGTACTGTCAAACACTTCACGACATGCATTACAGAATGTGTATGGGGCCCATTCACTGAAAGAACATTGTGCTCAACACAGCATATAATTAGCTTGTTAAAACTGTCTCCATTAAAAGTTTTTTCAACAGTTTTCTATATTTATTACTAAATGTGTGTTAGTTCTACTCACCGCAAAATTGGATATAACTTAGATAACGGAGGCAACATTAATTCTCACTTTCATATTTAATCTCTGGGTAGATAGAAGCTCTTTTTCAAAAATTTTGAGTGCATAAATTTCTTCTGGATGTTTCTGTCACTGTATTTATCTGAAAGAAAAAAAAAACAAATTTTATATTAGTCTATCTATAAAAATAAAGAGAAATTCACCATAGACAAAGACATACACAGGTATGCACATGTCCTGTTGTTGAAAACAGAAATACAGATTGACTGTATATTATACTATAAAATCTTCTATAACTTTGTTGTTAAAGGGGCACAAGTTCAGGAAATAATTGGTAACACATGAGATAATTACCGTCTTAATCAGAAAGACAGATTGAAAAATAAAGAAAAGACAATGCTCAACCCCTCTGGTGTCATTAATTAGTGATTTAAATTCTATAATCAAAATTTTGGCAGCTGGGCTTCATCATTTCCAACCATGGCAATTACTTACTGAAACAATTTATTACTGCTACTTTCTACTTTCATTTGAAAACCACATTTTGGAGTATCTGAGTATAAATGAGTGCAGCCAAGGACTGAGCATATAGAAAGAATCCTCAGTTGCAATGTTAGAGCCAAAGTGTATGAATTTTCTATTGCTGCATTTAAAAAGTCACCAAAAACTTAATATTTTAAAACAACACAAATCTATTATTTTAGTTTCCATAAGTCACGAGTCTGGGCATGGCTTAGCTAAGGTCTCTTTTCAGGGTCTTAACTGAAATTGTTTTGGCAGGAGCTTCAACCTCATTTGAGGCTTGAGGTCTTCTATAGAGATTACTGGTTGTTGGCAGAATTTATTTCCTTGCAGCTTTATAAGTGATATCCTTGTTTTCATGCTACTGTAGTCCGAGAATACCTCATGTCTTAGAAACAGTCCTCGGATCCTTGGCACATAGCCCTCTCTTCTTACAAAATTGTTGTTTATTTCTTCTAAGCAAGCAGGAGAGTCCATATTGCTTCAAATGTTTTCAACCTATTTTAAGAGCTCATTTAATTAGGTTAGGCCCACCCTAGATAATCCCCTTTTTGATTAATTTAGTGTCAACTGATTAGGGGCCTTAGTCACATCTGCAAAAATCTCTTTTACAAATAATATAGCATAAATATAGGCATGGCATTCTGTATTATCTACAAATCTCACACAGAATAGTAGGAAATTAACAGGGCATGTACACTAAGCACTGTTATCTTGTGGTACATCTTAGAATTTTGCCTATCATAGCAGGACTGTAGGAATGAGAAATTCTGGAAACTCTTAGAATGGGATATGCAAAGGCTCTAGTGCATTAGCATCAATTTGGGGAGTGTGGTAGCAACAAAACTGCCTGGATTTTCCAGGACAGATGTCATCTTCCTAGTGTCAAAGAACTTGGAAGTAAGGGCAGAAAATCTGTCTTAAAGTCATTAATGTGTTGCGGAAGAAAGTCTTTGCTGTACTCATTAGCAGCTAATTATGAAACAGTGAAAATCTTCACTTCTTTAAAATGACTTTTCTCTTCTATTTCTCTTTTATTCAAATTGTCCTTGTGCTCACTTGCTTCTTCTCTTTCCTTATCCTTCAGCATACTGCTTTCTTAATCATTAAGTCCTTAGACAGCATTAAATAGTCTTAGGAGCAAAGTGTCAAGTCTGTTGACCACAGAAACAAAGTTTTGGTCAAATTAAAGATAGCATCTTGACCTTAGTTGTACTTCAACTTCAGACCCATGAAAGCAGAACAGCCTTACCAGCATCCCTTGAAACCAGACAGAATGATTTCATGACTAATTTTGGGACCTGATGCAATGATCAACTGTCTCCTACCCAAACTTCGACCAATCAGTAGAGCCCACAATCCCAACTCTTTTAGCTACCATGACTAATGAATTTTTCCCTATAAAACCTATCCCCTAGAGGCCATTTGGGAGCTAGATCTTTGAGTGCCAGCTGACCCATGTTTAAGGTCTTGGGGCTATTTTCTTAAATAAATCTCTCTCATATTTGCAAACTCCTGTCTGTGTCTCCTTTGGCTTTGATGAGTGCTGGCAAAATGAACTCTTTGAGTTTAGTAATAAACTGAATCAATCTGAGAAGGTGAAGCTATAAGATTAATTGTGAACTTTTTAGTGACTTATTTAGTTCTGCATTTGTCTTTCTTTAGAAAAGTATTTTATTTAATTATTTGTTCTTTTTATGGCACATAACTCATTAGAGGAAATTTTTAAAAAATCAGCAAAGAAGAAGAATCTGAAATCTGAAGAGATTAATAGCTGATCAAAGTACTATGAAAATTATTTTAAACTGAAAATATTTGAACAATTAGCAGCCATGGAAAGAAACATTATCTAAACTTAAGCAGAATATTCCAAAAACATAGTTGACATTGACTTTCTCACTTCTCCTGCCCTAAGGAGTTTCATGATTTGTAAAAAGAATGACCGTTAGCATCAGTCCATTAGTATCAAAAATATCACTAGAACCTTTTATATTATCCCACTGAAGCCCTAACACCCCTTTTTTGTAAAGTTGACATATAAACATTTAACTCTGGCTATTCAGAAGTGAATTGCTCATTACTGGACATCTCTCATACAAGTATGTAAATCAACTTTTCTCCTGTTAATCTGTCTCTTGTCGATTAATTTACAAGCTCCCAATCACTAGATCCAAGTAGAAAAAGTATTTCCTCCCTCCCAAAAAACTTTGACAAAAAAATGCCGAAATTTAGTGCCAGAATGTTTGTAATAATAAGTTACAGTTACAGAAATTCTCATGTATGTAGTCTTGCTAAAAATAATTTTCAAGTGTAACATTCTGAAACTAAAATAATTTTTTAAATAATTAAAATAATTACAATTAAAAGTCAATAAAAGTTAAGAATTCAGTAATAGGAACTCTTGGTTTAAAAATGTAATAGTAACACAAATAGATAAGAATCAACGTTAAATGTTTCTGTTTTTTTAAGTGAATTCCACAGAACATTGATGCTTAGAAGTGTTCTGAGAAAATAATTATTAAATAAAAGAGAATATTTAAATATATTTGAGAAGCACTACTGATGTATTTCTGTTCTTGAAGACATTTTGATATACAAAGGGCTTAAGAAGTTCTGAGATAAAGAATCCTGTTCAACTTTGCTTCATCCAGTGTTTCCCCAAATACTTGAAAAAGGAACCCTATTGGTTTTCACATAATACTTCCTACTCTATTCATCAGCTTATTCATTTTATTTTTACTCAATGTTGCAAAAATATTACCTCCTGTAGTGAAACAAGCAACACAAAATGTCATAATAATGATAAATATCATTTATTATGTAAATAGTTTTATAAAATTGGGATAAGAGACATTTATTTTGGATCATCTTATATTCTAAAAATTGCAGATATATTGAAAAAAACTATTTCTGTTAATAAACATACATATTCTATCAAAATGATTATTCAATACTAGCCTAGAATTTCAGGCAATGTAATAGAATATAAAATAAAAATGAAAGATACATGCATAAGAAAGCAGTCACATTTATAATTTGCAGATCACTATTGCCTCAGCTTGCTTTAAAAAGTTGTTTAAAATATTAGAATTAATTAATATAATTTAATTTTATATATGTATATTAAATGAACAGTTTTCTTGTATACCCAAATTGGATGGGAAAAAATGTAATAATAAAATGATCTAATGGATAATAGAAGATAGCTGATAAACACATTTGCAATAACTTTTCTAAACACTGTGGAAATAAATATGAAGAAAACTGTAAAAAGGAACTGATAGAAACTGAACAAGTAAACAGAGTACTGTGCCCCTAAAAGGTAAGTCTGAATATTTATAAAGACTGTTAAATATTTTATAAATCAGTTCGTATGATGGATACAATTCTTACACATAATAATTCTTCATCTTCTCTTTCCTTTATCCTTCACAGCGGCTCTTTCAAAATTCCATGTAATGCTGAGATTTGAAAACTTTTTGCCTTATTCTCAAGGAACTTCTACCTTACAGAGAAATGTTATCCATAAATTAACCCTTGTCTTGATTTTCTGCCACCAGATCTGTTCTTTATTCCTGCTTCAGTAGATAAGGTTATTTTTATCTTAGCCTATCCAGTGACCTGGACTGCAATATCAACTTCACCAGCTTTCTCAGGGACAGCTCTCAACAGACACTGATGTCCCCATTGTCTTCAGTGATTTCTGTGTCACTCACTTCAATGTGCATATTTAAAGATACATCTTACTATACATCTGTGTTTTTGTTTTTGTGTTTTCGACTAAAAGTTGCTTTCAACACCATCCCCTTCCAGACACATGGTCAGGATTGAGTAGAGGACCCCTTGGATGGGTGAAGTTTTGTGATTTGTTATGATCAGCGAGTTGCATGTTAAAAATACATTCTGTTTCTGGACCACATATTAATTTACTACTGCACAAATCTGAAAGTGTTTGTGTTTCTCTTCTATGTCAATAGTTAACATTCAAGAAATGAGTGCTTCCCAGTTCTGGGTTACCAAGCAAGTATGCTGAGAATGTGAGAAAGATACGGTAACTTTGTAATTTATGCCAGTGATATTTTGGTGCTGTTATCACAGAACGACCTGTTCTCTCTTCACTGAACAACACGTCAGTAAAATTTAACATTGCAGAGCAGTCTTTTTTTGCAAAACTCTAATTTTTTATTGCTTCTGATTATATATTTTAATTATTTCCTCAGATATTTTTCTCTCATAAACATTGATGCTTCTTAAAGTTTTGTGACACACTTTTCCATCATATCATTCGATAGCTTCAATTATCATTTATAATTGATAATGTCTACCTCCAGTCTTTAAAAAAAAATTAAAATACAGAAATATTCTCTTTCTCTCTCTTTCACACACACACACACACATACACACACACACACACCCCACACGTACATACACATACATACACATACAATTGCCTACTAAGAAAATGTTACTATTTTACTTAAACATCTGGTAAGAATTCCTGCTTTAAACCAAAGTAATGATCTTACCCTAATCAAATTATTTAGGCCATTTTCCTATGGGATTAAAGTTTTAATAAATTAGATAATTCGACATTTATATTAACATGTGAAGCTTATAGTCTAGTGAGGACAGACTAATTGCAACATAGATTTTCATGCATTGATGCTCACATTCTCAAGACCCTAAGAGGTGAGCAGGTATAATCATTTCATTTACAGATGAAAGAAAATAACTTAAAATCACAGATGCTTACAAACTTATTCAAAGACATATTGTAGCAAGTATTAGCATCCAGAACTAAATAGAAATTTAATAATTCATGGCACAGTGCTATCGTTGCTCTTCCTTGTCATGCAAGATAGCAGTGCAATTCCTGCTCAGGTATGTTTCTTGGATCTGTAGGTTGTACTCCTCTTTCCCAATACCTGGAGTGTCACACACATAGTAATCTGGAGCAAAAGTAGAAAACTCAAGTTTTGTGATCTTGGCATGCTTAAACACAAAAAATAGTGCATTAGAAGGTGAAATATTGATTTTAATATAACGGCCAGTGTTGGGAAACATTTCTTTGAAACTAATAACTTTAAAAGAAGAATAAAAATTAATTATAACTAAAATTGAGTTTCTTGATCTTTCTTACAACCAGAAAGTAAGTGGTTACTCTACAAAGAGTAAAATAAAAAGATAGCTAAATAAAATAGAGGATGCATTTATTTTCCAAATTTGCTATTTAATTGTATTTTCATACATATAAATCATTGGTACTAGGTTCTTTGCTATTTTGCTTAAAGAGTAAACATATATGAAATCATATAAAAATAACAGTATTAATATAATGATTTGACTTTTTTAATACTTGAAATTTGTGTATATTTTAAAGAGGATTTTAAGTTCCTTGTCATTCTATTCTTGTGTGTGTGGGCACATATGTGTGTGTAAATGTTACCTACTTAAATCTAAAACTATATTTAATCTGTTGAAGTTGTATAAAGTATTCTTGTCTCATTAACTGAAAACATGAATTACAACAATTTATAGCATAATAGACTACCACACCAAAACAAAATTTACTATATTACTCGAAACTGCTTTAGTTTAGTTAAATGTTATATTTGTTTGCTGAAATTTAATTTGAATCAAGGGAGCACATTTTATCTCTTTTTCTTACACAGACATAATTATTACTGAGAAAATAGCACCTATGCTAAAAGAGCCGTGCATCTTCAGTAACTATCACTCTTAAAAAATAAGGGTCAGTGATACCAGCATGTCAGGTGAAAATATTTTTTTCTATTAATTAGTTAAAAAGATAGTTTCAGCTATACTTTATGTGCATGATAATATTTCATTTCAATTTTGAACTTGGCACATTCATACTGTTTTATTAACAAATCGTCAAATACTATATCTGCCTTTAACTCTTTATACTGGTAAAATTGTAGAAAATTATCAACATATTCCTTTATCATTATTGTGCATTGTTTGTTTGATTTTCTCTCATTTACAGAGTTTATAAGTTCAAGCTCATAGCCCTTGAATCATTAGATTAGAAGAGTAACATGCAAAATGCTATTTTCTTTTCCTTACATAATCCTAAAGGCTGTCTCACAATTCTCTAAAACACAGTATTTGAGATGTAACTGGAAGTGCTTTTAGACAGCATCTTCTCCTATTACCACACACAGGTGATTATTTCCAGGGCATTGCTTCAAGAGTACAAAACATTTAGTGTCCTGCTAGGAAAAGGAGTATTTTTGCCCTCTAACCTGAGAAGCTATTCAGGTGTAAAAACAACTCTGATCTGACCAGATAACATTCTACTTCACTTTTCTTACTCTCTAGCTCTTTCTTCTAGTTAGCTTTTTTACATTTTCCCCACAGTTGTTTTGTCTTTTATTCAAAACTTATCATATTAGTACCATTTTCATTTAGTGAAATGTTCCCAGTGCTTCTATTAATGGACTTAGATGTGAGGTTGATGCTGAAGAGCTCCACACATTGGAATTCCAAAGAGGGACTCTGGTGACCAGGTTCTTGTCTTATGCCCTAAGAAAGAATTCAAGGGCATGACAAACAGCAAACAAGAAAGCACCAGTTTCATTAAAGTGAAAGTACACACTTAAGAGAAAGTATGGGTAACTCAGAAAGTATGGGTAACTCAGAGAGTTTACCCCGAGATCTCTGAATTATGAACTTTTGTTCTCTTGGGGGTGGGAGGAGCGGAGATGATAATGATATTATGATTAGCCAAAGCTGAACAAAGGACCAGAGAAAAACTCTGGAGACTTATCCAGGCAGAAGGGGCAGTCCAAGGCTACCTCTCTTGTTTAACTTACCATGGCTTGTTTCTCATACTGGAGTCTCATGCTTGAAATCAAAACGGGAAGAGGGCTGAGTAAGAGACAAAGGAGAAATTCACCAGTCACAGGGTGAGTAAGGGACTTAGGAAAAATTTCAGAGCCATATCCTGGAGGGAGGAATTTCCCAAGCTAACTATCCTACCTCAAACTAGTTCTTTAAATGTAGAAATCATCCATTAAGTCAATCTGTCTAATTAATGCAGAGGTAAGGGGTCAATAAAATACTCTTAAAAATATTTATGGCTTGTAAAGTTTTTTTTTGATGAAAAGAGATTCATTCATAAGAACAATAGCATAATTTAATAACTAATAAGTTTACTTTTTTCTCTTATATTCAAACATTATTAATCTTTTTTGGATATCAGTATTCTTTAAAAATTGAATATGTATTTCTGGTTATCTTAAAAACATATTTCACTTCAATAATAATGAAAATAACCATGAAACAAGCATTACCTAATACTCTGCCAAGTAGAACTTTTCTTAGTGTTTTGCATATATTACCTTCTTTATACCTGAGCTAACATTGTTGTCATCTACCTATACAGATGAGGAAACTGAGGCACATAACAATGAGGAGCTGCTCCAGTTCTTATGTCTAGTGCCAGGACTAGTAAGAATATAAACAAAGTAGATACATCCCCAGATCCTTACTCAGAGTCATCAAGCTATACAGGAAGTATGTGAATTGACTTATTTACATGTTTGTATCTTTTATAACTTTGGATTCATTTGCTCAATAAAAATATTTTCTTGGATGTTATATTAAGAAGAAAACATTATCATTAACAATTCCTTAATAATTTACACTAAAGTCATGTAAACTGGCCTCAAATTAAAAAAAATACTATATGTCATCTATACTTTTATATTAAGAATGTTTTATTGAATCAAAATTACAACTAACTACAGAACAGCCATCATTGAGAGCTGCCTGAAGTCTTACAGAACAGAAGTTCTACAACAGGCCACATATCTCTTCATACCACCTCGAGACTGGTAGGAGGGGCAGAGACATGAGAGAAGATTGTCCTACACTCAAGTGTGGCAATTGAGAATCAGGAATAATATCTCAACTACAGAGGTCTTCCATGAGGAGCAAGAATTCCCAGTCCCACACCAGGCTACCCAGCTCAGGGTTCCAGTGCTATGAAGAGATGTTCCCATAACCTCCGGCTATGAAAACCAGCAGAGATTGTGGCTGAGAAGGAAACTGTTTGGAGTTCCAGTCAATCCTCTTAAAATGCCTGTGCACAGAATTACTCACTGATGAACTCTACCCCTCTGAGCTCCAGCTCTGGGGAAGCATCTCGGAGGCTCCAGGGACATACAGGAAGGAAGTGAGTTGTCTAGCTTTAACACAAGGGCTGGGAGGTGGCAGCAGCTATCTCCCAGACTGAAGTGCTGGTAGAATCCATTGACTCTTTGTTGAGTCTCTCCCATCTCCTGGCATGCAGACACATCTGAGACTTCATTGAGCTGACTAACATTGGTCATCCTGCCCTGGTAATTTCCTGATACCCCACCCAATTTGCAGGCCCACCGAAGCTGCATCCAGTAACTTTTCTGTACAAATGACCTGTTGGCTCATGCTAGAGATTTTCCTAAAAATTTTCAAAGGTTCACAAACTCCAAACAAGCAGTATCTGGCCTCAGTATGCCCCCATACCTCTTGGTAAGTAGCCTGAAGCATCAAACTAGCAGTAGACAGTCTCGGTTTGTGGCAAGGCACCTACAAGTCCAGTGTGGTTGGCAGTCATTTGTGGATTTCTGGGTGACTCTTGCCAGGTGGCCTCAGGTAGGACACAGTTATAGCTAAGCTTAGCCTGCTTCTGGCCCCTCCCAGGAGTCCCCAGGGCCAGCACACCCAGTGGCCAGCTTTGAGCTCAGTTAGATCATCACTCATCTGAGGATGACACATCCAAAAGGCAGAATTCACAAAAGTGAATTCTGCACTGTAAGATCAGCCCTTCACTGGCCAGCCCTCATAATCAATCAGCCCAGGAACCAAGGCTCAACTACAATAGAAGGGCACACTAGCCCAGAAGAGAGAAACACACCTGGAATACTCAGCTCAGGTGATAAGGGAAGACTGAGTCACTGGGCCACAAAAGAGAATTATTACCTAAGGCCACTTTACTAAGACCGGGAGAACAGCAGCCCTACCTAATACACAGAAACAAAAATAAGGAGGCAAAGAAACATGTCCCAAATAAAAGAACAGAACAAAGCTTCATAAAAAGAACTAAACAAAATGGAGACAAGCAATCTACCAGATGCAGAGTTCAAAACATTGGTTATAATAGTGCTCAACGATCTCAGTGAGAATATCAACAAAGAGATAGGACATAAAAATGGAGTTAGAAAACATAAAAAAGAACCAGTCAGAAATAAAGAATACAATAATTAAAATAAAAGAAAAAATACATTGAAAAAATCAACAGTATATTGAGTAAAGCAGAGGACTGAATCACCATTGAGAAGATAAGATAGCAGAAAATACTGAACCATAATAGCAACAAGAAAAAAATAATCGCCCCCCCAAAAAAATTGAGGGTAGTTTAAGAGGCCTCTGGGACATCAAGTGTATCAATATTAGCATCAGAGGGATACCAGAAGGAGAAAAGAAAGAGAAAGAAATTTAAAAATCTACTTAGAGAAATAATGACAGAAATTTTCTTAACCTGGTGAAAGAAATAGAGATATAAACCCAGGAAGTGCAGAGAGTCTCAAATAAGGTGAACCCAAGGAAGCCCACACCAACACACATGATAATTGAAATACCAAAGGTTAAAGAAAAAAGAGAATCTTAAAAGAAGTGATAGAAAAGCATCTTATTACCTACAAGTGAGCTTCTATAAAATTATCAGCTGATTTCTCAACAGAAACTTTAAAGGCCAAAAAGGAATGGCATAAAATATTCAAAATGATGCAAAGTAAGTACCAACAACCAAGATTACTTTTCCCACCAAAGCTATAATTTAGAATCAGAGAACAGATAAAGAACCCCCCAAACATGAAAGAGCTAAAAGAGTTCATTACCACTAAATCCGTATTATAAGAAATGCCAGAGGGACTTCTTTAAAAAGAAGAAAATAATAAAAAATATGAATAGTAAATGTCAATAACCACATCTCTATCAAAAATTGCTTTGAATATGAATGGATTGTATGTTCCAATCAAAAGATGGGGTGACTGAATGGATAAGAAAACAAGATTGTTACATATGCTGGCTACAAGAGACTCACTTCAGGTCAAAAGACACACAGAGACTGGGCATGGGGGGGGTGCGGAAAAAAATATTTCATTGAAATGGAAAAGAATATTAAATGGCTGGGGTGACAATACTTATACCATTCAAAATAGACTTTAAAATAAAGGCTGTAACAAAGAAGGAGCCAGTATTCCAACTTCTGGGTATCCTAACAAAACCAAAACACTAATTTGAATGGATGAGTGAATTTATGTTCATTGCAGCATTATTTACAATAGCCAAGAATACGGAGAAAACTTTTATTCAAAAAGATATATGCAACCTTATGTTCATTGCAGCATTATTTACAATAGCCAAGATATGGAAACAACCAAAGTATCTTTTGAAAGACAAGTGGTACATATACACAATGGAATATTACTCAGCCATAAGAAAGAATACAATCTTGCCATGCTCAACAGCATGAATAAACTTAGAGGGTATAGTGCTGAGTGGAGTAGGTCAGACAGAGAAAGACAAATGCCATATGATCTTACTTACATGTGGAATCTAAAGAATAAAATAAATAAACAAACACAACAGAAACAAACTCACAAATACAGAGAACATTTTCATGGTTGCCAAAAGGCAGGTGGTGATGAAAAAGGGGAAGGGATTAAGAAGTATATATTGGTAGTTACAAAATAGTCATGCGGATGTAAAATATAAGAAATATAATCAGTAATATTTTAATATAAATGTATGGTGACAGATGGGTACTAGATTTATCAGGGTAATCATTTTGTAAGTTATATAAATGTCTAATCACCATGTTGTACACTTGAAACTAATATAATATTGTATGCCAACTGTAATTGAAAAATATAAAAATATTCAAAGTGAAAGTATTTTTATTTAATTTCATTTATTGTTTTAAGTTTACTAGGGTAACATTGGTCAATACAATTATATAATTATCGGGTGTACGTTATAATTTGACATCTATATATTCTATTGTGTGATTACGACCCAGAGCCCAGTCTCCAGCTACCATATATTCGATCCCCTTTACCCACTTTGTCCTCCCCCAAATCCCTATATTTGACTCCCTTTACTCTGTCTACCTCTTCCCTCCTCTCCTATCACCTATCCTCTGGTTACCACTAGTCCATTGTCCATGTCCATGAGTCTCTGTTTGTCCTGTTCCTTTGTTGTTTTTAGGTTTATATCCCACATATAAGTGATATCAGGTGATTTTCAACTTTTTCAGTCAGGGTTATTTTGCTTAGCATGATTATCTCAAGGTCCATCCAGGTTGCCACAAATGGCAGTATTTCATCTCTTTTTATGGCTGAGTAATATTCCATTGTATATATGTACCACAGCTTCTTCAGCCAATCATCTATTGCAGGACACTTCGGTTGCTTTCCATGCCCTGACCACTAGAAATAATGCTGCATGAACATTGGTGTGCAAATATCTTTTTGGATATGGGTTTTCAAGTCTTTGGGGTAAATATCCAGTAAAGGGATTGCTGGATCATATGGTAGATCAATTATCAGTTGTTTGAGGAACCTTCATACTGTTTTCCATAGTGGCTGTACCAATTTTCAGTCCCACCAGCACTGTATAAGGGTTCCTTTTTCTACGCATCCTCTCCAGCATTTGTTTTTACTTGTCCTGTTGATTATAGCTATTCTAACAGGTGTGAGATGATATCTCATTGTGATTTGATTTGCATTTCCCTAATAACTAACAATGTTGAGCGTCCTTTTAAATATTTGTTGGCCATTTGTATGTTCTCTAGGGAGAAATGTCTGTTCAGGTCCTCTGCCAATTTTTTGATTGGATTATTTGATTTTTTGTTGTTATCGAGTTGTATGAGTTCTTTGTATATTTTGACAATTAGGCTCTTATTGGAGATGTTGCTTGAAAATATATTTCCCATTCGGATGGTTGTCTCTTTACCTTGTTGATGATTTCTTAAGCTGAGCAGAAGCTTTTTAGTTTGATGTAGTCCCATTCATTTATTTTACCTTTTTCTTCCCTTGCTTTTGGGGTAAAAATCATAAAATCCTCTTTAAGTCCAGTGTCCTTCTGTTTAGTTCCTATGTTTTCTTCTATGCTTTTATTGTTTCAGGTCTTATATTCAGGTCCTTAATCCATTTTGAGTTAATTTTGGTGTGTGATGATAGACACCAGTCTAGTTTCGTTCTTTTGCAGGTGGCTTTCCAGTTTTCCCAGCACCATTTATTGAAGAGGCTTTCCTTTCTCAACTATATGTTTTTAGCTTTTTTGTCAAAAATTAATTGCCCCTATAAATATAGGTTTACTTCTGGACTCTCGATTCTGTTCTGCTGGTCCATGTGTCTAGTTTTCTGCCAATACCATGCCATTTTGATTACTGTCGCTTTGTAGTATAATTTGAAGTCGGGAAGAGTGATGCCTCCAGCCTCATTCTTTTTTCTCGGGATGGCTTTGGCAATTCAGAGATTTTTATGCTTCCATTCAAATCTGATGACTTTTTGTTCTATTTCTTTAAAAAATGGCAATGAGGTTTTGATAGGGATTTCATTAAATCTGTATAATGCTTTAGGTAACATGGTCATTTTAACTATGTTTATACTTCCAATCCAAGAACATAGAATATCTTTCCTTTTTCTTTGTATCCTCTTTGTTTTAATAGGTTCTTGTAGTTTTCATTATATAAGTCCTTCACAAGTTTCATTAAATTTATTCCTAGATATTTTATTCTTTTCTTTGCAATTGCAAAAGGAATTTTTTTTTCACTTCTATTTCCAACAATTCATTATTAGAGTATAAGAACGCTATGGATTTTTGAATGCTGATTTTGTATCCAGAGACTATTTTATTTGCTTATTGTTTCTACAAGTGTTCTTGGGGAATCTTTAGAGTTTTCTATATAGAGAATCATGTCATCCGCAAATAGTGACAGTTCTTTGTTTTCTATTTGGATGCCTTTTTATATCTATCTCTTGCTTGATTACACTTGCTAGCACTTCCAGTGTTATATTGAATAACAGTAGCAATAGTGGGCAGCCTTGCCTAGTTCTTGATCTTAAAGGGAAGCTTATTAGTTTTTCACCATTAAGTATAATGTTGGCCGAGGGTTTGTCATATATGGCCTTTATTATGTTAAGGTACTTTCCTTATATACCGATTTTGTAAAGTGTTTTGATCATAAAAGAATGCGATATCTTGTCGAAGGCTTTTTCTGCATCTATTGATATGATCATATAATTCTTATTTTTTAATTTATTTTTGTGGTGTATCACATTAATTGATTTGAGTATGTTGAACCATCTCTGTGCCTCTGTGATGAAGCCCACTTGATCATGGTATATAATCTTTTTCATATGTTGCTGTATTCGGTTAGCTAGTATCTTATTTAGGTCTTTTGCATCTGTGTTCATGAGAGATATTGATCTGTAGTTTTCTTTACTGCGTGTAATCTTTACCAGGTTTTAGTATCAGAGTAATATTGAACACATAAAATAAGTTGAGAAGTATTGCCTCCTCTTCGATTTTTTGGAAGAGTTCGAGGAGAATAGGTATTAAATCTTCTTTGAACGTTTGGTAGAATCTGCTGGTGAAGCCATCTAGTCCTTAACATTTACTTTTGGGTAGATTTTTGATAATTGTTTCAATTTCCATACTGCTGATTGGTCTATTTAGATTTTCTAGATCTTCTTAATTCAGTCTAGGAATATTATGTATTTTTTTAAGTACTGGTCCATTTCTTCTAGGTTATTAAATTTATTATATACTTTTTTGTAGTATTCTTGTATGATCCTTTGTATTTCTGCAATGTCAGTCATAATTTCTCGTCTTTCATCTCTGATTTTGTTTATTTGTGTTCTTTCTCTTTTTTTCTTTAGTGAGTCCAACCAGGCGGTTGTCAATTTTATTAACTTTCTCAAAGAAACAGCTCTTTGTGGTATTTATTTTTTTTATTGTTTTGTTGTTGTTGTTGTTTTCAATTTCTTTTATTTCTGCTCTAATTTTGATGATTTCTTTCTTTCTGCCAATGGTAG
>NW_006432491.1:1138673-1147863 GCF_000325575.1 Pteropus alecto | reverse complement strand
CGTTAGGTTGTTTATTTGCCTTGTTCTTGTTTATGGAGATAGGCCTGTAATGATATGAACTTTCCTCTTATGATTGCTTTGCCATGTCCCAAAAGTTCTGATATGTTGTACTATCATTATCATTCATTTCTATGTATCTCTTGATCTCTCTTTTTATTTCTTCTCTGACCCAGTTATTCTTTAGTAGTATGCCATTTAATCTCCATGTGTTTGTGGTTCTTCCTGATTTCTTTTGCACTCGATCTCTACTTTCAAAGCATTATGATTGGAGAATATGGTTGGTATGATTTCAACCCTCTTATATTTGTTGAGGCTATTTCTGTGTCTCAGTATGTGGTTGATCCTTGAGAATTATTCATGTGTACTAGAGAAGAATGTATAAGCAGCTGTTTTGGAATGGAAAGCTCTATAAATGTCAATTATGTCCAGTTGGTCTAACGTGTCATTTAATGATGTTATTTCCTTATTGAATTTCTGTTTGGATGATCTGTCCACATCCGACAATTGGGTATTTAGGTCCCCTACTATGATAGTGTTTTGTTTGTTTCTCTCTTAAGTTCTGTTTCTAATTGCTTTACATATTTCTGGGCTCCCTAATAGGGAGCATAGATATTAATAAGTGTTATGTCTTCTTGGTGCATGATTCCCTTTACCACTTTTTCACTTTGAGTTTACATTTGTCTTTGGAGCTGAGATGTGTCTCCTGGAGGCAGTATGTGATTGGGTTTTGTTTTTTGACCCATTCTGCAACTCTGTGCCTTTTTATTGGTGAGTTCAGTCCATTTACATTTAGAGTGATATTGAAATATCAGGTCTTCTTATAGCCATTTTATCTTTTGCTTTCTGGTAGCTCGATCTTTCCATTGCTTCCTTGTCTTTGTGTTTCTGTCATCCATTTTCTTCTACATGTGCCTTATCTCCATTCCCCTTTTTCAGTCATTGTTATCTCATTTTGTCCTTATGTAAGCTGAATGTTCATTACTATCTTGCTATAGCAATTCTCTTCTTATTATTTAAGCTTATAATGTCCTGTTCTTAGTAAGGGCTGCACTCCTCTGCTTCTATTTGCCTGATAGTCACTTTACTCCTAATTATGTAGTTTTTTGTTTTGTTATTTTGTTTCATATGAGCTGACACTTTTCAGTATTTCCTGTAGTGCAGGCCTCTTAGTGGAGAAGTCCCTCATTTTTTTTTTTATGTCTGGAAAGGTCTGAATTTCTCCTTCATATCTAAAGGAGAGCTTAGCTAGATACATTATTCCAGGCTAGTAGTTTATTTCACTTAATAGTTTAAATATTCGATTCCATTCCTTTCTGGCTTGTAAGGTTTGCACTGAGAAGTTCGATTATAATCTAATGGGTTTTCCTTTATATGTTACCATCTTCTTTTCTCTGGCTGCCCTGAGAATTCTGTCTTTGTTGTTGATTTTTGATAACTATAATACAATGTGTCTTGGTGAAGGCCTTTTTGTGTTTTGATAATTCGGTGTTCTGTTGACCTCTTGAATTTCAAGCTTCAGCTCATTCCTTAGATTTGGTAAATTTTCATCCACTATTTGTCTGAAAATGCTCTCTTGTTCCTGTTCCTTTTCCTCACCTTCGGTAATGCCCATTATTCTTATGTTTCTTCTCCTAATGGTTTGTTCTTGTATTTCTCTTTCATTATTTTTCATTCTTCAGTTTCTCTCTTCTTCCTTCTGATTTATTTCTAGATTTCTGTCTTCGTTATCACTGATCCTTTCCTCCATTTGGTCGATTCTATTTTCCAAGCTTGCTACTTCATTTTTCAACTCTCTCAGTGTGTTCTTCGTCTCCAGAAATTCTATTTGGTTCTTTTTGAGGGTTTCAATCTCCTTACTCTGCTCATCTAATTGTTTTTTCCAATTCTTGAAATCATTGATTTGCGTTGTTTTAGGTCTCATTGAGTTTTTTCAGAAGTACCAAACTGAATTTTCTGTCATTTAAGTCTCATATTTCTATGACTGTAAGCTTATTTTCTGGTGATTTTTTCTCTTTCTTTCTGAGATGCCTTGTCACCTTGATTGTTCATGGTGTTTAATGGACTATTTCTCTGCCTGGGCATTAATGGAAGTGTGTTCTGCTTTTTTGTTTTTTTTTTTTTGTTGTTGTTGTTTGTTTGTTTTTCCAGAAAGATTTATTGTATAAAGGTCTCTCTTTAGCTTGCTGCAAAGAAAGCACTTTCCTTTTGATTTCCAGTAGGTGGTATCTAAACCTCTCGGATCCCTACTTTATATAAAGCTTAAATGTCTTGTTTATTTTCTTGTAGATATATTGTTTTTTATTTATTTTTATTTATGCCTACAGCACTGGTCTTCCTAGGTGGTCTCTCATCCAAGTACTAACCAGGCCCAACTCTGCTTAGCTTTCGAGATCAGACATGGGGCTTGTTCAGGGAGGCATTGCCTTAGACCATGGACTTGCCTCCACTGGGGTGGGAACCCAGGACCTTCTGCGTGTAAAGCAGACGTGCTAATCACTATACTATGGAACCACGTCCTATTTTCCTGTAAATATTTAATCACACTTGCTACTCTCAGTTTCGATTAGCAACAGTTTTGGTAGCTTTTGCTCAGATTTCCCTGGGGCTCCGCAGTGTTCGGTCTCAGAGGTTATGGGGTTAGGGTCCTCTGAGTTGGGAGTTGGAGGCTGCGGCTCAGCCTCGGTTTTACAACTAGGGCCAGTAAAAATCAACTGCTTCTCTGCTTTCTGCCCTGATGACTGGGCCCTGTTTCCGGCTGCTAGAAATTCCAGCACTTCTAGGCAGGCTGATCAGGGAAACTGCCACACCTTCACTCCTATCCTTCCTCTTGGAAGGAGCTCCGGTGACTGTGAGAGGTAGCTTCTTTAATTCTCCGAGTCCATCGCCCAACACCTGGGATTCTGACCTGTGGTAGCTCTTATGCACAGATCCCACAATCAGACATGGTGCTGTGCAGTTTGGGTATTTTTTGCTGAGTTTTAGATGTTCAGTTTATTGTTGTTTCAAGGGGAGAGATCTGAGGACATCTCTCATTCACCATGTTTCCTCTGAATCTAAAAGTTTTCTATTCAATAAACTGTTATCCTATATTTAACCACTATTTTAGCATTTTACCATTTTTTCATGTTTATGTTTTTGTAAATAATAATTTATAATTAATATTTTATTTTATGATTGCTATAGATATAGTCTAAATCTGTGCAAGACCTGTAATCTGTTTAATTCTTTTATGGTTTCAATTGATTTTATTAAGGAACCTGGTAGAAAGAAAGATACTGTGGTTAACTCTTAACTTGCAGCCTGAGAGTATTGTATATGGATGTTTTCTCTTCTGAACTGTGAAATAAAAGACAAATGAGTCAGGGTTGACGAATATGTAAACTGACAGAGTAGAATCAGTTGTGTTTCGAATCTAGGATTTCGCTTCTTACAAAGACCAATTGACTTGAAAGTAAAAAAATAAAAATAAAAAGAAGAAATTAGATAAGATATCTATTGAAAAAATAGTATGTGGGTAATAGAGTACAATAAATATTCTTTTAAAGTTATGGTAATTTTTTTAGATTTGAAGGTTTTTTACTTGTAATTGAATCACTATAACATTTTCCTGGAAAAAATTTACCTATTTTATTACTTAACACAAACTTTTTCAATGGCCTGATTGTATGTAATAGTATGCCACTTACCAAAAGGACCAGAAACATCTAGTTGAGTTTGTAAAACGATAATTATACTTTTTGTTTTTCTAAAGTAGAATGTAGAGCTTTGTTAGACATAGTTTGTAAAGAGATAATTAATTGCTTGTTCAGAAAAACGGAAGTGTTTATTTATTGAATAAAGCAAATTAGCTTTATTATAAGAAATCTCACTGGAGATGGTGTCTGGTTACCTTCTTGGCTTCACTGTAGGCTAGGTAGGAAGGCTATGTTTATAAGGGTTGAAATGAAGATTTGAGTATCAAGTGTTTTAAATAGGGCCAAGCATCCTACTCATAGTAAATAGTTTCCCTTAGAAAAAGTCAGAGCATGAAGTGGAGCCAAGGCTTTCAGACACAAGATGGGAAAACTAGGTTTGGATAGGTAATAAATACCAAGGCAGAAGCAAAACTAAAAAGATGGTAAAAAGGGTCCCAAATAGAACATAAACATAAAAGGAGGTTGTTAAAAGTAACTATTGTTTCAAGTGCACAAATGTCCACAGTTTGCCTGCATGAATAGGACGGACTGACTTGGTGGTTTATTTTCTAAGTCAACATGAGAAATATCTTTGGTTAACTCAAGATTCTTAGCATTGATCCTCAGGCTCTTTAATTGTCTAGGACACCCCATTCTTAGACCTCTGTGCTGACATATCCATGTGATATTGTTCAATTTACTCATGTCTGCAATGAATAGATAATTTAAAAAAGTGACTAAATAAATTCTTTAGTATCTATCATATAATGATGACTATGTTTTTATTCTTATAATAAAATTAAAATAGTAATAACAGCTAAAATTTATAGAATGTTTAATTTGTTTCAGACATTGTTATAAGAATATCTTATGAATGATATTTTTCCTAACACTCATAAGGTTGCTATTATTATTATCACTAACCAATAGGGAAGATGTTGATGTTTATGAAATTTAAATAACTTATTCAAGGTCATATAGATTATAAGTGAGAGACCCAACTATCACACAAATCTTGTGACTCTAACCCTATGATTGTTATGGAACCATTTCTTCCTTATAGATGTTGATAATAATCATCATTAGGAAGATTGTTATTGCATTACTGCCCCATGGTAAGCACAATAAATAAATTAATTAATGAAGAACCACTAAAAATGTTTTCTCTGTTCTGGACAAATAAGTGTATTACATCATCCACTCCTTCATACTAATACTTTAGTAAAACTTTAGTGAAGTTTTGTTCTCATATATTCATTAATTGTGACATGAAGGAAGCATACATGAATATTTGGAGACTAAGTATAAACTCTCAACAGTGAAAAATGATAGTGTGGGAGAATGAACTGACTGCCGGGAAATCTAGATAAAGAGCACTGTCTAGAGCTGGCAGGTCATGACTGACATAGGAATGTCCTTTTCCCTGGCCTACTCTATAGGAAAACTAAAAATTATTCTAGAAAAAACTGAACTTGTTTCCTGCTGTTTCATGTGGATAGGGAACACAAGTTATCACATTTATAATAAAGAAAATATCATTATCAATAATCCAGTGATGTAAGAACACCTATGTACAAAAGTATATACTACTTATTCAGTTTCTTTTCTGAAAATGCAGTGTCAATATTTCCCTAGGCTAACACGAGAAAAATAAACCCGTTCTTGTGTGTAGTTTAAAAATAGAGTTATAATAGAGTACATATATTCAATTTTACAAAATTACATCGATGAGATAATGTTTTAATTTTTATTAATCACTTAAATCTAATGATTTTATTGTTTTAATTATTTTAAATTAATTGTTTAACCTATTTTTAATAAATTGTTTTGTAAGGAAGTTTACAAAATAACCCAGAATGCCTGTATGCCTGTCTAACTGATATGTAAATAAACATCCTTATAGCTCATTAATATTTAAGGCTACTCTTCTAGCTCCCAGCTGTCTTATAATCAAATGCAATATTTCAAGCATATCAAACAAAATTAGGAGTTTGTTAAATGTTACTTATATTTGAGTAAACTATAAAACTTGCACACTAAAACATAACCAGTTTATTCATAGACTCTTGAAATTCAGGAAACAATATTTCTTGTAATTTTAGAACTTTATTAGTAAACTATGCTTCACTAATATGCGTCTATTTCTATGTTTCTATTTAATTCTAGTCTTAATAGCTGTTTCTCTATCATTCACTCAGGGAAATTCTGTACTAGTCATAGCATAGTGGTATTGTAGCCACTCATTGAATTCCAGAATCAAAGAATATGAAACACTTACAAGGGATATTAAACGTTACTTTTCAGTGACTCATACAATGTTTGAAGTCCAATTAACTAATGTTGACTAAATTGAACACAAAAAAGTACTCCCCTTAACAAAAGAATATTTCAATCAATCTATCTAGTATAACTGCTTTACTAGGCATATTAAACTGGCCAAACTAGCTTGATCATTTTCTTTCTGTACAAGTCTAAAAGAACTCCAATTTTAGTCTATTGTTGATAATGGCTGAATCAATTAACAGTATGAGTGAGTTTAGAGTTATTTAAGAACTAGAAAATTCTTAGTGGATTAGATAAATTCTTGAGAACATGTTAGGGATTGAATGTTTGTGCCCGCCCCTCCCAAATTCCTGTATTTAAGCCTGAACCCTCAAAGTGATGGTATTTGAAAGTGGAGCCATCGGGAAGTCATTAGATTTAGATAAGGTCATAAAAACAAAGCCTCTATGATAAGATTAGTGTCCTTTTAAAAATAAGAAAAGCCAGTGCTCTTGCTTTCTCTCTAAAGTCATGTGAACACACAGAGATGGTGGCCACCTACAATCAAAGTGAAGAGGCTTCAGAATAAAACCTCCTACTTTGTTGGCATCTTGAAGTTGGACTTCCTGGCCTACAGAGCTGTCAGAAATAAATGTTGGTTAAACCACCTAGTCTATGGTATTCTGTTATAGCAGCATGAGCTAACTAAGACACCCTGAGCTAAGACATAAGGGTAAGAATTTGATTAAAAAATTAGAGACAAACCTCTGAGTCATGAATTGAACAGAAACCAAAAGTAAATGGAAACGGGCTATAAAGTGAATTCTGAGAAACAACTGAAGCAACTGAAGAGACTTGGAAGTAGCTGAGTAGTTAGAATTGAGAAAAAGGTAAATGATTGGACTGGACAATTCAAAGGTGTCTCAAAGGAAAACATGCATTAAATCATTAAATGGAGTGGTCAGGAGAGATATCACTTGACCATAAAAATTTTCTTCTCTTCATGTGACTATGTGGCTAAACTATAATTAGTTGTTTTATGTAGTAGGTCAGGATACACCAATATATATTTTACATGTTTTATTTTTTTATTTGCTTGAAATAAAATTTGGGGTGATTTAGAAAAATATAGATACAAGGATAACTATGAATCCTTTAGCGGCAAGTAAAATATACAAATAAATACACGATCTCAGTTAATTTTTCTTAAATTGTATTAATCACATTGGTAATGATCAAAGAAATCAAATAAATTTTATTGGAAATATGTTCATTGCCTATCTTCCAATTTATTAATTTTCTTATCTGCTGTACCCATTTTCTGTGAAATTCATCCTTTGAGTCTTAATTATTATATTCTTTATATCATAATCTATCTTTTAGAAACTGTTAATCACAACTATTTCTAAGTTTGTTCTCAATATCTTTGATACTTGGGTCATAATTATTATTTTCTTTTCATTTTATTGATGTGTTTAGTTAAATTTAGTGAAAGCACTTTGCTGCCGGCTATTCCAACAGAGCAAGAGACACATGTCCTTCCTCACTAGTACACTCCAGAGTTCATCTTGGTTTAGTATTGTCTATTATGCAAATAATAAGTTGAGATTTCAATATTATCTCAGTTCTAAAATTCAGATTATTAAAAAAATTATCTTCAGCTACTTTCAAATAACTTTATTACTTTAAAATACTTTCGATTCCAGAATAATTCCAGATTAACAAATGCAGATTCTAGTCAATGCTTTAATGTGATAAAATCCTATATGAACGCTATGAAAAGGCAATCCTCTATATTTGTGTCTGGTTTTGATTATTTTGTTCTTTTTGTTCCTTAGGTTCTGCATATAAGTGAAATCATATGATATTTATCTTTCTCTGTCTGACTTATTTCACTCAGCATAATAACTTCTAGGTCCATCCATGTCATTGCAAATGGTAGTGTTTCATTTTTTAATGGCTGAGTTATATTCCATTGATTATATGAACCATAATTTATTTATACAATCATCTGTTGATGGGCATTTAGTTTGCTTCTATATCTTGGCTATTGTAAATTGTGCTTCCATGAACATGGGAGTGTATTGATCTTTATGAATTATTGTTTCATTTTGTTTTTGAATAAATACCCAGAAGTACAATTGCTGAGTAAAATGGTAGATCCATTTTTAATTTTTTGAGGAAACTTGAGACTGTTTTCCGTAGTGATTGTACCAATTTTCAATACCACCAACAGTGTATGAGAATTCCCTTTTCTCCACATCCTCACCAACACTTGTTGTTTGATTTATTAATGATAGCCATTCTGACAGGTGTGAAGTGATATCTCATTGTGGTTTTCATTTGCATTTCTCTGATGATTAGTGATCTTGAGCATCTTTTCATATGTTCATTGTCCATCTGTATTTCTTCTTTGAAGAAATATCTGTTCAGGTCTTCTGTCCAGTTTTTAATTGGATTGTTTGTTTTTGTTGTTGTCATTGAGTTATATGAGCTCTTTATATATTTTGGATATATCATAAACAAATATCTTCTCCCAATCAGTTGTGTACTTGAAACTAATAAAATAAAATTTTTTAAAAAATAAAAAAAGGCAACTCACAGTTTTTCTATATAATAATACCATTTCCCGTTGAAATAAATTTCTGTGGATAGACATTTCTGATGAGTGACTTTTAATTTCTTAATCATTTAATGTAGTGGTCATATGTTCTATATCTTTCTTGAGTTTTATATTACTATATGAATTACAGGTAGGGTTTTCTAGTCAGAATTTTCCAAGTGAAGTGACCCAGTATAATTTAAGATTGAAGTTGTGTCTCAGGCAAAATATATGAGTTTACAGCCATAAATAATAAGAAAAATATACTATGAGTATGTCTCTGTGATAAACTAAGGTCACAGTTTCATTTCCACTTAATTGTACCTCCACAGTCTCATCTACCCTCTTGATTACATTTACTAACTTACAAACAGTAAACAGTTTGGCCTCCTATTCTTCCATGTCTCATACCTGTCAAAACCCTCATCCTAAATCAGTCTTTTTGCACCTTCTTCCTCTACCTCTAGCTGAGTTGCTGAGTACAATGACATCAACACACACACATTATTGTAGTGGTAGATACTGAAGATGTATAGGTTATAATTTCAGCTGCATTCTTAGCAAAGTTCAGAAAATTATTCCAGATAGTTTTTAAAAAGCTTTTTTTTCCTATGGAAAAAAATTGTATTTTCCGTTAAATGACTTACTTTTT
>NW_006432491.1:1085679-1138638 GCF_000325575.1 Pteropus alecto | reverse complement strand
AATTCTGAGCAAAGGTGATGATTTTATTAGAGAATAACTAGCAGTGATAAGTATATAGTCTCAGTAGTATTTACTGTATTGTAATGAACCTACGCCAGAATAAACTATACTAAATATTTTACAAAGATATTGTAGCCAAATACTCCATTCTGTTCTGGATAAGCTAAATTCAAAATTAAATAAAATTAGTTAGAGTCAGTGACTTAACAACTCTATCTACTGCAACAGGAATTAGAATGTATTTGAAAGAAATAGAATTAGGTTCTCCAATAAATCATTCGGGAACAACTGAATTCTCTATTTACAAGCTTTGCTGAAAAGGATTAAATATAGTATATATACACACTAAATACACTCTATGAACACATATATCAACATGCATTAAAGATAAATAAAATATAATATTATAAACACTTTAAAACAATTATGCATTGATTTTATAGTATTTCAAGTTAGTTAAAAACTGTCAAATAAAAATAAATTGAAACGCAGGCAAATGTTATAAAGAGACAGTTTTATTTCCACTTTATTTTGCCTTCCCAGTCTCATCTTCCCTCTTGATTACATTTAGTAGCTTACAAAGTCATTTGTGTTTAAAATAAAGGTATTTTTATATAAGGTACTGATAATACACTAAGAAATAAAAAATTCTTCTTTAGATGTCTCTTTAAATTCATCCACTTTCAATGATGAGACTATATCACATGTAAAGATAACAGATACATTCTTATATAAATTCAGGTTGTTCCTCCTATGTTTAATGCCTAGAAGATTGTTTTACAAAGAGAAAGTGAAGAGAAAGAGCCAAGATTTGAAGTAAGTTTGAAGTCAATAATTTAGAAATTATGAAGGATATTAAATAACAAAATGGTAATTTCTAATTATCAAAATTTATTAAAAATTGATGGATTCTATCAATTCACTTTTAAATGAACCACTACTCAACAAAAGAAAACATTTTAGAGGTGCAGTTATTGATAAAAAGGGTAATATTCATGTTTGTAATCCAATAACTTGTGATATATTAATATAGTAATTACATAAATATTACAGCCTTTTATTTATAAAAACAGCATATTTGGTCTTTTATATTTTAGTAGTTACCCCAAAGTACAATAGATAATTTGCATAATTTAGATTGCTTAAGAACTAAAACATTATGTAACATTTAATAAGTAAGTCCAACAGAAATAAATTCACAATGCACATTATATTTTCTACCAAAAAAAAAAGTCAACAGAGATGCAGAAAGACTCTAGACCCTTCCTTCCCCAGCACTCAGCACTGGCTATGGGATTGAGTGAGACAGTCACACTCTCAGGGCTTCAAATAAAGTTGACACATGTTCTCTCCTTATACTTTCCTCATTTCAGCATTAGGAAGGATTTAAGCAGAAATTTACTTATATAACCCACCACCATCACCACCACTACCACCACCACATCCTTTGTGTCCTGTTGTTTCAGGTTGCTGCCATGAATGCTACCCTCTTTTTAGTTACCCATGAATTGCTTTTTACTTTTGCCTTTCAAGACCCCACACTCATGCCCTCTTTTCTCATTTGTCCATAATGGCATATAAGCTTCAACTGCCCATGGCATCCCTGAATGTGCATTCAACTAATAAACTTTAGACATTTCTTTTTCCTTTTAAACTGTCTCTGTTAATTTGGTTATTATCCCAGCTGAAAGATAATAAAAGGTAGGAAAAATTACTTTTTAGCTTACACAATATTCTCTGTAACCAGTTAGAACAGAATTTGCACTATCTAAAGTTATGTTTTTATTGAAAATTACATACCTCATCTTTAAAACTTTGTTAATAAACATTTTTACAGAAATTCATGAAGAATAGATCACTTTAATTGATTTCATGTGGAACACAATTAAACATCAAATTATTTCATTCAGTCACATGTCCCTAATTTACAATCACTTTATGTTCAGAGCTCTTCTGCAAATATAGGTGAAGTAAACCATAGATGTAAAGAGAATCAATGCAATATTTACCTCTGCTAGTAAAAGCTAATGCGATTATAGTGTAAAATTAAGGAATAAGTCCATAAACTTGATTCAAAGCCTCTTTGAGTTCATTTTCTTTGATGGCTGAATCACAACTTTGAAATTTAGTAGATGCTTAGAGAAGTATATTAGTTCAATTAAGAAGAAGAACAAGAAGAAATGATGTTTTAATTCCATTCTTTACTTTCAAAAAGATGCAAACTCTCCTGAAGCACCCCAGATCAACTAAGTGGAAAGATCAGTGGGAAGAAAGGCAGGATTATATTTGGTGAACTGAAAACAATTTTTTTCCCCTTTGAACCACAGTTTTTACTTTCCATCAAGCCCTAAAGTGTCAAAATTATGCTAGGTATATTCCTGGGTACCTTCTTTATTTTTTGCTCAAATGGATTTCTGTGTTGGAGGACTAGTAGAGTTAACCTGAAGGAGGATAGCACAGTAAGAATGAGGTTAGTTTACTGCATGGTGATTACTTCCTTACTTGAAAGTACCATCAGAACTTTCCTTTTTGGAAATCCTAAGTGATATCAGTGATAAGCCTTTGAAGACACATGAATTTTTCACTTTCACAGCTAGCAGTCTTAATGCCATCTACAAATTTTAATGTTGATAGTAGATGCCATTTCTCTATAATAACCCACATTTTTTTTTAACTACAGGTAATAAAACCTAGTATAAAGATACATTTACAAACTTACAAGAAAAAAAATACTTAACTGGTTTAACTTGTACAGAAATATTTTTAAACATCTAGTGTCATTTATGGTTATACTTACCTTTTAGTCATAATTATCATAGCGGTATGCAGGCAACTATTATGAATAATAAGTGGACTGTAAGTGGTATACTTTTGGAGCATACATTTATTTTATAACAGCTTTTTAAATAAATATTATGAGTACATGATGCTGGAATAACAAACATTTACCATATAGTTGTTATCATTTTTTTTTTTAATATAACCAAGTATGTTCCAGGAAAAATGACATGCTGATTATGTTAGGACATAAAGTGATTGGTGTGTTGTAAATAAAGCAATAGCAAGTAGAAATGAAGATGCTAAAATATATGAACAACAATAAATAATTATAGAATAAAAATATATTACTTTCTGGCTTGTCAGTGGATTAAAGAGTTTAATTGTTTTGTTACAATTTTTCAAAATTTAAGGCATTAGCTTAAAATTTAGGATTTTAATGGAACCGATAATCTAACAAAGAGAAATTATCTGTAGACTTTGAATATATTTGGAGAAATCAAATCATATAAAATTGAGGGGAAAAGATTTTTCTCTAAATGTTATATAAATCTCTCAAATTAGAATAACCTAAATTCTGAAAAATAGACTATCTTGTTCATTTTTATTTTTTATCTGTAAATTCTTACAATTTGCAAAAGTTTTCCAGCAAGAACATTATATGATTCCAATTCCATACAGTGTTTAATATTTTAAAACAAGTACTTAATATACAGTCCTGAGTATATTAGGAAATATCTGTTGTGGGAATTCGGACAAATCACTTAATTTCTCGGGTTTAGAGGTTTACTTGTATGTAGAATTGTCATATGAAGGAAGTCATCACACCCTTTTGTCTTTCTCCATGGGGTTTCCATGGAGAACAAATGAGCTAAGCTGTGCAAAGCTCCTAGAAACTCTGAGCATTTTTATAAATAAATACTTCCTTCATGCGAAGTGCAAGGATCATTTTTTCTGACTGCGTATAAAAATAAGACATTTAAATAAATTTATGAGCAATTCAGAATGATGAATTAAAAAAGAAAACTTAACAATATGTTTTTGGATTATTGTTAGGTAAAAACCATGAACTCAAAGAAGACTGAACAAGTATACAGTCATACTTATATCTGATATTAATTGACAAAAGAGTGCGACTAGTTGAAAAATTAAAAATGTATTGAACCAAATATTTTATTTAAACAGCTCTTTAAAAACAACAACAACAACAACAAAAATATAAAAACTTTAAGAACCCTGCCAAAATATCAGATGGTGATAATTTCCTTTCTGAATAAGTGCTTGAGTGTTTCTCAAAGTGTAGGATACGCTTCAAGATCAAGAAAATTAGGGCAAAAAATAAAATATTTATTATTATAATGGATTTTATATGGATATAGTAGATATATATGAATTACAATGAAAAGAGAGCAAATAAGTGGTGAAGAAAATATTACAGACCAGCTGAACAGATCAAGGACTAAATGTGGGAAATTCAAGTGAGGAATGAGTCACCTGGAGATTCTTATGACATTGACTAGAAGTTCAAAGAATGTCACCACAGAAAACTTTGTATATGATCAGTGTGATCAGGAACAAGTAAAGGATCAAGAGTATGAAGTGCTTCTACTTGTGTACTAGATGATCTGTGTCTTGCTCTAGGGGTTTCTGCCTGCTGTGGCACTGATGACATGGTACATAAAAGTCAAGGTCTGTAGATATGAGTTAAAAGGGAAAGTTACTGAGTAAGTTAAGACCTTCTGTATAATAATAATAAAAAAAAGTTTTAGAATTAGTGGGTTTAATATACTCTGAAGTAAATTAAAGGTATATTAATATAAGAAGATATTAACATAGAAATTTTGGGACCTAAATCATTAAGTTTGGACATTGAGTATCAAAACCACATCTTACCATCTACATTAACATGACTGGTGTTAGACCGTGTTCAATAGCACTTATTTTCAGACATTGTGTAGTTCAAACAAATGGTTTAACTGTTTATTCCAAGAACTTCAGGAAAGACTCATAAAATCTTTAATGGGAAACATCAATAGATAATTTGTTTAAGACACTTTTTGAATCTCTCATTTCAGTCTTTGCTTGGTTGTTTCTACCAATCTTGGACTGTTATATCATAATCCTTACCCAATCCTGATCAAGACGCCACATTGAAAGACATGCTTTAAATCAAACTTTCAATTTTCAACAAATTCTGTCCTTACCTTTGCCCTCTACTTTCTGACCACACTCTTCAGGGTGGCGTTCTCCCTCACTACAGTAAAAAATAAACTCAGCTTTGCTTATCAACAGGTTGTGCTGTTACTATTTAGAGATCCAGGTATGACAAATGCCTGGAAGTATCACAAAAGCCTCAATAATAATGCTTTATCATAGAACAAAGTTTTTAAATCTAATTTCACAATATTCATTTTATTTCCTCTTTTTAGAACTAAGACATTTGTGAAAACATAGATGTTTTATTGTTTTATTTATTTATGTTGGTAAGAAAAATTGGGTAAATCTTTTATTAAATCAAAACTTATTATAACAAAACAATAGCCACCTTGCATTTTTAATCTGAAAGTGAAATTTTAGTATTCAAGAACTACAGAAAATATAAATCTCTACTTATGGTTATAGTTTCACAAATGGAGTCTTGGTTTTAAATATTTGTCATTAAGAGAGTCTGAGTTCTTCTACATGGCACATATAAGAAAACAGTTTTGAGGAAGTTCCAGTCAAGATGGTGGAGTAGAAAAATGTTGTGCTTGTCTCCTCCCATGACCACATTAAAATTAAAACTAAATTATAGAACAATCAACTTGGTGAACCATTTGAAGACTAGTTCAACAGAAATCCTATGACTAAGGATATAAAAAAGAAGCCATGTGGAGACTGGCAGGAGGTTTAGAGATGCCAACTGGACTGGCCTACCACTCATGTGTGGCAAATGATAGTCGGAAGGGATGTCTTAGCTGTAGAGATCCAAGAGCAATAGGTCCTAGCTGTAACCTGGGCTTTATAGTCTGGAGCACTGGTGCTGAGAAGAGAAGCTCCCTGACCCCTCAATATCTGGATGTGAAAATCAGGTTTTCATACATCTGGGCGGGGGGGGGTGGCAAAGTGCTGCTGAAAACCCACGCTTCCTCTTGGAGGGCCCATGCTCAGACTTTCTTACTCCTGGACACTTGCCCTAGGCAATGTGGTGAAACAGCAGCTCAAGGGTGCCAAAGACATACAGGAGGAGTCTGGGTTGTATGGCTTTGGGGTGAGGGCTAGAAGGACAGCCATCATTGTCCCTACATGGAGCCCTCCTCTCATGTAGCAGCGAGTGAACATCATCTTTCCTGTGTTGAGCCCTTCCTTACATGGCTAAATCTAAACCTGCATTGGCCGAGTGAACTCCACTAGCTCCACCATGGAGATTTCTTGGGACTCTGCACCACCCAAACTATGTATAGCTAGAGGTTCTTTTGGTGGAGGGCAACAGATGTTTGCCTGTGCTGCAGGCTTTCTTGGAGAAATCTTAGGTATTCACAGGCTCCAGGCAGGTAGCATCTGGTTTCTGTGTGTTATGTAGCTTTTGCTCCTAGGCTCAGTACTGGTGCCAAATCTATGTCCTAACCTGGTGACCACCATTTCCCCCAACCAGATGACTCTTTGAGAACCTGCCTTGCACAACTTGCATACTGCCTCATGTTCTTTCAGTGGCTGAGCCTTACAAGCAGTCATTAGGTGACAGAAGCTCTTGGAGTGCCCTAGAACTTTGGCTGAGCTGCCCCAGGCCTGGTACTTATGGATGCTGGCCTCAGTTCTCTGTGAGGTCTCTCTCATGTGCCTCTAGGTCCAGCCCAGGCAGCAGTCAACCATGGATCACTGTCCAGTTTCTATCAGGTAGCCCCAAGCTAGTCACAGGTAGCAGTTGACCTTGGCTTGCATGGGAGCCCCTCCCAAGGGGCTCCAGAAACAAGACACCTGGTGGCCAGCTTTAGACTACAAGAGAGCAACACCCAATCAGCCTCATAAGCAACACACCCAAAGGTTGGTTTCAGCAGGCATAAGAACTCAGTAGGGAGAATCCCACTCCATGAGGTCAGCCACTGCACAGCAGATTATATGCCGTGGTCATGGCCATTCAGAGGGAGGACAAATTCAACCCACTGCCATGCCAACCACAATCAATACTTGACTAGAAGGCACACACAACACACACAAAGAACATTTCTAGAGCACCCTGACTCACGTGATCAAGGAGACTACATCACAGGGCCCCAAGGATATATATCACATAAGGTCACTGTGCAAACACTGGGAGACATAGCAAATCTATCTAATGCGTTAAACACAGGGAGGCAGTCAACATGAGGAAACAAAGAAACATGTCCCAAATGAAAGAACAGGACAAAACTTCAGAAAAAAAAAAGTGAAATGGAGGCAAGCCATCTAACAGCTGAGAGTTCAAAACACTGTCTATAAGGATGCTCAAGGAAATGATTGAGAACTTCAGCAGAGATAATAAATATAACAAAGGACTAAAGAAGAAAAAACTAGTCAGAAATAAAAGCTCCAATAACTGAAATTAAGACTACATTAGAAGAAATCAACAGCAGTTTAGATAAAACAGAAGATTTAAACAGCAATTTGGAAGACAAAAGTAGATGAAAACACCAACACGAAACAGCAAAAACAAACAAAGAAACAAATATACAAAATAATGACAGTTTAAGAGGCCTCTAAGACAACATCAAGCATATCAACTTTTGCCTTATAGAGGTACCAGAAAAAAGAAGAGAAAGAGCAAGGAATTGAAAACATATTTGAAGAAATAATGATTGAAAACTTCCCCAACCTGGCGAAGAAAATAGACATACAAGTCTAGGAAGCACATAGAGTCCCAAATAAGATGAACCCAAAGAGGCCTACTCCAAGACACATTGTAATTAAAATGTCAAATGTTAAAGACAAAGAGAATCTTAAAAGTAACAGGAAAAACAACAACAACAATTAGTTACCTACAAGGGAGCTTCTATAAAACTGTTCACTGATTTCTCAACAGAAATTTTGAAGGCCAAAAGCGATTGGCAAGAATAGTCAAAGTGATGAAAAGAAAAGACCAACAACCAAGACTACTCTACCTAGTATAGCTATCGTTTAAAACTAAAGGGGAGATAGTAAGTTTCACAGACAAAAAAAGCTAAAGGAGTTTATCACCACCAAACAAGTATCATAAGAAATGTTAACATGACTTTTTTTTTTTTTAAAGAAGGGGAGGTGGAAATATAAATATGAATAATAAAATGGCAATAACTGCATACCTATAAACAATTACTTTAAATGTAAGTGGATTAAATACTCTAATTGAAAGGCATAGGGTTAGCTGAATGGATAAGAAAACAAGACACACAGAGATTGAAAGTAAAGGGATGCAAAATGATATTTTATGAAAATGGAAATTAAAAAAAACTAGAGTAACAATACTTATAAAAATAGACTTTAAAACAAGTATATAATAAAAGACAAAGAGGGACATTACATAATAATAAAGAGATCAATTCAATGAGAGACTATAACTCTTGTAAATATTTATGTATCCAATATAAGAGCATATAAATATATAAAGTAAATATTGACAGATGATAAAGAGGAGAGCAACAGTAATACAGTCATAGTAGGGGACACCTCACTGATATCAATGGACGTACCTTACAGACAGAGTCAAAAAAGGAATGGTAGCCTTAAATAACATATTAGATCAGAAGAATTAAATCAATATTTTTAGAACATTTCCCCCAAAACAGCAGAATATATATTCTTTTCAAATGCGCATTTTTTTTCTAAAATAGACCATATGTTAGGTTAAAACAACAACAACAACAACAAAAACAAGTCTCAATACATTTAAGAAAACTGAAATCATATTTTCTTCACTGACCACAATGTTACGAAACTAGAAATCAATTACAAAAAAAACTCTGAAAGACACATAAGTACATGGAGGACAAATAACATGCTACTAAAGAATGAATGGCTTAACGAGATCAAGGAAGAAATCAAAACATACCTTGAGACAAATGGAAACAAAAATATAGAAACCAAAAATTTATATGACACTGTGTAATCGGTCCTAAAAGGGATATTCATAGCAATAAAGCTCTACTTGAAGAAATAAGGAAAATCTCAAATAAACAATCTAAACTCACACCTAAAGAATCTAAAATAAAAATAACAAACAAAGCCTAAAGTAAGTAAAAGGAAGGAAATAATAAAGATAAGAATTGAATTAAATAAAATAGAATCTAAAAAGTGATACAAAAATAAATGAAACTAAGAGCTGGTTTTTGAAAGGTAAACAAAATTGACAAACTTTTAATCAGATTCATCAAGAAAAAAAGTGAGATGACTCAAGTAAATAAAATCAGAAACAAAATGGGGAGAAGTGACAATAGACTCTACAGAAATACAAAGAATTATAAGAAAATACTATGAGCAATTATATGCCAACAAATTGGACAATCTGGAAGAAATGGATAAATTTCTAGAAACATAGTCTTTCAAAACAAAATCTGAACCAACCGATTACTACTAATGAAATCAAATTAGTAAACAAAAAATTCTCAACAAATAAAAGCCTCGGACTGGATGGCTTCACAGGTAAATTCTGCCAAGCATTCAAAGAAGAATTAGCTCCTATTTTTCTCAAATTATTCTAAAAAATTCTAGAGGAGGAAAGGCTTCCAATCTCATTTTACATCATCGCCATGATCTCCAAATCTGACAGACATTACAAAAAAAAAAAAAAGAATCTTATAGACCCAAATCCCTGATGAACATACATGTGAAAATTTGCAACAAAATATTAGCGAACCAAATTTAGCAAGACATTAAAAAATTATATACCGTGATCAAGTGGAATTTATTCCTGAGATACAATGTTGGTTTAATATTTGCAAGTCAATTAATGTGATATACCACATTAACAAACTGAAAAATAAAAATCATATGATCATATCAATAGATATAGAAAAAGCACTTGACAAAATCCAGCATGCATTTAGATAAAAACTCTCAGCAAAGTGGAAATAGAGGGAACATACCTCAACATAATAAAGGCCATATATGATAAATGCATCATATTTATATTCATATTTAATGGGGAAAAACTAAAAGCATTTTTCTTAAGGTAAGGAACAAGACAAGGATGTCCACTTATACCACTTTTATTCAACATGGGATTGGAAGTCCTAGCTACAAGATTAGACATGAAAGAGAAATAAAAGACAACCAAATTAGAAAGGAAAAAGTAAAACTGTCATTATTTGCTGATGTCAGAATAGTATATAGAGAAAACTCTAAAAATTATACCAAAAAACTATTATGCCTGCTAAATGAATTCAATAAAGTGGCAAGGTACAAAATTAATATTCAGAAGTTGATAGTATTTTTATACACCAATAACAAACTATTAGAAAGAGAAATTAAGAAAACAATCCCATTTATAATCGCATCAAGAAATAAAGTATCAAGAAATTAATTTAATTGAGATAAAAAAACTGTATTAGAAAAATTATGACATTGAAGAAATAAATTTAAAAAATACAAATAAATGGAAGTATTGCTGTGCTCAAGGATAAAATTAACATAGTTAAAATGCCCATACTACCTGAAGAAAAGTGTAAGTTCAATGGAATCCTTATCAAAATACTAATGGCATTTTTCACAGAACTAAAGAAAATATTCTAAAAATTTATATAGAACCACAAAAGATTCTGAATAGTCATGACAATTTTGAGAAAAAAGAACAAAGTTGGAGGTATCCTGAAAACTAATATTAAACTACACTCCAAAGATATAGTAACCAAATCAGCATGGCATGGGTTTAAAACCAGAGATATAGATCAATGGAACATTATAGAAATACCAGAAATAAATCCACACCTATATGATCAATTAATCTATGACAAAGGAGGCAAGAAAATATGATGAATTAAAGACAGATGTTGGGAGAACAGGACAGATACATGCAAAAAAAAATGGTACTGGACTATCTTCTTACACCATATACAAGAATAAAATCATTAAAGAGTTAAATGTAAGACCTGAAACCACAAAACTCCTAGAAGCAAACATTGGCAGTAAACTCTGACATTGCCTTTAATAATATTTCTTTAGATGTGTCTCCTTGGGCAAGGGAAACAAACAAAAATAAACTAATGGGACTACATCAAACTAAAATATTTTTTGCACTGCAAAAGAAATCATCAACAAAATAAAGAGATGACCTACTAAATGGGAGAAGATATTCAGTAATGATACATCTAAAGTGGGTTAATATCCAAAATTTATTAAGAACTTATACAACTCGACACCAAGAAAACAAACTATTCAATTAAAAAATGGGCAGAGGACCTGAATAAACATTTCTCCAAAGAGGACATGCAGATGACCAATAGCAATATGAAAAGATGCTCACTATCTCTAATCATCAGAAAACTGCAAAGTAAAACCACAATGAGATATTACCTCACACCTGTCAGAATAGCTACCATCAATAAATCAACAAATAAATGTTGGTGAGGATGTGGAGAAAAGAGAACCCTTTGCACTGTTGATAGGATTGCAAATTGTTGCAGTCACTATGGTAAACATTATGGAAGCTCCTTAAAAAATTAAAAATAGTACTACCATATGACTCAGCAACTACATTTCTGAGTGTTTATCTGAATATAACCAAAACATCAATTTGAACAGATATATTCCTCCTCATGTTCATTGCAGCATTATTTACAATAGTGAAGATATGGAAGCAACCTAAAAGTCTATCAATAGACAAATGAATAAAGAAATGGTACATATATACAATGGAATAATACTTGTCATAAAATATAAAATCTTGCATTTATAACAACATGGATGAACTTAGATGATATTATGCTAAGTGAAATAAGTTAGAGAGAGAATGACAAATACCATATGATTTTACTTACATCTGGAGTCTAAAGAACAAAATAAACAAAATGGAAACAAACTCATAGATGCAGAAAATTAAAATGATGGTTGCCAGATAAAAGAGGCATTTGGGGGCTAGGTGAAAAAGGTGAAAAGATTAAGTACATATTGGTAGTTACAAAATAGTCACAGGGATATAAAGTACAGCATAGAAAATATATCGATAATATTATAATTGTTTATAGTATCAGGTGAGTTCTAGATTAATAGAGAGGATCACTTTGTAAATTATAAATGTTTAACCACTATGCTTTACATCTGAAACTAATGTAAAATAATATTGAATGTCAACTGTAATTGAAAAGTAAAACAGTAAATAAAAATAAAAAAATCAGTTATTGCATATATGGTACTACATTCTTCCTTGTTCCCTATACAATCTAAATCTTTCTTTTTAAATGAGATCATTTTTACAATATTTCTTTCTGTTAAGAATAATATAGGGATTTCTGTGTGTATTAAATCATAGGTGGCCTATCTTAAACATACATCTATGCAAAAAGAAAAAGTGTCTGTGGCCATGCAACCCTGAACAAGCTCGATCTTGTCTGATTTCAGAAGCTAAGCAGGGTCTGGCCTGGTTAGTACTTGAATGGGAGATCACCTAGGAAGACCAGATGCTGTAGGCATAAAAAATAAAAAAAATAAGGAATTGTAAACTGACAAGGTCCTTGCAATCTATGAGGTCAACCAAGGGTTGCCTTGCCTAAGGGAAAAAAAAAAAATCTTCAAAAAAATGAAGCTCTAACTAAAAATATATATATAAAAAGAACTGAACAAATAAAAAATTCATTGTGACATTAACATATCCCTACAAGAGATGGACAATCAACAACCAGAGATATACATAATAAAAATATTAGCCATTTGATTTTGGAGAACACATTCTTTTTGAGTGGAAATAGAAAACTTACAAAAATCTGACCATGTCTGTCACAGACCACATATACTCTTAACAAATACTTTAAAAAAATAATGTTCAGGGCCATAATGTTGCACACACTTAAGTGGGTGTAATTTATATAGAATACGGTTGAGTTTTCCCAGAGTTGAAAAGAGTTGTGATTCTCAGTGTCACATAATACATATTTTCTGACCAAACTGCAGTGAGACACAAATAAATGCAAGGATATACTGTGCACATGGATTAAAAGAATTAATACTAATATCCATACTACCCAACATAATCTACAGATTCAATGCAGTCTCTATCAAAATTCTAATGACATTTGTCATAAAAATAGAATAATCTTAAAATATATATAGAATCACAAAAGGCTTCAAATAGCCAAAGAAATCTTGAGAAAGAAGAACAAAGCTGAAGTCATCATATTTCCTAATTTTAAACTATATTACAAAGCTATAGTAATCAAAACAGTACAGTATTGGCATAAAAAAAGACACATTGATAGCCTAGAAATAAACACATACACATGTGATCAAGTAATTTACTGCAAGGAGCCTAAAATATACAATGGAGAAAGGATTGTCTCTTCAATAAATGGTATTGGGAGTACTAGAGAGTCAAATGCTAAAGAATGAAACTAGACCACTATCTTATAGTGTACACAAAAACTAACTTAAAATGGATTAAAGATTTGAACATAAGACCTAAAACCATAAAACACCTAGAAGACATAGGGAGTAAGATTCTTCACATTAGTCTTGGCAATAATTTTCTGGATTTGATAATAAAAGGAAAAACAACAAAAGCATAAATAAACAAATGGTAATACATCAAATAAAAAGTCTCTGCCTAGCAAAAGAAACCATCAACAAAAAGAAAAGGTAAACTATTAAATGAGAGAAAACATTTGCAAACCGTGTATCTGATAAGGGATTAATATCTAATATATATGAAGAATTTATATAGCAAAAATAAATTACAAATAGTAAAAATAGAAAAATAGCAAAAAAAATAAAAACAACTCTGATTTTAAAAAATGGGCGGAGCAACTGAATAAACATTTTCCAAAGAAGACATAGAAAGGACCAACAGGTAATGAAAGGCTGCTCAACATTACTAATTATCAGTTAAATGCAAATAGAAACCACAATGAGACATCACCTCACATCTGTTAGAGTATCGGTCATCAGAAAGAACCCTTGTACACTGTTGAGGGGAATGTAAATTGGTACAGTCACTATGAAAAACAGGATAAAGTTTCTTCGAAAAAATTAAATTACCATATAATCCAGCAATTCAGCTTCTAGGAATATATTTGAATGAAATAAAATCACTATCTCAGAGAGATATCTGCATCTCTTTGTTTACTGCAACATTCTTAACGATAATAAAGACATCGAAATGACCTAAGTGGTGTTCATTGACATATGAATAAAGAAAATGTGATAGATATACACCCACATACAGACGTACACATACAGACACAATGGAATATTAATGGAATATTATTCAGACATAAAAAAAGAAGGAAATCCTGACATTTGTGACATAGATGGACCTTTATGTCACCTTACTCAGTGAAATAACTCAGAGACAGATACTGTATGATCTCACTTATATACAGAACCTGAAAAAACTGAAGTTACAGAAGTAGAAAACAAATTTGGTGGTCAGAGGCAAGAGGTGAGAAGTGGGAGAAATGAATAAAGATGTTTAAAATGTAACAATAAAAAACAACAAAATTAAAAATTAATAAAGTATAGCTGAACAAATTCATAAGGTTTGAAACTAAATAGCATTTTATTAAGCTACCTTTGAGTTAATAGGATCAGGAAGAAAATTTGAAATATAATCAGGGAATAATAATTTAAAAAGCTACAAGTTAAACTTTAACTTAGAAGAAAATTAATAGCACCAAATAAAATTATTAAGAAACTTAAAAATGATTGAACTGAACCTAAAACTGTAGGGACTAAAAAGAAAACAAAGGAACAAAAAAATAAAGAACACTTAAGAATCAAGGAATGAGGAAAAGTGACGATGACCAAAATCAATGAACTGAAAAACAAGAAAAACATAGATAAGAAGAATAAAAGACAAATGATCTGAAAAGTCTAATAAATAGATATTATCTGACAAGTTTCAGTAAATATAATAAAATATGGAAATAAATCAATAGAGAAATTTAAAATTGTTAAAAATATAATTATATAAAAGTTTAAAATTAGATAAGTTGGAAAATTATAAAACATCAAATTATAAAGTAAAATTATAAAACATTGAATCGGTGCAGGAAGAAAATGTCGGTATAGTGATAACTAAGCTATTTTTGTCCCCTTCCAAAAAACTCAGGTAAATGAGTTTCATTAAATTTTTAAGAAATAATTATTTTTCTATCCTTTGTGAGGTTTGTTCTTGATAATAGAAACAAAAATAAGAGAAATTACTCAGATTATTTTAAAAGGTTACTATATTCTTGATTCCAAATCCAAATAATGATGTAAATATATACAAGAAAATAAAATATACACCAATTTATAGATGCAAAGTATCCAAATATTAGCTAAGCAAGTCCAGATGTATATTTTAAAAAGTAATGTATTATAATCAAATAGGCTTGATTTCAATAAAAACATTCAAACACAGAAAAAATTAATTACTATATTCACCACACTAATATATTAAAGGAAAAAATATGTCAAATAGATGCTGAGAAAGTGTTTGATAAAGTTCAATAAACACTTAAAATAAAACTTTTGAGAAAATCCAGAGAAGGAAATAGTCTAATATTGCAATGGTTGTATACCAAAATCATACCTTAAGAACTACAGCTGAGGAAGAAACTTTAGCAGTACCCTCTAAGATCAGCTATATGAAAAATATGCCCATTGTCAAGATGACTGGTCTTTGCCAATGCTATAAAAAAACCTACAAAAAAAAAAAAAAATCATGGGAATTAGAAGGAAGAGCTGTTATACAACAGTGACAATCTATGAAACACTGTCTTTGTGAGTTTAATTTGCCACAAAAATAATCCTGAATTACTTATAGTTGATTTTTTTTTTTTTAGTTTTGATGGAATATTTGAAGATTATGTAGTTAAAATAAAAAAGAGAAAAAGAATTGCAGTTGCTGGGGTTGAGGAATTCATGTACATCACTGTTTAGTAGAGAATTAATTCTCTTTACAATTAAACCATGGGCAAACATTTTACCTGAAATTGACTTTTAAAATGCTGATTACTAATGAGAGCTACCAGAGCTAAATATAGTGTCATCTATCTATTATCTATCTATCTATCTATCTATCTATCTATCTATCTATCTATCTATCTATCTATCTATATCTATCTATCATCTATCATTATCATCTATCTATTTAAAGCTTTATATCTGTTACCTGTGTTGCTTATGTATAAAAATCTTAGCTTATTAAGGAATTCAATTAAAGCCTGGTTTGAATTTCAGCTGTACCACTAATTTCCTGAGTGACTTTACAGTAATTGCAAATCCTTCTAATTCAAATTTTTTATCTGTATCTCAAATAAAGATTTCAGCTTAATTTATTATTTACTGAGTTGCTAGGAGTAACAATTAAGTACTAGGTTTGTCTTTCTCTTTGGTCAGACACCTAAAACATGACATTGCATTTCTATTTTATTATAAATAATCTAAGAACTATGTGATTAATATTTTTTATTGTAATAATAACAATATAAGTAAACATCAATTATTCTAACAGTGTCCTTCTAAAATCATATGCCATAAATGTATTTATCAAGTGAGTGAAATACAACTTAGCAATTATGCTTAAATTTTAGATATAATACATGTAATTTGTAATAAAATTTTGATTAAAAATATGTATATTCATTTTCTATAGTGTCATGAAATTCTTGGATTGTCTAATATTTTAACATTTTATAAAACTTCATTATGACTACATAAATTCCTTTTTGAAGCTGGGCAGGCTTTAGCTCCACATTCTAGCAAAGTAGAAGGCAACAGTGCAGGGCTTAAGAATGAGAAGTTTCTTTGTAGTCAAACTGCCTAGGAGTCCTTACTAGTTGTGTGACTTTGGGCAAGTTTTGTAACTTCTCTTACTTCAGTTAACTTATTCATGAAATGTGTTGTGAGGATTGAATAAACTAATGCAAGTAAAACTCTAACCTGGCAAGCAATAGACAATGTGTGGTGATAGTTATTAACGGGCAGACCTGGATAAAGACCCTAGGTAGTGAAAAGTTATTCTTTTCAAACAAGTGCGTTTTGGTCACTTTGCTTTGTGTCTGTTGGATAACCCATCATTGACTGTGATGAATGAATAATGGAAGTTCTTTCTTGTGCTCTTTCCTTGCCTTCTCTCCTCTTCCAAGCCTAACTCTGCTCAAAGTATAGAATATTACAATCATAAGAGTATGAATAGTTAGATGAGTAAAGACAATGTGAAGTAATATAATGGGATACAAAAACAAATAAATGAAACAAAACTAAACTAACCTAAAGTAGCCTGAGATTCTGGAGAATTTGATTCTAGTCAAACCTTTTCCAATATCTTTATGGCATTATATGCATTTTTTTTCTAATTTCCATCATTATTGTTATGTTTAACATTTAAAGTTGTATTTTTTACTATTATTAGATGAGACAGAAAAATACAACAATTAAAAAATACAAATTTATCATTCTTTCCTGATGATATAATAGTTTACCTTGAAGTACCTTGAACCAAGTGATATTGATGAAAAATATGCAAGTCTAATTGTTATTCTTTGTATGTGAATTATTCCTTCTTTCTAAACGGTTTTAGAATTCTCTGTCTTTTGTATGTATAAAGTTTTTCTGTGATGTGTTAAAGATCACATTAAAGACCTTTCCTTTGATACTCCATGAATCCTTTCAGGAAAGGAATGGTTAATTGTGATAATTATGGCTAAGTCAATTGAGGACAGAAAAATGATTAGACAGACGGAGGTGTGACTTTTAGATTTTGTTCCACTGAGGTCAGTGGTAACCATGACAGGGGCAATTTAAATGTGAGAAATGAAGTTCATAACCTAGTATAGAAATGAATGAGTTCGAGGGCACGGAAGCCAACAGTATGTAGACAGCTTGAAGTCAGAGTTGTTTTGTTTTATTATATTGCCCTGTTGTCTTTCATCTTGTATTCCAAGGCTAAAAATAATGCCTGCTCAGAACACTGAATAAATGAATGGAGACAATAATATCTATTTGTGGGTCCAAGGCCTGACTGGTCCCAGGTCTGGCTGTGGTCCAGGCTCGTGGCTAACAATAGGACCCCGGATTTAGAATGTTACATTAGTGTAGTAGAGCTCCTGCGCCTAACATATGTAAACATAATTTAACTTTTACATCACGCATGTGTGGCTGAATGCCACTATTATACTGTGATATATGTGGAACCCGTGTGATCCCCTAGGGAGCAGGAGCAGAAGAGTGTTTCCGCAATAAAGTTGGTGTCTGTCATTTTTTTCTCATGTTGGCCCCTCGTACATTCTTTCAACTGGGCGTCCCACCACCAAAACCTTCCCTTCTCGATCAGCTCAGCACTGACATGTGGCATAGCCTGCAGGATGAGGTTACTACAGCCCCCAGTGCTCCGGATGGTCCTGGGTAGAAGAGACCTAAGTAGAGGACATGTGGCCCCTCTCCTTCGAGTGGTATCCCATGGCCATATATCTGGCTATGTGGACACCTCCGGAGGATTGGGATGGAGTGAAGTCGTGTCCAGAGGACATCCGGAAAGCCCTGGAGATGTTGGAGCTGGATGTCCTGACTGCTTACTGGGAGGCAGTGGTTTGGGTGACTGGGATATTCCTGGCAGTGCTGCCACAGGCCAGCCTGGAGTTTCAGCACCAGGGTCAGCAGCTGCGGCAGCTACAAACACAGGAAGAAGCACTGGAAAGGCAGCTGGTGGCAGCAGAACTCATGCTGCAGGGCCCTGATGGGTTGCTGCCATTGTCTCAGTCTGAGAGCCCACCAGCAATATCATGGCAGGAGTGGTCGGTGATATGGCAGCAGGTTGAAATGAAAAAGCCATTGGCCCGAGGATGAAGGGCAAGCTGGTGGTGCCCTCCAGGCTAAAAAGCATACCACCTTGATGCAGTGTATCGCCGTCAAACTCCGGGACCTGATGTAACACATATAGCAGAGAGCCAGGGAGACGGTTCTGGGGTGGCTGCTGTGGCTGTGGAATGATGGGCCAAAGGGACTGAATTATCTCTAGAAGAGATGGCTCAGCTGGCCTCTGTAACAGTGATACTGTCCCTCAGGCAGTGACTCCAGAATGTGGCACATACGGTGTGGGGTGCAGGCAATCACTTCCTGATTAATTGGCTCACGTCTACTGCATGGAATGTGGGCCGACCCAGGGGAGCTTCCAAAGACACTGAGCAGATGGACCAAGTACTTAGATCTGGTCCAGATAATTTGGGAAATGGGCATGCAACAGATGATGTTTTGAGCAAAGTATACAAGGCCCAATGAGGAAGTATTTACAACCTCTTATGAAGGATTTGATTTTGACTTCTGGCCTGGCCGGCACTTTTGGCACCATGGCGGCACTGCTGGCCCCTTACATGGATAGGCAGATCCACGAGATAACTTCTGCTATAGCTAGGTTGGGGGATGTGGAAGTGAAATGCAAGGAGTATTCTATCCAAGTGCGCTCTGGACCGCCTGCCCCACTCCTAGACTGGCCAGTGCATGGACAGAGCCATGGTCGAAAAAGCAGGGGTGGAGCTGTCCCCAGCCCTTTCAGCTGGTCACGAGAGTGAGCCGCAGGCAAATGTGGTTTGATCTCCTCATGGCAGGGGCCACTGCAGAAAAGATTGAGCAGCAACCTAATGAAGTGCTGCTGGCGCGTGTGGAATCAGCTGCGCCCTGACCAGCAATTCATTCTTATTCCTGGGAAAGCCACAATCTGTGATGTGTGGCTGGCTGATTATCTCCCTAATTAGGGATTTGGCTGGGGCACCTCATTGAAGGAAGAGGGTTGACCTGAGGCCACATGTGGAACTGACTATACATTGGTCCCACCGTAATAGACAGAGTGTATTAGCCCTTGTGGACACGGGTGCAGACAGAACCCTGCTTTATGGGAATCCAGATAAGTTTCCTGGGTCTGCAAACACAGAAGACTATGGGGGTCAAATCATTCACTTGCGGCACTGTAGTTTCAAGTAGAGCTCCTGGCAGAGGGTCACGCTCCCATCCTTGAGGATGCCTGGTGCATGGATGGCTAGTAACATGGAACAGGTAGTGAAATGATGGGGGCTATCGTTGCCCCAGGCACAAGCACAGGTTGCCGTGTCACACTGCCCTTGGCGTGCTGAGCAGCACCCAGAGAGGCAGCGAGTTAAAAGTTCATTGAGGTGGTGCCCCACAGGGCTAAGCCACTCTAGGAATGGCAAGTGAATTATGGGTCCAAGGTAGCGCTCTCTGGGCCAGATCCCACACCATGACCCTGTAGGGGTGGAGTGCGGGCCCGAGGCCTGGCTGGTCCCAGGTGTGGGTGTGATCCAGGCTCGTGGCTAGGAATAGGATCCCAAATTCAGAATGTTACATAAGTGTAGTAGTGTGCCTGCATCTAACATGTGTAAACATAATTCAGTTTATTGTATCATTCATGTGTAGCTAAATTTCACTATTGTACTCTGATATATGTGTAGCCCATGCAGTCCCCTAGGGAGCAGGAGCAGAAGTGTGTTCCCCGCAAAAGGAGTACACTCCCCGTAATAAAGTCGGTGCCTGCCATTTCATTCTCAAGTTGGCCCCTCGTGCACTCTCACCACCGAAAACTTCTCTTCTCAATCAGTTTGGCACGGATATTATTCTAAAAAACTTGAATGAAAAACAAACAAAAAAGTAGAGAACTGAGACCGCACTTTGTTTGAAAGGAATATTCATTCAAAGGAAAACTTATCTTGCTTATTTTTTATTGTGTTTTGCAAGTAAATGTTCTTAATAGGAGAAATTGATGGAAGAGAGAGAGTACAATCATAGGAGTAAAGGCTTCAAGAAATTGAGAAATAGTAGAGTCTAGAGGCAAAATGCAATGCTTGGCCATCTTGGATAAGAGTACATTATAAGAGGAAGAAGATAGTGTAGGTACAGATAAATGCTTATAGACAAATTTGATGATTGCAAAGATGAGAGTTTCTGGTTGATTCATTTAATTGCTTCTTTTTTATTTGTTCATAAAAATATTGATCAAGATTATATAGTAGAAGGATGGATAACGTGTATAAAAAATTGTGTATTAGGAGGATATTAGCAGTTTGAGATAAAGAAAGATTTTCATTTTTTTCTCCATTTCCAGAAAATGTATGATATTATTTATTTAATGTGTCTCCCATCTAATTTTGACTGCTCTGCTATTCTAGAATTTCTATTACTAATTGTTAGCATTTCTATTTCTATCTTCAATACCTCTTAATCTTCTCTCTCTCTCTCTCACTCACTTTCTTGAGTTATATATTTTTCTTTCTGGGAACTTATCTCAATCTGTTCTTCTAATTGTCAACCAATTCCTCCTCTACATCCATTCACATAACTTCTTTAATTCCCTATTATAGTATTAATGTCTAATATGTCAGCTTAGTTCTTTAGGATATTTTCTTGTTTTATATTGCTGTGAGGAGAAAGAAAGATGGTGGTAGGAAGCTAACTTCTGTGTGGAAGTGACTCAGCACTTCTCTCCTTAGGTAACCATGCGACTGGTACACTTGAGTAGGCTTCCATTATCTAGCAGTGTGCCATTATTGTTTAACCTGTGTATAAAAGAGGCCATCACTCTGCAAGGCTGACTGTTCTCTTGCTGAATAACTCCACAGCCAGGCAAAGCAGGCTGTGCCCTTGCTGGAATAAAGAACTATGTTTCAGTTTCCTGTGGCTCCCTCATTTTCTTCCAACTGCTTGAGCCTCATACCCCTTACTTTGGAACCTTGAATCTGCAGCAACACACTTGGCATAGTCACGATCAGGATTCCCAGGTAATAGAGCTTTCTGCCCAACCAGAGGACAGGAGGAACATGTGGCCCCTACAGAGATTGCGGTATACCATGGTGGTGGTATCGATGACTTGGACTCCAACTGAGACATGGAAGACAGTTGGTGGGTCCCTAGTAAGTATTGAGAAGGTGCTCTGCTCCCTGGAGGAGCAGCTACCAAAAAAGGCATGAGCTGCAGCTATACGAGTGGGCTGGGTGCTTTGAACGGCTTTGCAACAGAACATGGATGAAGCTCTAGTGGATTCCTCTCATGTACAGGAGCTTTGGCAAAAGACAGATGCCTTGGTTGCAAGGGTGCAACAACTGAAAGCTGAGCTCCACAGAAGTCCACCCTCAGAATCCTTCTCAGATGTAGGGGGAGACATCCCAGAAGAAGTCTACCAGCAAGTATAGCCCATAATACACCCAAAAGTAAAGTATGAACAATCCCTGGTGGCCCCACAGTACAGAATTCACCACGTATACCCTGTATACACCTGTGGAATTATGGGATGTGGGGAAACTATGTCGGCAGCGACCTGGTAAGCCATTGTTGGCCTGGTTGCTGCATCTCTGGGATGAGGGAGCTGACAGTATTTCATGTTCCCCTGATGAGACAGATAAATTGGCACCCATAACTATACAGCCCTCATTACAGCAGTGTCGACAGAACAGCCACCACTTGGCTCAAGGTCAAGAGACCCAAACCCTGATGGAATGGCTTACTGCCGCTGTGTGGACAGTTTGAAATGAAGCCAGAGAACTCCCAGAGCATGGGAGTAAATGGCAAACATATGCTGAACTAGTGCAGATTATTCATGAACTGGGCATGTGACAAGCTATGTTTAATTTGAATATGTGGAGAAAGGATGATGAATGGTTTGACTGGCATGCAGGATCTAATATTAGGGACCACCCCCTCTACTGCTTTTGGCTCATTGGTTGTTATTCTGGCTCCCTATGTGGGGAAATGTATACATGAAGTGACTATAGCAATGGTTGGTCTGGGGGATGTCGAGAGTAGATGCTGTGAGGTGGGGGCATAAGTGTCCATGCAGTAACACTCAGACCCCAGAAGGGCAAGAAGAAAAACCCTCTAGGCAGAGTTCCATTCTGGTTACCACAATGCAAATGTGAACTGATTTGCTAGCTACAGGAATCAATCAAGACAAGATAGACTGCCAGCCTCATTTAGTGTCAGTAGAATTGTGGTGGCAATTCAATTGTGCATAGAAACCTCCTACCGAAAGAGCTTGGGCTGTGGCCTTGAAGGACTTGTTGAAACCACAGAACTCTCTGTTGACCCTATATGATTAGGGAGAAGGTCGAAGCACTCATTTGGAGGAGATAGATGGAGTTTGGAGGCCACATGTGGAATTGGCAATTCACTGGACCCACACAACGTGAAAAGAATCCTAGCACTGGTGGATACTGGCGCCAACTACAGTCTTACCTATGGAAATCCAAACAGATTCTCTGAACTAGCCATCTATTTAGACAGCTATAAAGATAAGACTATTAAGACCAAAAATGTGACTTTGCTTCTTGAAATAGTACGTTTTGCCCCGACGTCCAGATAAAGTGTATGTTTCTCTGGTGCCAGAGTATATCCTAGGGGTGGATGTGCTGTGAGGGCTCAATCTGCAGACCTCTGCTGGTGAATTTTCTTTGTGAGTTCGGGTGGTGAAGACTGTAGCGTGAGAACATATCGTCAATGTTAGGCAATATCGCTTGCCTGGTGGACATAATGAAATTGGGGCTATGATTCAGGAATTAGAGAAATTTCAGATTGTGTGCCCTAAACATAGTTCCTATAATGTCCCTGTGTAGCCATTGAAGAAGCCTGATGGCTAATGGAGAATGACTATGGACTATTGGGAACTGAATAAAGTGACTCATTCACTGCATGCAGCCGTACTATCCATCCATGATCTAATGGATCAACTGACTACAAGGCTGAGAATGTATCACTGTGTCTTAGATTTGGCTAACACTTTTTTCTTTATAGATTTGGCTCCTGAAAATCAAGACCAATTTGCCTTCACGTGGGAAGGAAGACAGTGGACTTTTGTGGTACTACTCCAAGGCTACCTACATAGCCCAGTAATTTGCCATGGGTTGGTAGCCCAGGATTTTGCAACTTGGACCCACCAGGCAACGGTGAAATTGTTTCATTATCTTGATGATGTCATATTAACCTCTGCTTCCCTTACAGATAGAACAAGTGGCATCAGCGCTGTTGCCGCACCTGAAATCATGTGGCTGGGCATAAATGCAACGAAGGTTCAGGGACCTGGCTTATCTGTCAAATTCTTGGGTGTTGTCTGGTCTGGTAAGATGAAAGTTATCCCAGATGCTATCATTGATAATAAACAAGCATACCCATAACCCTCTACAGTTTAAGAATTGTGGAGTTATGTGGGCCTTTGGGGATACTGAGTAGTGTTTGTGCCCCATCTAGCACAGATGGCATGATCATCACATGGCCTGATCAAAAAAGGAGCTACTTGGGACTGGGCTGAAACAGTAAAAATGTTTACCGCCACCAAGCCTAAGCCCTATAGGTAACAGACCCAGGTGAATCCTTTGAATTGGACATGTATGGAACAGGAGAAGGATACGGCTGGGGTCTATGGCAGCATTCAAAACAAACTAGGACTCCGGTGGGTTTTTGGTCTCAACTGTGGAAAAGTGCAGCGAGCCAGTACTCCCTAATAGAGAAGCAATTAGCAGCTGTATTTTCAGCCTTGCAGGCCACTGAAGCAGTGACTGGCACTGCCAAAGTGCAGGTGTGCACCACTTATCCTATACAAGGTTGGTTACGCACATGGGTACAGAGGCCCAAACCTCTACCCTGACAAAATGGGGTGCCTAACTGGAACAACAAAATACCATAGCTGCTAGCCCTCTGGCCATGAAGTTACAGATGATTTTAGTCCCGGTTGTGTTTGTCACTGACTGTATACCAGATCCTGCAGTGCCTACAGATTTAGAAGTGTCCTCCTAAAAAGAAGGGAAGCCACCCATACCTGCTGAAGCATGGTACAGATAGGTCCAGGAGGGCGCAGGGAGCCAAGTGGTTAGCTATATGGTTGCTGACCAGCTACTAACCATATTTGATATGATACAAGTACAGGCCAAAGCAGCCAATGGGCTGAGCTGCAAGCTGTACGGATGGTTAAAGCTCATGAAGATGGTCCCTTAACTATTTGTATTGACAGCTGATTGGTGTTTAAAGACCTAACATTGTGGTTTCCTATGTGGAAATGGCAAAATTGGCTAGTAGGCCATAGACCCTTATAGGAACAAGTCATTTGGTAAACCTTTTGGGAGATAAGATAAGAACATCACATAACTGTTTATCATGTCCCCTTGCTAACTCCAGGATATGATGAGGAGGATGCACTCTCGCTAGCCAATGGCTAGAAAAGGCTCCTGCCACTGATGTCACACACTGGATCCACAGACGATTGCAGCACATGGGTGCTAAAACCATGAGGACAGTGAAACAACAATGGAACTTCTCTTGAAGTGGAAAGTGGGAAGATGTCATAGATGCCTGTGTCAAGTGTCCAGTATGCAGATAGGTTAGGCCACATCCTCGCCGCATGAAGCGGGATCATGTGCAAGTAACAAGGAGAAAGGTCCCATTGATCATGTGGCAGATAGATTATATGGGACCTCTTCCAAAAGCTCAAGTGGCATCTTTTGCCCTTACCACGGTGGAAACGACTACTAGGTTATTGTTTCATGGCCATGTGTAGCCGCAGACAAAAACATTTTATCCAAGCTCTCCAATGCTTTTGCGCCTTTTACGATAGACCATTAGTAGTAGAAAGTGATCAAGGGACCCATTTGACTAGTCATGAGATCCAAACATGGACCAAGCAAATGGATTTTCAATGGAAATTTCATGCACTGTGTAATCCCCAGGAAGCGGGCATGATTGAGCGGTACAATAGGCTGTTGAAACAGTGCCTACAAGTAACTGTCAATCCCCCAGAACTAGAAAATTGGATGTCTTGCCTGTGGAATGTATTGCAGGGCCTGAACGGGCAACCTTGAGCTGGACGTCCCTCTCCAGTAGAGCTGCAATTACATAGGTCTGTGGCCCCAATACAATTACAGGTAACTACCAATGAAACTCTGTTGAAACCTGGTCATGGACTCTATGGTAACATACTCCTACCTGCCCATACTTGGCCATGGAAAATAAAAGCCCTACTTTGCTGGTGTGTGTAGGCATAATAGCCTCATGGGATAAGGGGCTAGAGATAAACTTACAGGTCATTCCTTGAGTAACAGCTGACTAGCCACTGCAAATAACTATGAAATATCTCACAGGAGAGATGGATGAAAAAAAAATGTACCATCCTAAGGGAAACCTTTGTGTTGTCACTGTGGCCTATCATGAGTTCTCCATATTGTATCATGTTGACACTGTAGGACCAATGCCACAAAGGGAACGGGTGTGGTAGTGATGGCCAGGCCACCTCTCCTTGGTGGCAACAATCTTATCACAAGATAAAACATTAGCATGCATCCTGCCTGATGGAAAAGACTTACCTGTGTTGGTATCAATGTCTTCCCTTTCTTTCCAACCTTAGTCCGCTTTACATGGTATCAATGTCTTCCCTTTACATGGTATCAATGTCTTTCCCTTAGTCCGCTTTACCTGGTATCAATGTCTTCCCTTTCTTTCCAACCTTAGTCCGCTTTACATGAATACCATGGTTTAGTGGACACAGACTTATGCCATGATTGTCAATGTCTCACACTGTTGGGTCTGCACAGAGTTTCCTGTCAGTGCCTCTGCAGGATCGCCTTGGAGTATACATGCAGCAGATGTCACAGCATGGGCTCGACTGACCTACTGGGAACCCCAGTCACCCAACTAGACCGTCATCTATACTTGAGTGGACACACAAAGAACTCAGTATGGACTGGACAAGCCTTTACTGGGGTATTAGGTACATGATGGATGGTCATAGCTGACTAATGAAGGGGTGGAGGTGACTGGGGATATGCCCCATTATATTAAAAGAAACACGGTGTCTTGACTGTTATGGTGGGTGCCACATCCCCTATGACAAAATATAACTACTATTTCATCCACCATGCATTTATGGACTGGACAAAAGTATGCTGGCACCCACCCCACTATAATTTTGACCCAAGAAAGCCATGGATGGCTCTACATTCCCTCGAATTAGACCTGCCACTATACTTGAGGATGCCCGTGTTTGCCAGTAACTGTGTGGCAGGCGCTCCCACTGTACCCTAGAAATTGGAATGCGTATTATTCACAACATGTCTGCACTAAATGGGCCCCATGGTGGTGTTATTCCTTAGCCATTTTTCTGTCTTGTGACAGGTGATGTAGTAGTTGAAATGCAAATGATAGCTTTGGCAGAACATGGTGCTCAAAACTTGAATTATACTCATAAAGCCCCTAGTCTGGTAGCTGATGAAGTAGATCAAATTAGAAAAGTAGTATTGTAAAATTGTATGGTTTTGAGTATCTTTACTGTTGCCCAAGGGAGCATTTGTGCCATGCTCCACACTAAATGTTGTGTTTATTCCTGAACCACTGGCACATTTCACTAGCCTTGGCAGGTCTCTCTCAAGAAATACAGGAAGTCCAGCAGCTCACTGGGTTTTCTCTACAGGAGTGGTGGGCAGGCCTAACGTCCACTTGGTGCTGGGTCTTAGCTCTCCTAGTGGCATGTTGTTGTTCCCTGTATTATTTTTGTGGCATATGGGTACAGAGCTCTGCCCTCCTGCAGTGATCACTTGACAATACTCCTTAGGTGTACGGGAGAAACCCTGAAGGGATGGAGTGTGTGGAGAAAGATGGCTACAGTCAGGCTCTCTCTCAACACCCTTAGCAGCTAACTTCCTAGTGGAAGTGACACAGCACTTCTCCCTTTGTGTAACCATATGCCTGGTACACATGCACTGGCTTCTGAGAGTGTGCCACTATTGTTTAACCTGTGTATAAAAGGATTGCCACCCTGCATAGTGTGTTGTGCCCTTGCTGGAATAAAGAGCTATGGTACAATTGCTTACAGCTCCCTGCATTTTCTTCTAACTGTCCAAGCCTCGTACCTCTTACCTCAGAACCTCGAATCTGCAGCAACACAATTGCTAATATCTTCTTTACTTTTTACATACCAGATAATTTTTGAGGGGTCATCTGTTATATTATTTCTTACAGAATATGCTATAAAGTACAATGTTGTGTGATTCTTGAGGAAATATACTGAGACTTGAGAACAGAAATTTACTAAGAGCTCTAAAGACTAACACCTGGAGGTGTGAGAGTAATAGAAGTAAATAGATGGTTAAATAGAAGTAGAGGTTAGATTGAGATACCAGTACTGGATGGCTCATCTGAGTTGTGCTGATTTGAGGCAAGAGAGATAAGGCATCATAATCTCTTCAAGGTTTGGCACTAAGTTTGAGCTGCCTGTGGGAAAGGGCTGTAGTCTTGCCTAAGATAACTTCCTATTGTGGAACAAGTTCCTCAGAGTGACTCCATGAAGAGCAGTCGGCCTCTGACTCTCCTAGCACTGGAGAAATGAACACCTCAGTCTTGCAGGTGGACTTGTGGGGTGCACCACAGCATCTAACATGGTATTGTTATTTCTTTTTAACATGTGTGTTCCTTTCAAATCCTCCTGCTTTTTGCCTCTGAGCTTTTAACCATTGGGATGTGCAGCTAATTTGTCAGGTAATGATTAGAAACAAAACTAGATGATCTCCATTTGAGTCAGCTCAATAGAGACTCCAGATAATTTGACCCTCCACACCTGAAAAAACACTCAGATTTTCTTTATCCTCCTGTCTTCAGCACCCAGTGTCCCAATGAGGCAGCATTAGAAGGGCATACTTCTCAGATTATCATTTTCTTGCCCTAGGTATTCGTCAATCTTCCTCTGAAAATTTGCCCATTGGCCTCATCTGAATATTTGTTGATATATCTTACTTGAGTATTTTTGAGTCAGTGTGGCCCTGGGCATTTATCAGTAAGTCCCATGTTGTTTTTTCCAAAAAATATTTTCTGCGAAGTTCAGATATGACCTAAGGTTACTCTTGAGGGTAAACAGACTCTGACTTGGGTAAACAGACTCTGACTTAGGTTTCCAGCATGTATGGAGGAAGGCCTGGCTTGTTCCAGGTCTTGCCGGGAAAAAGAGAGCAAGTCTCCAAAATACTTGCTTCTGTTTGATTCTCTGTATGCTGCACTGAACTGCCTTTTCTTTCTGGCCAAAGACATTCACTGATTCAAAATATCTCCAGTTTTTCTATATGTTTTTCATTTTATTTCCTTTTCTTCTCTACTTTCTTGTGGGTTGATCATAGTCATAATAATCCAGGACAGACAAGCTAGCAGAAAAGCTGAAACATGCAGGAAAAACACATATAGATAGAAATATTCTTGGCAGCATTTTTTGCATTAGCGAGTATTTTGAAACAAATAAATTCCTATCAGGCACTAATTAAATAAATTATGTTATAATCCATATATTGCTACTTGAAAAGAATGAGGCAGTTCTGTATATACTAATAAGAAAAGATATTCAAGACACATTGAAAGGGACACGACCAAAGTGGAGAACAAATTTTTTAGCAAATGACCATTTATGTGTGGCTATATAACACATACACATATACATCCATTTATTTTTATGTTATAAATTAAACTAGATATTAAATTGAATATTACCCCCAAACAAATAATTCTATAAAAATAACACCAAGGACTTGATTTGTAATTAATAAAGTCTAAATTTCTACCTAATGACTGAAATAAATATCAAAGGATAATACAATAAATCAAGATCTTAAATGTCTAGTTCTGCAGTTTGAGATGGTGCATTAATTGTTTTGACTTTCTAGAGCACAAGTAGATAAATTCCTTTTCCAACATACGAAATAATACACTTATAGCATATAGAAGTCAGTAATTTCCAAAGCAAGCTGTTAACTAACAGTAAGTGCTTTAGGCAACGGAAGAACTGGTTTAATACACTCCTATTGTACTCTAAGTACATTTTCAGATTTAATTAATATTGAAAATGTATCATATTTCTGTGTTAAACAAATTTTTAATGCAAAGAGTTGAGATTTCCTTTAAAATTAGTAAATACCTGAGAAATTTTGCATTTATATTTTATGCCATTAATGAGATTTGCAAATATTAACCTTCTAATCTTTTCAAAGCATCTTTATAATTCCAATTGCAGAAAATGCTAGCAAGATGACTTTATTAAAATAAGAAAGCAAACAGTAGTTTATGTTGTCATATATATACACCACTTTAAGCATGGATAATTCTTGGAGGTTATTTACACAAAAATTGTTTTTCTGTTTAATTTTTTTGTTTCATACATTATGGAATAGATTAGTTTTACACTTTTATAAACATTTCATTCAGTTATACATTGATTAATATAAAGATGTTTAGTTGTTTGAAGAAGTGTAATAGAAAATGGAGGCACCTTTTCATTTCCATTGTAAATACTCTACAACCATTATTCAATACCACAAGTATTTGTAAGTTATTTTCTGTTATACTTTTTTTTTTTATCAGTGTCTCTGACTTTGTTCTAGTTAAAATGCAGGGGTGTTTTTCTTCTTTATTTCCTACAATAGAAATTAAAGTAGAGCTAGACTGGAATAAAATGTAATGACTTACTAGGAGAAGATAAAACAAAATTCCTGCACCCAAAACTGTTACATATATTTCTAAAGAACTTAATGTACTAAATTGTTTAAAAAAAAACCATAAAATTTTATACTATATGTTATTACAAAATCTAGAACACATACCTCAATACTTTCTTTTTTTTCTGTGTAATTTATTCACACATATAAAATGTATTTTCAGGTTTAAAAACTTGCAGCTTTATTCAGATATTTTGACATGGGAGATAAACTGGATATTTTTTAAAACTTTGAAATAATTAAACACGATGAACTCACCATCACAATCATGCTCATCATCTCTAAACTTTCTCATGTTATAATTACTTTAAATAAAGCTGCTATAAATATTCACATACAAGACATTTTATGGAAATATACTTTCATTTCTCCTGGGAAAATACCGAGGAATAGAATGGCTGGGTCTTATGCAGATGCATTACTTTCCTAGGGTGGCTATAACAGATTATCATAGAGTTAGTGCCTTAAAAAAATATACTCTCTCACAGTTCTCAAACCAGAAGTCTAAGGTTAAGGTGTCCTCAAAGCAGCATTTTGGAAGATCTGAAGAAGAATCTTTCCTTGCTTTTTCTAGAATTTGGTATCTGTGAGCATGCCTTATCTGTGTCCACATCACTCCAATTTCTGCTTCTGGGGTCACATTTCCTACTCTTCTCAATGGTTCTATAGAGAACCATTGAGAAGAGTAGGAAATGTGTCTCTCTCATAAGGATATGTGTCATAACATTTAAGACCCACCTAAGTTATCCAGGATACATTGCATTATCAAGATTCTTAATTACATATTTTTTCAAATAAAGTAATATTCACAGGTTTCTGAGCTAAGGATGTGGACATATCTTTTGGGAGGCTACCATCCAACCACAAAATAGGTGTCTGTTTAACATTTTAAGAACTTGCCAAACTGCTTTTCAAAATGATCGTATTCTTTTAATTTCCCAAGAACAGTATATGAAAATTTTGGTTGTTCCACATCCTTGTTTGACTTAGTATGATTAGTCATTTTAATTTTAATGTATTCTAATTAGTGTGCAATGATTTCTCAGTATCATTTTAATTCACATTTCCATAATGGCTAATGATGTTGGACATCTTTTCATGTGCTCATTTACTATTCATATATCTTCTTTTTATCAAATGCCTTTTCAAATCTTCCCACTTTAAAAAATTAGGTTGTTTGTTTTCTTATTATTGTTTTGAGTAATTTTATATATTCTAAATACAATTTCTTTAAAAGATAAGTAATTTAAACATATTTTATCAGTCTGTAGGTTGTCTTTTCTTCCTCTTAATAGTATATTTTGAACAGCAGTTTTTAACTTTGGAATAGTGAAAAGCTGACTTTTAATAACAATGTTGGCACAAAATACACAAGCACAATTTTATTTTCTATTTAAAATTTTCTCATGCCTGCTTAAAACTCTTTATAGAGGAAAAAATCGCTCCTGGGATTTTGGACCATGATCCCTGCCTTCAGATTGACCAGGTGTTACTTTTGTTGTGGTTGAAAGATTTAATTTGTTCAAGATAACAAACTAGCTAGAAACAAAAAAGAAAATGAACTTAGAAATGCTATGAGCATATATTTTTCTGTCTTATCATTTATTCCCACATTATACTTACAGATAATCATATTTGGAAGTTCTATTTTTTTTTCTGATTTATTTTGTGTGATAAATAACTCCTATATGAAGGGATATATGAAGTATATGTGCACAGAATAAGAAATTTCATTATTCCAATAATAAATGTTACAGACATGATAGAACAAGACCCAGTAAATGCCGATATTTATAATTAAGAAAATTCTCTTAGATTTCAACAGTAGAAAGTCTTTGATTCCTTATAAATAGTATGGAAATTTTATCTTAAAATACTCTTGCCATTTCTGGCTAACTTCATTGTCTCCCATACAAAAATGATAATATAAAGGTACGAATTTTTAATATAAGATACTGGCCTTGGATGTGTTCCTCTTGACTCTCTTCTTCCCTCACCCATCAAATTGATCCCTAGGTAGACACCAGCTCACACACCAGCTCAGGTGACTAGTGCCCCCAAGAAACATGCTCCCTCAGAGAAAAGCAATGAGTCATCTAAGCACTGTAGCCATACACACTTTATTTTTATGTTTCACATGAGGCAGAACAGAACTAAAGGATATATAAAAGATCTGAGACATCAGAAGTTTTAACTAAAAGGTAACAGTAAGAAATGGTAACAAATATACATAGAAGCAGAATGTCAACATCCTTTCAATAATGGACATGTAAAGACACAAAAATAAATAAAAAATATTTGAAAAATAATTGAGAATAGAGTAGTATTTTCAGTTGAAGGAAAACAGCTTTAAATGTATATTTTTATGTTCTAACATAGAATTTAAATATGAAAGTAAAGTTGATATATTCTCAGGCATGTAAGACATAAAACTTTTACCTTACAAAGAATCTCTTTCAAAAATCAATCCAATAAAGTGAGAAGAAAATCCAATATATGGAAAATAGAGCAAATAAAAAAAAAAACTTATATTTACTATTGTATAAAAACAAAATACATGAGACACAAAATAAAATTAATAAAAATATTAATGATTCATACTTAGAATAAATAACAGTGAAGTTCTAAAAAATATCAACATGGTAGGGATCAAGATACCGATATAATGTTAAACAGAGACCAGAGGAAGGTGGGAGCATGCCTAAGCTGCTGTGTAGTGCAAATTATAATATCAGTCAGGAACATCAGGCAAAACCATGTCATGACGACTGATAATATTTGAATCTCTATAAATCTTCCTATAAATACAGACAGAACAAGGATGATGACAAGTAAAAAAACTCACAAAGTTTCTCAGCAAAACCGGGCGGCATTGTGCCTACACAAATCCCAGAATATAGTTGGTTAGGGAAAAATAAAAATAAAACCAGGATTTATGTGGGTTTAACATCTGTACTGAAGAATTGGGGGAAAGGAATAAGCTGATTGTATCATTAAAATTTTTATTTTCAGATAATTATAGATTCAAACACGGTTATAATAGATAATAGGAGAGATCCCATGTACACTTTATCCAATTTCTCCAATGGTAATGTAACACAAAACTGTAGTACATAATAATATCACAACCAGGATAGCAACATTGATACATACAGAACGTTTCTTTCACCACAAAGATCCTGCATAAAGCCACACTCACTTCCTACCTACGAAACTTCCCCACACATAAAATCTGGAAGCCACTAATCTATTCTCTGTTTCTATAATTTTGTTATTTCAAGAATGTTATATAAAATGAATCGTATAGTATGTGATCTTTTAAGAATGGCTTTTTTTTTCATACAGTATGTGATCTTTTAAGGTTGACACAATGCACTGGAGATTCATCCAAGTTTGTGAATATATGAATAGTTGTTTTCTTATTACTTCTCAGTAGCATTTCACAGTATACACACATAGACACACATATACATATATACCACAATTTATTTAATCATTTACCCATTAAAAAGGATTTAAGCTGCTTCTAGTTTTTGTCTTTTAGAAATATTATTATGAACATTCAAATTTATCTGAGCTAAATACCCAAGAGTGCAACTTCTGGAATGTATGATAATTGTATATTTAGTTTTATAAAAAACTGCCAAACTGTTTTCTAGAGTGGCTTGGGCATTTTACAGTCCCATGAGCAATATATGAATGGTCCAGTTTCTTAATACTGTCACCAGTATTTGGTGATGTCACTATTCTTTTTTTTTTTTTTTTCATTCTGATAACCGCACTACGCTGTATTTTAATTTGATCATTTTCTAATTGGATTTTTTGTTGTTTTTATGGTTGAATTTCAAGAGTTCTTCATATATCATGAATAAGTCCTTTGTCAAACATATGGTTTATAATTTTTTTCCAAGTCTGTAGCTTAAATTTTAACATCTTCAACAGGGGCTTTTGGAGAACAATTTTTTAAAAAAATTTTTTGAACTCCAATACTGGTTCACTCCACTATCTGAAAGTACAGTGTTTCTATCAAAGCTTTCCAAAACTGAAATGGCATTAAGCGAAGAGTGTTCCCCCACTTATCAAAGTTCAGATGATGACATTTCCATTTTACAAAAACTTACATTAGCATCTGTTTTTGATAACTGAAAAAAATTCCAAGAGGATTATCACTCATACGAAAAATGTTGTCACTGTAATAATGTAGATCTTTCTTAAAAGCTAAGTAGCATAACTCAAACTTCCATAAAGTGAGGGATACCTACAATCAATCCTTTTTTTTTTTCCCATGGATCATGCTTTCAATGTCAAATCTAAGAACTCTTTGAATCATCCTAAATCCTGAAGATTTGCACCTGTGCAATTTTCAAATGTTATGGATTTTTACATTAAGTCTATGATTCATTTCGAGTTTATTTTGTATAAAGTATGAGTTTGGGGCTGAGGTTATTTATTTATTCATTTATTTATTTATTTATTTATTTATTTATTTATTTATTTGCCTAAGGATGTCCAATGATCTAGCACAAGTTGATGAAAAGATTATCCTTTTTGCTAAATGTTTTGCACTGTTGTCAAAAATCTGTTGGCCATACATGTATGGAGCTATACCTAGGTTCTGTGTTCTATTCCATTAATATATATCTTTTTTCTTCTGCAATATCATACCATCTTTATTACTGTAGCTACATAGTAGACTTAATATTGGGTATAGTGACTCCTTTCACTGTATTTTTTTTTAATATTGTTTTAGCAATTCCTTAGCTATATCTGTATAGATTCTTAAATAAGCATGCCTGTTTTAAAAAATGTGTTAGAAATTCTATTAAATCTGTATATTATTTTGGAGAGAACTGACTTCTTTTCTAAGATGAGTGTTCCAATTTAGTAACACAGTATGACTATTTTAAACCTTTTTAAATTTATTTCATCAGCATTTTGTAATTTTCTACTTATAGATCCTATACATGTTTTGTTTGTAGCTATGTGCTTAATTTTCTTTGAAAGAATTATAAAGATATATTTAATTTTTTTTTATTTTCACATTTATTGTTAGTGTACATAATCTTTGGATTTATTTTGTTATTCTCCTTCTAGTTTCTTAAGATAAAATCATAGATTATATATCACACATTTCGATATCTGATAATTTTTATTTTCAATTAGTTCTTTGCATTTCATAATTTCCTTGCTTTGGCTATGTCTTTAGAAGGTAATCCTATTTTTTCAATGAGGCAGTCATCTTTTTCATGGTGCTATGTGATAATATCAGAGAATTTTATGGTAACTGGTCCCCTCTGGCTGGAGTCTATGCTGTTTGGGATACCTGGTCAGTGGAACAGGCCTCTCGTAAGTCCCAGGAGATGGTTGCTGGCTGAGATTCTGTGGACAATAAAGAAAACCCAAACTTAACATAGGCATCTATCCCTTTGAGGAGGAATCTGATACCAGCACAATGTACTTAACTACCATCGAGGGATCAGTTGGGGTCTTCAAAGAACCATGTCAAACTGGCAACCCAGTGTTGGTCTCTGTTATGGATAAGTTAATGTTGACCACTCTCCTCAGTTCTTATGTCCATTGTTCCAGCTCTTGGGATGGGTAATGACAAAGATGGCTAACCTCAACTGAGTGAGTTATTTTATTCATTTGATTTTTCATGGCCTCTACCATGGTGGATAGTTTTGAATAGATGCATTTTTACACTGTGTGCCCTACCTCCAACTTTACATCCCTCCCCGTGTCTCTACGCCAGACATCTGATCTCTAGTAGTGTTCCTTTGAGGTCTCTGATCAGGCAGCCAAGTCATTGGTTACTGCCCATAAAATCTCAATGGAGTCTTACCTTTGCCTTCCTTCTCCAAGTGCACTACTCAAGCTCCTCCCATGGAAATATTTTCTTATCAATGTCTTTCAGGGTCACCTTTACATATAGCTTTAATGCAGACCCTGTCCATTTCCAGCATAAACCCGCACAAAAGTTAACCCATCTGTAAATGAAGCACAGGCTTTTTTCCTTCTCTTTTAGACTGTCTGGCTGTATGAGAAACACACCCTACATGGCCACAAGTGTATGCTGGGTTAAGGACACTAAAGTAGGAAGTCTGGAGTACCTGTACAGTGTATTTGTGTATTTGTGCCTTGCTTCGTTCTGGAATGTGCTTCCAGGTCTGACAAAACCTTGCCAGGTCTGACAGGATTCAGCTCAAAATTGGCAGTTCTAGATACATGGATACATTCTATGTATTACATGGTCACATGATCTCTTTTCACTATGTTCCAGGAACCCACCAAAAGAATCTTTTCAAAGGGTGTAGAGTTTTCTTCCACAAATAGTATCCTTTCCTAGATACCAGGACCTATGCCATGACTTTCTCACAGGAGCTTGCACATGTTTCATCCTGTTCTTCCTACACACTGACACCTCCATGGTCATGGCAGTCACTCAGGTCTTAGGGCTCATGAAGAAGGCTGAATAATGAGGTCCTTCCCTGATACAAGCCCTACTTGGAGTTTGCAGTTTTCTACAGTCAAGACAGTATCCCTAGAGACAGACTATGTTGCCCCAGAACTCACAAAGACCTACTAAGTACTGTGCTTTATTCTTCATGTAAAGGAGATGATGTAACATTTTGTCTTCTACTTGGGACTTATTTTGTTATTCCTCTTTTAGTTTCTTGAGATGAAAACATGGATTATACAACTCATATTTTGATATCTGATATTTTTATTTTCAATTAATTCTTTGCATTTTAAAATTTCCTTGTTTTGGCTGTGCCTTAAGAAAGTAATCCAGATATCCTGGAATGCCCCTGATCACTGGGTTCCTAAAAACCTCACTGAAGAGGTCAGTCCTCAAATCCTTGCAGAGTCTATCTCCCTCTCATGTGGGTCACATGTGTTTTACCAGGGCCCCTAGAGCACTATTCAGCTGTTTCTCTTTCCATACAATTGTCATAATGTTGTCAATGTAATGTGTTTGAAAGAAATCTTTTGGGATGTACAGATGTTTCAAACTATTCAGACTATATTATGATGAGAGAACAATAAACATAGCCCTAAGATAAACTTAAATGAACAATGTTGCCCATCTTACAAGAATAAAAACTGTTTCTAATTTTTTTTTTTCAAACTGAATGGAAAGGCATGCTTCTGCCAAGTCAGTGGCTACAGACCAAGTACCTGACCTTATTAAAATACTCTAGCAAGAAACCATCTGGCACAAAAGCCACTTTGGTTAAGTCTGTCAGAATCTGCAGCAGAGACAAATCTGGCCCACCACCTGCTTTTGTATGACCTGTGAGCTAAAAATGGTATTTACATTTTTTTTTAAATTAATGGACTATTTGTTAGAGAAGTTTTAGGTTTACAGAAAAATGAATGGAAAGTACAGAGAATTTCAATATACCTTCTCACCACCACCCAGTTTTCTTTTTTTAAATTTCACATTAGTATGGAATATTAGTTACAATTGATGAGACAATATTGATAGGTTATTATTAACTGAAGTTTACATTAGATTTCACTCTTAGTGGTATTTACATTGTATATTGTATGGCTTTTGACAAATATATAATGGCATATATTAACCCTTATAGAATCACACAGAAGAATTTCATCGCTCTAAAAATAATTTGTTCTCCACCTATTCATTCCTCACTCTCCCCTATGAACAACTACTGTTCATTTCAGGGTTTCCATAGTTTTACCTTGTCCAGAATGTCATAGTTGCATTAAAACAATATATAGCCTTTCAGATTATCTTCTTTTACTTAATGATATACATTTAAGACTTCTCCATATTTTTTCACGGCTTGATAACGTATTTCTTTTTAGCTCTAAATAATATTCCATTGTCTATCCATTCACCTATGAAGGATATCTTGGTTGCTTCCAAGTTATGGCAATTATTAATAAAACTGCTATAAACATTCTTATGCTGGTTTTGTATGAACATAGGTTTTCAACTCATTTGGCTGGATACCAAGGATAGCAATTACTGGATCATATGGTAAGAGTATGTTTAATTTTGTAAGCAACTACTGAACTATATTCTAAAGTTTCTGTAACACTTTGCATTTCATATTGCAACAAATGAGGGTTCCTGCTGCTTCTCTACATCCTTGTCAGTCTTGGGTATTGTCAGTGTTCTGGATTTTGGCAATTTTGGTACCCATGTAGTGGTATCTCATTATTGTTTTATTTTGGAATTTCTTAATGATGTGCATTATGGACTGAGTATTTATGTCACTCCAAAATTCACATATTAAAATTCTACCCCACAATGTGATGATATTAGGCTAGCATGGGCTTTCAGAAGTACAATAGGTCATGAGGGTGGAGCTAATCCCTCATGAATGGAGTTAATGCCCTTATAAGAAGAGACCCAGGAGAACTTGTCATCTGTATCTTCTTTACTAAGGTGTCTGTTCATATCCTTTGCTCACTTTTTAAATTAGTTTCTTTTTTCCTCTTATTATTGAGTTTTAAGAGTTTGTTGTATGTTTTGGATAACATTCATTCATCATAAGTGTCTTTTGCTAATATTTTTTCCCAATCTGTGTCTTGTCTTCACATTCTCTTGACATTGTATTTCACAGGGAAGTTCTTAATTTTAATAAAGTCTGGCTTATCAATTATTTTTTATAGATAAGTGTTGTATCTAAAAAGTTATTGTCATATCCAAGGTCATCTGTAATTTTCTCTATGTTTTCTTCTAGAAGTTGCATAGTTTTTTTTTATTTTATATTTAGGTCTATTATCCATTTTTTGTTAATTTTTACAAAGGGTATAATGTTCATGTTTAGAGTCATATTTTTGCATATGGATGACTAGGAGTTCCAACACCACTGATAGAGAAGACTGTTTTTCTATTTTGAATTGCCTTTGTTCCTTTATTAAAGATTAGTTTACTATATTTGTGTGGTTCTACTTCTGTGCTCTCTACTCTGTGTCAACTGATTTATGTGTCTATTATTTTTAATACTAAACTGTCTTAATAACTATAGCTTTAACTTATTAAAAATTCAATTGGTATAATTCTTGAAGCTGAGTAGTGTCAGTTATCTTATTTCTTCTTTTTTCGTTAATATCGTATTGGGTATTCCAGATCATTTGCCTTTCCATTTAAAGTTTAAAATCAGTTTGTCAATATTTGTGAAATAACTTGCTGAGATGTTGGTTGGGATGACATTGCATTTGTAGATCAATTTGGGAGGAACTGCTCTCTTGACAATATTGAGTTTTCCTACCCATCTACACGAAATATCTCTCCATTTATTTAGATCCCCTTTGATTCCTTTCATCAGAGTTTTGTTGTTGTTATTGTTGTTGTTGTTTACTATACTTATAGATATCTTATTACATGTTTCATTAGATTTATACTGAAGAGTTCCATTTTTTTTGGTGTTAATATATATGGTATTGCATTTTTTATTTCAAATTCTAGTTTTCCTTTGCTGGTTGGTATATATGAAAGCAATTAACTTTTTTAACCTCATTTCTTGCAACCTTGCTATATATTTTTATTAGTTACAAAGACTTTTTTGCTGATTTTTAGGAATTTTCTACTTAGACAATCATGTTAACTGTGAACAAAATGGTTTTATTTCTAACTGAAATTATTATGCCTTTTATTTATTTAATTTTTGTATTGTTACATCAGCTAGAATTTCCACTCTTGTTTAATAGGAGTGAGGAAAGCAGATATCATTGCTTTTTTTCCTGATTTTAACAAGAAATCATATAGTTTTTTTTTTTTTTTACCATTAAGTATGATGCTAGATATTTTGTTTGTTTTTTGTTTGTTTGTTTTTTGTAGATGTTCTTATTAAAGTTGAAGAAGTTCATATTATTAATTTGCTGAGAGATTTTATCATAAACAGGTTTTGGATTTTGCCAAATAATTTTTCTGTATCTATCAATATAACCATGTGAGTTTTCTTCTTTAGTTTGTTAATTTGATAGATTACATTAATTGATTTTCAAATGATGAACCAGCCTTGCATAACTAAGATAAATCTTACTTGGTTATGCTACACAATTCTTTTTATATTTTTAATTTGATTTGTTAATATTTTGTTAAAAAATTTTTTATGTTTATATAATGAAATATATTGCTCTGTAGTTTTCTTATTTTGTGATATGATTTTGCTATTAGGATAATGATGGCTTTATAGACTTAGGAAGTATTTCCTCTTTTCCATTTTCTGGACAAGATTAGTTGATAATTGGTATAAATATTTCCTTAACTGGTAGGATTCACCCATGAAACCACTGTGCCTGGGGTTTTCAATTTTGGGAGACTATTAATTATTAATTCAATTTATTTAATAGACCACATTTTTTCAGATTATCTATTTATCCTGTGTGAGTTTTGGTGGGTTGCATCTTTCAAAAAATTGTTTATTTCATCTAGGTCATCAAATTTGTGAGCATGGTATTTTAAATAATATTCCTTTATTATTATTTTAATAACTATGGGATTAATAGTGATCTTTCATTTCTGATATTAGTAATCTGTGTCTTCTATCTTTTTTTGTTAATTAACCTGGCTAGAGATTTGTAAACGTAATTAGCATTTTCAAAGAACCAGCTTATGGTTTTGTTGTTTTTCTATTGTTTTTCCTTGTTTGTTTATTTTAAATTTTATTAATTTTTACTCTATTTTAAAATCATTTCTTCTGTTCCTTTGCTTTGTGTTTAATTTACATTTTTTCTAGTTACCTCACATGGGAACTTAGAATATTAATTTTAAGTCTTAGTTCTCTTCTAATATATGTATTCAATGCTATAAATTCTCCTTGAAGCACAAGTTTTATTACATTCTAGAAAATTTAATAAGTTGTATTTTTATTTTTATTTATTTTGAACTTTTTAAAATTTCTCTTGAAACTTCTTTAAACCATATATTATTTAAAAGTTCATTGATTAATCTCCAAATATTTTTGTATTTTCCAGCTATCTTTCAGTTATTAATTTCTAGTTTAAGTCAACTATGGTCTGACAGCATATTTTGTATGATTTCTATTTTTATTAATTTGTTAAATTGTATTTTACAGCCCAGAATGTTACCTATCTTGGTGAATATTCCATGTGAGCTTCAGAGGAAGGTATATTCTGCTGTTGTTATATGAAGTAGCTTATAGATGCCAGTGAGATTCAATTGATTAGTGGTGCTGTTCGTTTAATTGTGTCCTTACTTATTCATAGTCTGCTGGATCTGTCAATTATAAAGAAATGTTAAAACTCCAGCTGCAAAGGTGGAGTCATTGGTTTCTCCTTATAATTCTATCAGTTTTTTTCCTTATGTTTTGATTTATTCGTAAGCACATATATAATAAGTATTGTTTTGTCTTCTTGAAAAATTAACCCTTTTATTCTTATATAATACTCCCTTAATCTTTGATAATTATCCTTACTCCAAAGTCTATTTTGTCTAAAATTAGTATTTTCTCTTCAACTTTCTTTGATTATTGTTAGAATTCTATATCTTTCTCCATCTTTTTATGTGTAACTTAACTGTGTGTGGTTATATTACCCATTTGTTTTTGCATACGGTCCACTTTTTTCATTAGAGCCCTTGGCATATTAATTATAGTTATTTTTTATGTCAAGCTTGAAAATAATATCTCTGCCACAACTAAGTCTGTTGGTCTATCTCTTCAAGCTGTATTTGTTTGCCTTGTGGTCTTTTAGTATGCCTTTTGGAATTTTTTGAAAGCTGAAAATGATTTACTAGGTACTAAGAACTGAGGTAAATAGGTCTTTTGTGAGATTTTATATACACTTAGTGTAGATTTAGCCTGTTTACTGTTTTCTGTAGTTGTATCAGAGGTTAAAATTTTCACCATTGTGCATTTCTTCCCTTTGTTGTCCATTGTGTATTCTATATATGTATTTTTATTTTTTAAAGTTTTATTTATTTTTTAATTATTTAATTTAAAATTAAATTATTTTTTTAAATTACAGATGTACAACTTAGTGATTAGACATTTATATAACTTATAAAGTGATCACCTGATAAATCTTGTACCCATTCATATTATATATAGTTGTTACAATATTACTGGTTATATTTCTTTTACTATATTTTATGTCCCCATGACTATTCAGTAGCTACCATTTTGTACTTCTTAACCTTTCTCATTTTTCACTTAAGCCCAACCTCCCTCTCATACAGTAACCATCAAGATATTCTCTGTATCTATGAGTTTGGTTCTGTTTTGCTTGTTTATTTTGTTCTTTAGAATCCACAAGTAAGTGAAATCATATGGCATTTGACTTTGTCTGACTTACTCCACTCTGCACAATAGCTTCTAGGTCTATCTATGTTGTTGCAAATGACAATATTTTATTCTTTTTTATGGCTGAGTAATATTCCATGTTATATATGTATCATCTCTTTTTTATTCATTTATTTATTAGTGGACACCCAGGTTGCCTCCATATTCTTGGCTATCGCAAATAATGCTGCAATGAACATATGTATTCACATGTCTCTTTGAAGTAGTATTTTGAGTTTCTTCAGATAAAGTACTCAGAAATGGGATTACTGGGTCCATTTTTGCCTTTATTTAAAGTCTATTTTGTTGGGTATAAGTATCGCCACACCAGCCTTTTTTTGTTTATTTTCATTTTAATTTTCATGATATATCTTTCACTATCCTCTCACACCTAGTCTCTGTGTGTCTTTCAATCTAATATGAGTCTCTTGAGAGCAATGTATGTAAGAGTCTTCTTTTCTTATCCATTTAGCCACTTTATCTTTTGATTGGAGCATTCGATCCATTCACATTCAAAGCAATTTTGCTAGATATGTAGTTATTGCCATTTTATTATTCATATTTATCTTTTTTTTCTTCTCTTTAAAGAAGTCTCCTTAACATTTTTTGTAATACCGATTTGGTGTTGATGAATTCCTTCAGCTTTTTCTTGTCTGGGAAGCTTTTTATCTATCTTCCAATTTTGAATGTGGATGACCAAGATAGAGTAGTCTTGATTGTAGGTCCTTATTTTGCATCACTTTGAATATTTCCTGTAGACCCCTTTCTAGCATGAAAAGTTTTAGTTGAGAAATCACCTGACAGTCTTATGGGATTTCCCTCATAGATAACTAATTGCTTTTTTCTCACTACTTTTAAAACTCTTTCTTTGTCTTAACCTTTGGCACTTTAATTATGATGCATTTTGGTACGGGCCTTTTTGGGTTCATCTTGTTTGTGTCTGTCTGTGCTTCCTGGGCTTGTATGTCTGTTTCTTTCGCCAGATTAAGAAAGTTTCCCATCATTATTTCTTGAAATAAATTTTTAATTCCTTGTTCTTTCTCTTCTCTTCCTGGTATCCCTAAAACATAGGTTGGTATGCTTGATATTGTCCCAGAGACCTCTTAAACTATCCTCATTTTTTTGGATTTTATTTCTTGTTGCTCTTCTGGTTGGATATTTTCTGCTACCTTATCTTCTCAAATTCTGATATGATCCTCTGCTTGATGCAGTCTACTGTTGATTCTCTCTAATATATTCTCCATTTCAGTTACTGTATTTTGTATTTCTGACTGTTTCTTATGTTTTCTATCTCCATTTCTATATTTTCTATCTCTTTGTTAAAGTTCTCACTGAGTTTATCTACTCTTTCCTTAAGTTCATTGAACATCTTTATAGCAAGTATTTTAAACTCTGCATCTGGTAGATTGCCATCTTCATTTTTTTTTTTTTTAGTTCTTTTTTTCTGGAGTTTTGTTCTGCTCTTTCTTTGGGGACATGTTCTTTGTCTCCCCATTTTGGCTGCCTCCCTGTGTTTGTTTCTACATATTAGGTATTCTATGTCTCTGGTCTTAGTAGGTTGGCTTTATGTAATAGCTGTCCTGTCGGGCCCAGTAGCATAGTCTTCCCTGATCACAGAGCTGAGTGCTCTAGGTGAGTTCTCGCATGGGTTTGTGCCTTGTTGTTATAGTTGAGCTTGCACACATCAGTGGGATGGGTTGACTCTTGGGCTGATTAGTTGTAAGGTCTGGCTGGTGAGGGGCTGATCCAATTGAGCATGATTCACTTTAGCAGGGCTCTGGTACCTACCCCATCTGCCCTTTAGGTGTGATTTTATTGGATGTATCTGCAGGTAGTGCTCTCGCTTGGTCAGAAGCTAGCTACTCAGAGTTTTGATTCTAGGGACTCCCGGGAGGGGTCACAACACAGGCCAAGTTCATCCGTAGCCTGTGCCCTGCCCTGGACCACCTAGCAAGAGTTACCAAGCAATCTACAAATGGCTGCTACCTGTGCTGTGCTTAGAGGTGCTTTGAAAAGCCAAGCTGCAAACCATGGCCACCTGCTGCTAATGCAGAGGTTAGGGCTGCTCAACAAGAGGTACAGGGGCATGACAAGACCAGATGCTGCTTGTTTACGGTTTGTTAACCTTACAGGTATTTTAGGAAAGTCTGCAGCATGAGCTAAAATGGGCCATTTGATGACACTGGAGGTGGTTTGAGTGGGCCTTCAAGTTGGATGGGGTGGAGTCTCAGGGTGACCAGTGTTAACCAGGTCAGTGGAGACTCAGTTATGGTGGCTGCCTGCATCTGCATGCAAGGAAGTGGAAGACTCAACAAAGAGACAATGGCTTCTGTCATCACTTCTCTCTGGAAGAATACTACCCCTCCAGCCCTCTCCCTGAAGCCAAACAATCCAGTTCCTCTCAGTATATCCCTGGTGCTTTTTGAGCAGCTACCCCAGCACTGAAACTCAGAGAGAGTGAATATGTCAGCCAGTAAATCTGCCCAGGCCCTTTAAGAAGAATGTCTGTGACTCCCACAGCCCTCTCCCTCAATCAGCCACAATCTCTGCTGATTTTCACAGTCAGGAGTTGTGGTGACTTCTATTTCTGGCACTGAAGCCCTGGGCTGGGACCCCTCACTCCTCCGGGGGGAACTCCACAAGCAAGGTAGCCTTCCAGACTCTCAACTACCACATACAGTCTGGGACCAGCCCATTCTGTATCTCTGCTCCTCCTGCCAGTCTCTAGGTGGCCTGTTCTATGAGGCCCCAGTTGTAGGACTTCTGTTTAGCTAGACTTTAGGTGACTCCCAATGATGGTTGTTCTGTAGTTTAGTTGTAATTTTGATGTGGTTGTGAAAGGAGCAAGCCCAGCATTTACCTACTCCACCATACTGACTAAAACTCCTTCCCTACATACTTCTTATAGTCTGAGATGTGCAATTCTTTCCATTTTAATCCCCTGTTATTAAATAGTATTCCAATTGATATGGTGGTAAATTGCAGAAGGAGATAGATGTATTCTCTAGTCCTATGATTAGGTCTCAGTTATATTTTATTTTATTTTTATTTTATTTCATTTCATTTAGTTCTCCAGGTGTTCATTGCCCATGGTCAGTAGATAGCTGGATAAGAAGGGCATTTCTTAAACACTCAAATTATTTTGGTCACTTATTTTGTTTAAATACTGACAGCAGGACATTCTCAATAGAGAAAAATGGATTGCAATTTTCTTAACTCGAAAAGATCATAATAATAGAAAATTGCTCCAAACAAAGACCAGTAAAACAAAAGAGAAATACTCAGCAGTTTTTGTTGTAAGATTGAACACATTTGTTACTCCAGTTACCAAGTCAAAGTTAAACCATTGTCTTCTTTTCCACCGTGTATCCCTAGCTCACCTTACCTTCCAGCTACTTTTCCCTCTCCCTGTCATAGTATGAAGGAGTTTTTCTCTGATCTTTACTGTGAGAACCTGGTCAAGTGCTTGGTGATAAAATTCACAAAAATATGCTCCCCCTCGACAAGACTGGGTCTCTAGATTTGTAACTCTTAAACTTGTCCACATTGAGACTCAAGTAATTTGATAATTACAGTTTAGGTATTTTTTATTCCAAGTCTCTTTCCCATGGAGGTTTTTGCTCATGATTTTCTACTACAGTAAGTTGTGATTTTCTGTATCCTCCAGTCTGTTTCTCTAATTTATTTTTTATTCCATGACCTCTGTTCTCTGGTGCATAAGAATTGTTAATTTTTAGTTTGTTTCGTTTTTTTTTTTTCTTCTTTTGTAGGCAGAAGTGACAATTCAAAGGTCTTTAAATGGTGAACAGAAACTGAAAGATTCATCTTTTATGTTTTTAAAGCATTGTAGAAACCACAAAAAAAAATATACCTATATAAAGTATACATATATAAAGAAAAGTATACATATATAAAAGTATACAAAAAAGTCCAACATATTTATTATCTGGCCTTTAAAAAAAAAAAAAAACGTTGACAACCTCTGGTCTAAAATAATTCACCAGGGTTTTTTCTGGTTTTTGCCCCCCCCCCACAGGAAATAATGATATTTAAGCAGAAATATGAGAAGGAACATTATCCCTGTATTCTCTCTGTTTTTATTTGTGACACTATTCTCCACACCCTCTATTTTATATACATAGTTTATAAATATATAAAAGCTTCAAACACTATACTCTTTCTCTATGAATTTATTTTATTTACTATATAAAGAGCTAATAAGACTTTCCATTGTCAACTTTATCTTCACTATAAAAAAAACGTATATATATTGGAGATAGATATATCTCCAATATATATCATTAGTTCTGATATGCATTAGTTCTGATATGCATTAGTTCTGCCCCTTGGCCAGGAGGGAGTGTAGTGTTTGAGGCTTTTACATGGTCATATATTCTATGATAGCCTTTACTCCACAGAACTAGGACCCAAGATTAGGATCTCCAAAATCACATCCATCAATTCCAGGGATACTTAGAAATAAGAATTGGTATGTCAATGGACACAAGAAAACTTAGAAATAAGAATTGGTATGTCAATGGACACAAGAGAACAATCATGCGCCATACTTTATCTAGAACTCCATGTATGACCTGGCATCCAAACCCTCCCCCACTTATTGAACGAGGAGGCCATGATGATTCTTTGAGTTTCTGGGTATCAATGTCAATTCAGGCCATGTGACCTAGAATCCTTGAAATGTCTGCTTATAACCTCTTTCTCAGTGTATATTTCCTTTAGTAAATGGTCTCAAGTTCTTTGGTTGAAGATCTAGGGCCGACATCATGGTGCATCCTTACCTCGGTATTGCAGAGTTCTAGAAGGGTGCCATGGGTTAAACTGTCTCCTCCTAAATTCATGTTTTAGTCTAAACCTCAGTAATCAGATGTGACCTTATTTGCAGAAGTAATCAAGTTAAAATTAGGGGTGCCCAAAACCAATATGATAGGTTTCCTTATAAAGTGAGAACATTTTGTCACAGATACACATAGAGGAAAGATGATACGAAGAGACACAGAGAGAAGATGATCATCTATAAGCCAAGAAGAGAGGACTGGAAAGATCTATCCCTCATAATCCTCAGAAGGAACTAACTCTGCCCACAACTCAACTCTTTAAAGGGCATTCATCTACATATTCTCATCCCAGGTTTCAAGATCTTAGGTTTTCCCCACCAGAGCCTTGATCTATTCATAACACACCTACGTTGGCTAAGCATTCAAATACCTCTGAAGCCTTGAGACTCTAACAATGAGGTTCCCAGCATGCTGTTCAACTTTCTCTGCCCATCCTCTACAAGACAACTGAGGATTATTGTGAGCTGTCACTGATGCCCTATAAACTTATAAACTTAGCAACCCTCAGTCTCTTTTTGGTTTTCTTCAGGGCCTTAGTACAACATAGTAATAACTAAGCAATCCTGCTCTTTGTATCTATGTTTCTCCCCTAACTTAAAAAAAAAAAAATCTCATTTATCATAGCATTCTCTTCCACTAAGAAATTTTCCTAGTTCATCTTCAGCAAAATCTTTAACAATTATACTACCAAACTGTTCCTTGGACTATCTGCTCTATGTATCTAACACATCAGTGCTCTCCTTCCCTGCAGGACAACTGGTTTTTTTCAGACTCTTAGTGTTGACTAGTTTATTCTAGTTCATTAGTTTCTTTGAGACACAAAGCAGAAAGGATTAGACACACAAACAGTTACTTAGGGAAATATTTGTGAGAGAAAATGATGAAGAAGCTGGAAGAGTAGGAGAGCAATCAGATTTCAATGCATGTCTTACTTTGGGTGAGGGAGAGAGTCAAAAAGTGAAGGAAAGTTGAGGGGGAGCATCTATACTACAATGAAATTCTCAAGAACATTCAGCAAGGCCATTGGGGAGTCCTTCAGCCAGTAATCCATTTGAGAATTCCAGAGTCTCCTAGCAACAAGTATTCCTTAGCAATCTGCCATGTTTAGTCACTGGTTTGAAAGACCCATGGGACCTAGCCTTGTGCAAATGTAGTAATCGACCTCATGGTACAGTAGACTTTAGTCCATTACATAACCTATATTCAGGAACCTGGGAGGTACAATCTTATGAACTCATCTATTCTGATGAGATTATATAAAAATGTTATTTTTTTCTGAAAATGTTTGATTTCATTTTCAATGTTTCAAGACTTTGACTTTGTGTGTGTGTGTGTGCAGGGGGAATGAGTTCTTAAACGATGAATTTATTTTATTTACTACGTAAAGAGCTTTTAAGATTTCTCATTTTAAAGCCAAGCGATTTATTTATTTTATCTTTATTATCAAACATATTGATATGTAATTATTCTAATATTTTCTTATAATCTTTCTAGTGCCTGTAGGAACTTTTGTGATATCCCCTATTTCACTCTTGATTTTGGATATTTGTATTTTACCTCTTTGTGTTTTCATTGCTGGGTATTTATTAATATGAACATTTTTTTAAATAACCAATTTTTTGCTTTTTAAATTTTCTCAATTCTTTTTCTGTTTATTTTATTGATTTCTGCTCTAATTTTTATAATTTTACTGTGATAATAATATGAATATATGTGAAAGAGAATATAGTATGTGAATATTTATGAAACAGACTATATATAGTCTGTGTATACATATGTATAGTATAGTATATATACAGAATATATATATATATAACAAAGGTGCAAAGGTAATCAGTTGGAGAAATTATAGCCTTTTTACCAAATAATATTAGAACAACTGGATATCTATATGCAAAAAATTCATTCTTCACACCATTTATTAAAATCAACTCAAAATGACTCATAAACCTAAAGACAAAACCTAAAGACAAAAACCACTTTAAGAAAACATAGGAGAAAAACCCTATGACCTTGAGTTAACCAAATATTTCCTTTATATTATACCAAAATCACGAGCAATAAAAAAAAGTTATTGATGAATTGGACTTTATTAAAATTTAAAACTTCTCTTTGTTTGAAAGATACTGTTTAAAGAAAGACAAGCCATATACAGGAAAAAAAATACTTACGATTCACTTATATGATAAAATATTTATTATCATATTATTAAAAACACTCAAAAGTTAATAACAAAAAAAATAACTAATAAGTTATTTAAACAGGCATGTCACAAAAGAAAATATTTAGATGGAAAGTAAATAACTAAAACAGTGCCTACCATAATTAGGTATTAGAGAAATACAAATTAAAATTTTTATTGCTCTAATAAAAAGTCTAAATTTAAAAGACTGACTATACCAAGTGCTGACAAGAATGTGAAACATGTGAAGCAACTGAAAGTCTCACACATGGAAAATAAATGGCACAACCATTTTGTAAAACAATTTGACAATTTCTTAAAATAGTAACATATACTTACCCTATATCTATCATCCCACCTCTAATTTTATTTATCTAAGAGAAATAAAAGCATATGTTTCTACATGTCTTGGTTATAAATGTTCATAATCATAACTGAAAACAGCCCAAATATCCAGCAATAGATAAATGAATAAACGAAAACAAATTATGTTTTATCACACAATGGAATAGTATTCTTCAATAAAAAAAGAATAAAGTATTGATACTTGCAATATCATAGATATATAGTCATATATAAAACATCTAGAATAAGCAAACTAATCTGTACTGTCATAAAACAAATCACTTGATTGGGACAAGGAGAACTGGGAGAGAACTGCAAAGGGTTACAGAGAAATTTTTAAGAGCGATAGTGATGTTCATTATCTTTATTATCAGGATAATTTGATGGGTATATAATTGTTAAAACATCAAACTATATGCTTTAAATATGGGCAGTTTAATGTATGTCAATTATACCTTAATAATATCATTTTTAAAAACTCAGAAAGTGTTTTAAACAATTAAAAGTTACAGAGATTTGTAGCCACGCATTTTACTTCACTTGATGAATATTCCGCTAATACTTCAAACTAATGTATGTCTAAAGTCGTTAGGTGAAGTGCTTTATAAATCTAAATTAGGTCAAGATGATTGATAGTGTCTCCAAATATGCTATAATTTGTCATATTTTATCTACTTTTTCCGACACTTCTCAATAGAAGTTTATTAAAATCTTTAATAGTGTTCGAATAGGTATCTATTTTACCCTTTAGTGTTTTATTTTTCCAACTTCTAACATTTTTACTTTTCCTAGAAACCAGATACAGTTAACTCTTAAAAGCAAGCCACTTCTCAAGACTTTAAACTTCAAACTCCAGGTTTTTGTTTATTTTCATAAACTACACTTCATCATTTTAAAATGTGGAAATGGATTTAAGAACTGGTAAACTAAGTTGAAGCAGTTATACTGACAAATTTATTCAATATTGATTGAATTACACAAAATAAAATTTTGTAGGCAACACATAACCTTTACCATTCCAGAATTTTAGTTTTCATATAATAGCTTACATAAAATTACAAGTTATTCTTGCTTTTCTATCCTAAGCAATATGAAATATACAAGTGACAGACCACTCCTATAGCTCTTCACTCAATATTAAACCAATACTTATGGATTATCCTTCTTTATTTAGACATAGGTGAAAATGCCTCAAATCTTGCTCTGAAAATACATTTAACCCTGAAATATCAAATTTTCATCATCAGATTTCAGCAGATAGTACACCAGAAATAGATTGTGGACAGCTCTTGCATGTAAACCCTTTGTCTAAACAATTCTCTGGGAAGTTTTAGTATTGAACACACACACGAAAAAAACACAGATTTAGCTCTATTCAGCCTATAGGTTCATTTTAACACTATCAGTTTGGTAGACATCCAAACAGACTGATTCACGAGCTTGCAGTTAGACAAACTGTTAGCAGAATGCAGTCTAGAGCTACAGCAGAGTAGTTCCACTGTCATTGCTCTTTTTATGAGTGACTTTCCATTCCTTGAAACAAGCTTGTTAGCTTTGGCATCAACACATTTTTATCTATTTAACCAGATATTGGCACAGATACTACTATGTCAAGGTTGTCATCAGTTTTCTTAATATAGAATTAACTTCTGTAACAATCATCTTATATCTTTATGACTGGCTAATCATCTTTAATTTGTGCGGGCATGATTTTAGACTTTGTCAAGACAAATTTGTGAAAAGTCCGATGTCTATCACAATATATCTTTGGTGGCACTCAAATTCAAGACTCTGTATACACTGTGGGTCTTGTTGAGGCTTAATGTTAGCCCTTAGTAAGGCACACTTAATGCATTTCTTAGTCTGAGGCATTGTCCTATAGTAACCATCCTCTTATAAGTCTCACGTAGGGTCATCGCATCCATGCATAAGCCAGTTGTCAGACCAGAATCAGCAGTGAACCATAGTCTTTGTTTTAATCAAATTTATTGGGGTGACATTGTGTTGTAGCCTCCAGCCCCCGATAGATGCATGGACCACCAAAAATCAGTGAATTATAGGAAACATACTCTTTATTCAACCAGCTGGGTCTGCGAGGGGTACACAGACCCCAAATCAAGCAGCCCTGAAATGTAGAGGTACAGGGTTTTTAAGCTCTAAACTCCTATTCTTCATCCTGTTTGAACAGACAGGTCTATTTTTCTTCTGTTTACTAACCGTCAACCCACAGGTCGGTTGTGCAAGCGGGAGTACAGGAGCAGAAAGCTTATTGTTAGAGCGTTATATTCCCTTGGGCGATAGCCAAGCAGTAATTTTTCAGCCAGAACAATTGGTTAATAAAATTATGTGGATTTCAAGTATGCATTTCAATTATACATATCTGTATATAGCATTATGTGTTCACCACCCAAAGTAAAATCTTCTTTCATCACCATATATTTGACTCTATTCTTATCTACCTCCACCCTCCCTCTTTTCTTTCTGGTAACCACTAACCTGTTATCTGTGTCTATGAGTTTTTATTTATTTGTTTTGTTGATTTGTTGAAGCTCCAGCAACACAATCGATTAGCAAGCAGTACTTATTTGACAGATTTATTTTATATTTTACTTTTTTTCATTTCTTGACTTGTTTTGTGCTAACAAAATATTATTCTGGGTATTCAATTCTTATTCTCTGTTGTCTTTTTAGCTACACATTTTTTTTATTTTTACTTTTACTTTAGTAGATAATCTAAATATACAAAATACTAATTACTACATATTTCTTTCTACTTGAATTTTTATTTCAATTCATTTTACCCTCTCTGTTTTTGCATGTTCTACATGAATTTTAGTTCTATATGACTTTTAAATACATAAAACATTACTGTTTTAGTTTTG
>NW_006432491.1:1082481-1085666 GCF_000325575.1 Pteropus alecto | reverse complement strand
GGCATTCATTTATATTAATCTCACATTCTTACTCTTGCTTTGTGCACTTTTTCCATGGCTTTTCATGATTCCATCTAGGGTCTTCTCTCTTGCCTCATAAACTACCGTTATTTTTTTAAATAAAAATCTGCTAATAACTTTCAGTGTTATTAGAATGTCCAAGCCTGTAGAGAATTTTTAAGAGTTTATTTGAGCCAAACTGACAAAATATCAAGTGATAAGATCTTAAATACGCTGAGAAATGACAGTTTTGCATTTTATTTTATACATTTGGAATTAAGGAGATAACATAAGAAAGATTGCATGAAGGTGGGAGAAAGCATAGTGGGGAAATCTCTATGATTAGATTTATAGGATAATTAACAAGATTATGTGCTCCTTTCGAGGGTGACTGTACCTCTGAGGGATTTGGAAAAGGTAATCATTTCTGGCATTTCAAAGGAATGTTAACCTAGATGCACAAGAACAATGGACAAGCCTTGCTTAAGGCAAAGCTAAAGGAATTCATCAACACCAAACCAGTATTAGAAAAAAAATGTTAAGGAGACTTCTTTAAAGAGAAAAAGAAGAAAAAAAGATAAATATGAATAATAAGATGGCAATAACTACACATCTAGCAACAATTACTTTAAATGTAAATGTGTTAAATGCTCCAATCAAAAGATAGGGTGGCTGAATGGCTAAGAAAATAAGACCCCTACATATGTTGCCTATTAGACTCACTTTAGATCAAAAGACACACACAAAATGAAAGTAAAGGGATGAAAAAAAATGTTTCATGGAAAGAGAAATAAACAAAAAGGCTGGGGTAGCAATACTTGTACCAGACAAAATAGACTTTAAAACAAAGTCCATAATAAGAGACAAAGATGGATCCAGCAATCCCACTTTTGGGTATATATCTGAAAAAAAAAAAAAAATACTACTTCAAAGGGACATGTAAATCCTTATGTTTATTATAGCATTACCTACAGTAGTCAAGATATGGAGGTATCCTGGGTGTCCATCAGTGAATGAATGGATAAAGAGCTGGTATATACATATATACATATATATGTATATATACGCAATGAAATGACACTCAGCATAAGAAAGAATGCAATTTTACCATCTGCAACAACATAAATGGACCTAGAGAGTATTGTGCTGAGTTGAGTACGACAGACAAAGACAAATGTCATATGTGGAACATAGAGAGCAGGATAAACAAATAAATAACAGAGACAAGCTCATAGATACAGAGAGCATTTTGATGGTTGTCAGATTGGGGTGAAGGATGTGTGAAAGTGAGAGAGTATTAAGAGGTACAAATTTGTAGTTACAAAATAGTCATTGAGGTGTAGAGTATAGCATGGGGAATATAGTGAGTAGTATTGTGATAGCTATGTATGATGTCAGATGGGTATTGGATTTATCCAGGTGATTACTTCATAGGTTATGTAAATATTTAATTGCCATGTTGTATGCCCAAAACTAATATAATATTTTATGTCAATTATAATTTTAAAAATATATTAAAAAATGAAAAGTGTGAATCATATTTATTTATCTTGAAGACATTAAAAGAATCTCTCACTTTTGGAAGAATACAGGACAGATCTGGTTGTACTTACTTGGACAATAAAACTGAACATTATTTTGTTTGCTAGTATAGTATTTGCACAACACAATGATTTTCACCAATGATTTGCAAACTTTAAAAATAGATACAGATGTTTTTCCAAACAAAATATTGCAAAACAATGTTACCCAAGAACAACCAAAAAACTGTTCCTTTTCTTCTTTCTTCCCTAAATTAACCATACAGGGATTCCATGGGGCCAGCTTGAAAAATTCTGCTAATGCTATTTTAGTTTTATGTATTATTTTCTCTTTCTCTCTACTGGGAACTAAGCAAGTAATGGTTGTACCATATCCCACTCCAGGTTTCATCATATTCAGAGAAAATAGATGAGAACTTCTGATTTCAGTGATTATTTTCTTCCCTTTTTCCTAACAGTTGTTTTGGTATTAAAGCTATTTAGAGCCTACTTTCATTTATGTGTTAACATAATTAGATTATTGGTTAATAGAGTCACAGGTAACTATGATTAACCTAATGGTTTTAAAAGAATCTTGTACATTTACTCAAATTGTCTTCAGGTAATAGATTTTAAAATGACAAAAAATAATGTTTTTATTTACACCTTCTTTACCATCAGTTAAAAAAACATTCAAGCCAAATACTAGAGATTTAATTTTATTAATGATATTTTAAAAATCTAAAATTATATTCAAACAGATATTTTTCTAGTAAGGTACTTTAGCTAATGTTAAAATATCGAAATGTTATTTTCTCTGTTCCTCACTCTCCTTAATATTTGATTTCTGTTATACCTTAAGTTATAAGTTTCTCTGTTTTGGAGGAGCTCTGAGAGGAGAAAATAATTATCAAACATTCTCTGAAACTTCTATCCTGAATCATCATATATATTCCTTTTGTAAACCAGTAGGATAAGAAATAGATAACTTTGGGGGAGATGCTAGATAGTAATAAATATTTTTACTGTTCATTCCTCTTATGCTAGAATTATTTTATCTATCCAATAAGAAGAATGATAACCTATTAGAATAAAAAATCCTTTCATGCAAGAGCAAACTAAAGACCCAAGTGACTCTGCTTGAGACTCAGAGACATCTAGCTTTTTTGTTCCTTCTAATGTCATTTAAGGGTCAAAGAAGATTCAAGCAGAAATAGCTCAAGCACCATATGCAATGAAAACCACTTATGGAGATGAATTCTGAGAGAGAGAGACGGGGATAGAGAGGCAAGTGAGTGCCACCTTCTGAGGTAATTTTGATGGGGTAGAAATCTAGAATCTTTGTTTATGGAAGCAGATCTATCCCCACTCAACCCCGCTGCAATTTTAAAATATGGACCTCTAAAATTCTTCTCATTTTTTTACCACCCTAATACCAACAGGAATTTACTTCTTTTTTAAAACCCGAATCAGATTTGGAAGCTCACGTGTGTGTGTGTGTGTGTGTGTGTGTGTGTGTGTGTGTGTGTGTGTGTTTTCCCAGCCATGATATTACATGGATTTTCTGTCATTTGTCACTTGTTGATATCTAAGAGTTTTACGACCAATGGTAACCAACAATCATGCTACTGCATCGCTTGCTCAAGCTGGACAAAGTGCATGTGC
>NW_006432491.1:1004066-1082425 GCF_000325575.1 Pteropus alecto | reverse complement strand
CATTCCCATTTGAACACTGAATTTTGCTGGTATATGCTAGGAGTAGAGAACTTCATATTTTCATGTTTCAATTAAATAAGTCTTAAAAAGTACAAAAATAATAGTATTTTTATATAAATATGTGTTCTAATGACAATTTTGATGTCCAAATATGAAAGAATATTTAAACCACTAATATACCTAAAACAGTATTTACTATGTCACTAAAGCAGAAGTCACCCAGTTGCCTCCTTCTTATTGGCTTATGTTATTTTTTCACGAGTTAGAACATGTAAAATAAGATTTTTTTTTTTTTTTTTTGCAAACTCAGGCTCCTACTAGAAGCTAAGTAGCTTTTGGGAACTGACAAACAAAATAGATGCAGTCAGTCTCCCTCCCAGCAAGGCATGTGGTTTCCGGATGGCCTTAGCTACAGCATCTCAGGTGACCTTAGATTCAGTGTCCTAAGAACCTTAGATACAGCATCCTATACGACCTGTAGAAGCAATGCACACTGTGATTGATTGTGACTGATTGTAGTACCTAGCCATAAGCCACAATTGTGCACCTTGTTATAAGAACAGCCCTACCTATGCAGATGGAGAAGCTGGAGCTGTGCCTGTGCCTTGCTGTGTCCCGCTTGCCTGAATAAAGCTATATCACATCTGCCCACAGATCCTCACATATTCTTCCAGCTGCCGGAACCATCCACCCCAATCTTTGGTACTCTGAACCTGTAGAACAATTGGTGTAGTTGGCAGGATGGCAGGTAAGGGGACCTTCTGCCCCAGAGGAGGAGGAGAAATGCATGTGGCCCCCACACAGTAAGTGGTATCCTGTTGCCATGGTTCTTATGACTTGGACTTCCTAGAAGGGGTGGGAAATGGTAGACAGCTGCCCAACCAGTATTGAGAAGGCAGTCCACTCCCTGGAGGGACAACTTTCAGAAAAGGCCAAAATTGCTGCTGGCCGCATAGGTTGGCTGTCGCTAACTACACTGAAACACAACATGGACAAAGCCTTGCAAGAAGCCGCACAGGTCCACGGATTGCATACAAAAGAGGAGCTCTGTTAGCACATTTGCAGCAGTTAGAGGACAAGCTGTCCTGTGACGCAGCATAGACATCATGGAGGTGGAAGAGGAGCCTGGAGAAGATGCCAGATGAATGCAAGCCCAGCCTATTGTGCACCAGAAGGTAAAACACAAACAGCTCCTGGGGCTGGAGGTCCCACCGTGACAGAATACACCACCTATACTGCTTACATCCCTACTGAGTTAAGGGAACTGGGGAAGCGATGCCAGCAGAGATCAGGGGAGCTTCTACTGGCATGGCTGTTGCGTTTGTGGGATGAAGGGGCAGACAGCATAGTTTGCTCTCCGAATGAAATGGAGAGGCTGGCCTCCATTACCATACACCCCTCCCTGCGGTAACGCCTACAGAATAGTCGCAGGCTGGTCCAAGGGCAAAGTAATCACATCCTGATGGAGTGGATAACCGCTGCTGTGGGAAATGTCTGGGATGACGCAGGAGAGCTAACAGACACAATGAGTAAATGGCAATCATATGTAGAGTTGGTGCAAATCATCTGTGAGCTAGAAATGAGACAGGCTATGTTCAATTTAAACATGCGTGGACTAGATGATGAACAGTCACCTCAGAAATGAGAGACTTAGTCCTGGGGACTCTACCGTCCCCTTCCATCTTGGCCCCCTATGTTGGGTGGGGTATCCATGAAGTATCTATGGCAATAGTCACCCTGGAAGACTTTGAAGGGTGGCAGCAGGACCATGGTGACTAAGGTGTCTGTGCAGTTAAGTTTTAGTCTTCCCTAGCAAGAAAAGCAGGGAAGATGGGGAAGAAGCCACCCACTACTGTGGGACTCATATGGGTGACCCAAATACAATTGTGGGTAGATTTGCTGGCAGCAAGTGTGGATCCAGAGAAAATTAATAAACAGCCCAATGCTGTGCTGTTAGAATTGTGGCTACAGTTGAAACTAACACAGCAGTTCCAGAAAAGTGTAAAACTTTTACATTATCTGATAAAGCTAGGCCAGTGGCTCTGAAAGACTTCTTGACAGTCTCAGATGTGTTTTCCCTGTACAACCAGGGAGAAGTCTGAGGTGCCCATGTGGAAGGGGCGGGTAGGACCGGAGGCCGCATGTGGAACTTGCAGTCCACTGGCCTCCCCAAAATGTCCAATGCATGCTATCATTGGTAGACAGACACTGGGGCCGACTGCAGCCTGATACACAGCAACCCAGAGATATACCCGGGGCCAGCAGCGTACATTTATGGCTATGGAGGCATGATCATAAAGACAAAAGCTATGACTGTACCACTAGGGATTGGGGCAGTTGCCTCCACTCCCCTGCAAGTTTATGTGTCCGTGGTCCCAGAATACATCCTAGGAGTGGACGTTTTGCAAGGCCTGCAGTTGCAGACATCAGTGGGGAAGTTTCTCCTGAGGGTGTGAGTGGTAAGAGCCGTGATACGTGTACACCCTTGATACGCCCCCCTCCCCCAAGAAGTGCTGCCTCCATGGAGGGTGGTGAATGTCAAGCAATATCACCTACCAGGAGGCCATGCAGAGATTGGGGCTACTATTCAGAAATTAGAAAAGTCACAGATAGTATGCTCTACAAACAGTCCTTCCAATGCCCCCAAGTGGCCTGTCCAGAAGCCTGATGGCACTTGGAGAATGACTTGACTATAGTGAGCTGAACAAAATAATGCCACCACTGCATGCTGCAATGACCTTCATCCATGAACTCATTGATAGATTAACAGTACAATTGGGAACATATCACTATGTAGTGGATTTGGCTAACGCCTTTTTCTCCATTGACTTGGCTCTTGCTAGTCAAGAGCAATTTGCCTTCACGTGGGAAGGATGACAATGGACCATTCCTGATGCTGCTCCAGGGATACCTACATAGTCCAACCAACTGTTTGGTAGCAAAGGACTTGGCTGAATGGCATTGTCTTCCGACTGTTGCGTTGTTCCTTTATGTTATGATATCATATTAACCTCTGCTTCCTTTTCAGATTTAGAGCAAGTTGCCTTGGCACTAGCGAAACACTTAAAAACATGTAGCTGGGCTGTGAACAATGCCAAGATACAAGGCCCTGGCTTATATGTCAAATTCTTGGGTGTTATCTGGTCAGATAAGATGAAAGTTATTCCCAATGCAGTGATTGATAAAATCCAGGCGTTTTTCAAGCCTGACAACAGTAAAAGAACTACAGAGTTATGTGGGCTTGCTGAGGTATTGGAGGTCCTTCATACCCCATTTAACACAAATGGCCCACCCTCTTTACGCCTTAGTAAAAAAGGGAGCTACATGAGATTAGACTGAATAGGTAGAAAAGACCTTTTCAGGAACCAAAAGACCTGTCCAGCAGGTGTAGGCTCTGAGAGTCATTGACCCTGGTCAGCCACTTGAATTGGATGGGGGCTCTGGCAGAGCTCTGAGTGGAGCTGAGTGTCTATTGGGTTTTGGTCTCAGCTTTGGAAGGGAGCAGAGAGCAGGTACTCACTGATAGAAACAATTAGCTGCCATCTATATTGCCCTACAGGTGACAGATTCCATCACTGGGACTGCCAAGGTGGTAGTAAAGACCACATACCCCATATAAAGATGGGTCCATACATGGATCAGTGTCCCCAAGACTGGGGTAGCACAGATGCCAACCCTAACCAAATGCAGTGCATACTTAGAGCAGAGAAGTGTGCTGGCAAGCAGAACTGCAGCAGGTCTTAGGACCCACAGAGTTCATAACTGGTACAGAGACACCACAACAAGAGCTTATAGACATTGGGCCATCTCCATTTAAAGAGAGGAAGCCCCCTATCCCAGACAATGCTTGGCATACTGATGGTTCAAGTCGAGGTCCCACTGCAAGGTGGGTAGCCATAGGAGTGCTGCTGGCCACTGACAGTGTATGGTTTGACACTGGTACAGGACAAAGCAGCCAATGGGCAGAACTTAGGACCATATGGATGGTAATAACACATGAAGATGGACTGCTGACAATCTGCAGAGACAGCTGGGCTGTCTTTAAAAGTCTAATCCTGTGGTTCTCCACCTGGAAGTGGAAACAGTGGAGGGTAGGACACTGGTGCCTTTAGGGACAAGCCATGTGGTAAGATTTGTGGGACTTAGGTCAATACAAAGATGTTACTGTCTATCATGTCACTGGACATGACTCGTTAGTGTCATTGGGGAATGATGAAGCAGATGCTCTAGCCAAAGTGAGGTGGCTAGAAGGGGCCTCCGCTGTAGCCCACTGGTTGCATTGATGGTTGCAACATGCAGGGGCTGAAACCATGTGGTCTATGAGACAACAATGGGACATACCGATTACATGGGCTCAGGTACAAGATTCTTGTGAATGGTGCCCCGTCTGTGCACAGAACACCCCAAATCCCTGACAAAGTCAACAAGAGTTTGGTCAAGTGTCCATAGGAGGCATCCCTCTAATACGATAGCAAGCAGATTACATTGGGCCCTTGCCAAGGCCCAAGGTGCAGTGTATGTACTAACTGAGGTTGACACTGCCACAGGATTGCTTTTTTGTCTGGCCCTGTGTGGCTGCTGATCAGAGGCACATTATTAAAGCATTGGCATGCTGTGTGCCTTTTATGGTTGACCCCTAGTCACTGGAAGTGATAGGGGCATCCATTTTGCAGGACATGAAGTCCAAGCCTGGGCCAAATGGATGGATATCCACTGGCACTTGCATACTCCTTACAATCCTCAGGATGCAGGGATGATTGAACATTATAATGTGTTGTTGAAGAGATACTTGTGGGTCTTTACTGCCCCACCGGGTTTGAGGACATTGGCCACTCAGTTATGGGAAGTGATAAAGAATCTGAATGAGAAACCTTGGCCAGAGGACCAGCCCCAGTAGAAGCTCTGTTACACCAGGTTGCAGCACCCATCCAACTATAAGTTACCCCATCTGAAGTATTGTTAAAACTTGGGCACAGGTTGAATGGTTACATTTTTCTGCCTGCTCCCACCTGCCTGAGAGCAGGGGAGACAGTACAGTGGTCTTGGCTGTGGAAGATACAAGCCCCACACTGTTGATGGCTTGGTATGATTGCTCCCTGGGGAAAAGGCTTGTCAGCCAACTTGACAGTCACACCCTGGGTGATGGTCAGCTGACCACCACAAGTGACTGTCAAGTACTCAAGAACTTTTGGAAATGAACAACTTGAGAGCATTCTATAGGGCACATTTGTTCTCTCACTCTGGCCTATAATGAGTTCTCTGGTACAATGTCATATGTCCCAGACAGATGCAGAAACAAAGGAAGAGAAAATAAGGTACCACCAATCCGGGAGGCCACCTGTGGCAGCTACTGTCCTCTCCAAGGATAAGACGTTGCCTTGTATTTTGCCAACAGAGGGAGACTTAACTCTCCTGGTTTCACTCTCCTCTCTCTCATTCTACCCTTAGGCAAGTATATGCCAATTCCATGGTGGATTGAGCACATACCTACGCCACAGTCGCCAACATCTTTGACTACTGAGTGTGCACTGACTTCCCTTCCAATGCTTCTGAAAAATTGCCCTGGCATATACATGCTGCCAAACAAACAGCATGGAATGCCCTGAGGAAGTGGGGTCCTTCAGCCCCCAGATGGAAGAATGCTCTATGACAAGGAGACAGCATAATGTGGAATCGACACAACAACTGTGGCTAGGGTACTCTGTGTATACTTGGTGGATCTGGTTAATTAGTGAAGGAAAGAGTCGAGATAAAGGAAATGGTCCCCTATTGTATTGAGAGGTCCAACGGTACCTACCCTCTGGGCTGGGTGCCTGGGCCATTGTGTGCCAATGTAACAGTTGTTACTTTCCCCACATGCTGGTGGATGTGATTGAAACATCAGGGGCTGGTCCTCACTTTCTCCCTACTCCCCAGTAGTCTCTGGGTTTGTAGGAACTATGGGTGGCCATATGTACTGGCCAGGAGGACAGGACGCTGTACCTGGGGATGGCCATATCTCCCTGCTCAAGTATGGAAGACTGTCCAAACGGCTGAGCAATTGGGATATTTATTATGCCCACCATGCTCACATGAAACAGACATGTCGGTGGTTTTATCCGTTAGCCGTTTTCCTGCCTGCTGCAGGTGACATTGTAGTTGAAACACAAGTCACTGCTTTGGCCGCCCACACAGTTCAGGCTCTGAATCAGACCCATACTGCCTTGAGTCTGCTCATCGATGAAGTAGACCAAATAAGAAAGGTGGTGCTGCAGAACCGGATGGCTTTAGACATTCTAACCGCAGCTCAAAGAGGAACCTGTGTGATGCTCCACAACCGATGCTGTGTATACATCCTTGACACTAAAAAAAATATATCACATAAGCATTAGGGAAGCTTAATTAAGAGACACAGGCAATCCAACAACTGACTGGTGACCTCCTACAGGAATAGTAGGGGAACCTCTCCTCAACATAGTGATGGGTCCTCGTTGTCCTTGGGGTAAGGACCTGTGTCTTGGTGACATGCTGTTGCTCCTTATATTGCTGCCGTGGGATGTGGGTACAAGGGTCCACTCTATTGTTACAGCCATCAACAAAACTCACAACTAGATAAAGGAGAAACCCTGAAGGACTGGAGTGTTGGGTGAGGGAACTAACAAAATGAATGCAGTCAGGCTCCCTCCAAGCAAGCCTTGTGGTTTCTGGACAGCTTTATCTACAGAATCCCAGGTGACTTTAGATACAGTGTCCTATGAACCTTAGATACAGCATCCTATACAACCTGTAGAATGCATGCACACTGTGATTGATAGTGATCGATTATAGTACCTGTCCTTAAGCCAATTGGGCACCTTGTTATAAGAACAGCCCCGCCTGTGCAGGTGGAGAAGCTGGAGCTGTGCCTGTGCCTGTGTCTGAATAAAGCTATGTCGCATCTGCCCACAGCTCCTTGCATATTCTTTCAGCTTCCGGAACCATGCACCCCAAGCTTCAGTACCCTGAACCTGCAGAACAGTAGTTGACTTTCTATGATAATTAAAAAGAAACAAATGACAGATTATTAATGCTTTATCAGTTTCACATCACTTAAAGATATAATCATGCAATCTTTGCAACCTTTGAAATATGTAAGTAAATAAAGAGAATACATTTGAGATATAATTATGAAAATAATATTTAATTTTCACCTAAGTTGAATCTATTATATTATCCATTACACAATCTAAAATATGTAGATAAGATCTTTCTATATAAAGTTGACCATATATAGACAACCAGATATTTCTCCACCAAAATAAGTTTACTTGGTAAGCAACAAGTCCCAGAAAACAAATAAAAAGAAACTCTTTTATAAAGGAGAAGAGGTAGTGGGAGAGCTATTATAAAAAATGAGTTCTTCTTATTGAGCTCCAACATATAGGGTTCGAGCCTCTGAACCTCATTTCAACTGAGGTTTCTCTTTATTATTTTTTACATTATAATTGCACTCTGCCCATTGTATTTGATGTATATTTTATTACTTATCTAGGTATAGATTATAAGTAACCTCAGTGCTTCTCAAAAGCAGTTGTCTAAGACACATAATTATAAAAAAGTTTTACGAAAAGAGAAAATAAAATAATTCTGTTGAAGAGTCTAAGTGAGACCTAGGCATCTTTTTTTTCTTTTATAGCATATTTCATTATATTTTTATGAAGGTTCTTTTCTCTCCTGGATGCTATATTGAAAGGATATCAACAGGATACCTTTCTGTATGTATATCCTATTCCAAAAATAAAATTGCAAGAGTGAGATCAAATATTTAAAATTTTTGAAGGTTTTGCCTGAAGGTATTAAGACATAAAGTAAGTTCTATTTGATGAGTTTTCATCATTTGAAAAATCATATTATTTTAAGAAAAAAATATCAGTGGTTTTCTTGCAATCTAAACAGGCTTTATATCCTTTATTTTTTCATAATTTTTTTTCTCCAATAACCACTTTATTGGTTCAAGTATTCTAAGAAAATTCTCCTCTTATATCTAGACATTAATAGTTAATTGGACTGTGATCCAAAGTATTACATTTTAAAAAATATAAAATAATATTAGATGATGAAAGTCTCATAAGGTGAACTGTACCACATACAACTACCACATTCAAGACAAAAATAATCTAGAGATAGAGAACAATATACTGAGGTAGCAGAATATGTCACTCCAAAGTATTGCTGTTGGCATAAGAATGATTTGAGCTGATTATTTTTAATAAACTGTAGACACAGAAGCAGCTCTGGACCTGGGATAGAAATTACTCTTGTAAGGGAAAGCTACAATTATAAAGAAAATTACATTAGAAAACTGGCCTGTACCAGGAAGAGAGCTATTGCCAGAGATATTCCTTTATGCATCACAGTGCATTTAAAGCGGACTTAGATGAAAAAACTATGAGCACACTTTATTGAAAGGAGACATCTTACACTATTTCCAAGGGTTGATAGAGCCATTTCAAGAAAATATCAAGTTGATAACCACTTTCTTTGACACTGAGTTCCCAGGAGACATTACAGATCATTGACTGCCACCTAGAGATATTTTATTTTTTATTTTTTATTTTTTATTGGAAAGGGCATCAGATAAAAGATAGTCTCCAACTTCATTGTAAGGGACCTTATCAGATGCTTAACCTTGAATGGACATCTGCCCTATTTACAAACATCAAAGACTCCTAGGATGAGAAGCAGCTAAAATCAGAGGTAGACAGATACCAAGATATCAATAAGGCCTGTATATCTATGGATTGATACTGAACTCAGAATCTATTTTGCTCAATTGTCTTTACCTGTCTGCTAATGCATTAGTCATAATAATAGTTATATTTGTCTTTTGGGTTTTTCTATATAATCTGACTACTCATGATTACTGAACATGTATAAAATAACTGTTAATACTGTTTACATGGCTTATGTAAATTTTATATTAGATGCCAAATACAGAAAAATGAGAAGAAGGCAAAACTCAGATCATGATAGTTTACATGTTAGAAATATTGTGTCTTTTTGTAATAAAATCCATAAGACCTGGCTGCCTTCCATTTATTTGCCTGTTCTGTTTTGGGAAAATTTAGCCTCAACTCAAATCCCATGATTACAGTATTCCCCCATACCCAGTGGCCAACAAGATGACATCGATGTTGAGATTTCCTAGGAATGAGCCATCCTAGTGCTGTGAGACTACACTAGCCAAGCAAAAGGTTGATCATCAATGCATTCTTTATATTGATTTATGACCAAAAAGAGAACCTGTGGATGAGGAAAAAAAAAAAAAGTGGAGGGGATTCTATGGGAATTAACCTCACAAGGTGATGTGATCATAAATTCCTAACTAGGCAGGTCACTGTGGGTGGTCATGCTCCAGGCCTATAACTTCTTTAGTAAAAAGTTTTCAGCAAGCTCTGTCCATTTTTCTTCTGCATCTAGATTAACACACCTTTGAAATGCCAGAAGTAATATCCCTTTAAGGGAGTATAACTATTAATCCTCAAGAGAGCACACAATCTTATTAAGTATCCTGTAATACAATCCTCACCTTGCTTTCTCCAATCTTTTTTATGTCCCATGCTTAATTTCAAATGCATAAAAGAAGCCATAAACTTATTTTCCAGAGCATTTGAAATCTTGCTTCTTGCCATATGTCTTCAGTTTGGCTTAGATAAACTCTTATAAAACTTATCTACATTCTAACATTGACATGATAATAAGCATTTTACCAGTAAACGCTGCTTTAAAAGAAAGCATGTGATAATATTCTGAAAAAAGACATATCAAAAATACTTTTTTTATCTTATAGAACCACATATAAAACTTTATTTAAAGGAATTATATTGTATATTGTTATTTTAATTTTACTAAATTATAAAAATATATATAAGTAGATAAAAAATACAGTAAACTTCCAAAAGTAGAGTGAATCTACTGTTTTGCTAATAATTTAATATCATTACATTTAATATCATTGTTATCAAAACAGTGATATGAATTTATAATATAACTTTTAATTAAATTTTCCTTTCTTTCAGACTTTTGAAAATGTTCATGACTATGATTCCATTTACAACCTCAAAGTGTTTGGTTAAAAATTTAAGTAATTATGAAGAACTACAAATTAGTAGCTATAAAACAGCCACAGAAATGTAGAGTACAGCATAGGGAATATAGTCAATATTGTAATGGTTGTGTGTAGTGCTAGATGAGTGCTAGAGTAATTGGGGGGATCACTTTATAAATTATATAAATATTTGACCATTATAGTTGTATACCTAAAACTAACATAAAATAAAAATTAAAAAAAAAAGAAAACATACAAATGGTCAGTAAACACATGAAAAGATGCTCCAATATCATTAGTCTCACAAAAATGTAAATCAAACCCATAATGGCAAATCATGTCACACACACTGGGATGAATATAATAAAAAAGATAGGTAATAATAATTGTTAGCGAGGATGTGGAGAAATTGGAATTCTAATATACTGCACTTGAGAATGTAAAATGATACCACTGCTCTGCAAGACAGTTTGGAAATTCCTCAAAATGTTAAAGTTGGACTTAGCATAAGACCTAGTAATTGTACTCCTAGGCATATACCAAATAGAAATAAAAGTATACATCCACACAAACACTTGTACATAAATGTTTATAACATTTTTATAACAGCAAAAATGTTGAAATAACCCGAATATCCATCAACTGATGATTGGATGAATAAAACTCGAAATATCAATACAATGGAATATTACCCAGGCTTAATAAGAAAAGAAGTTCTGATCAATGGTATAATATGAGTGGATTTCAAGAATATTAAGGCTCAGTGAAAAAAACCAGAAACAAAAGGCCACATGACAGACGATTCTATTTATTTGAAATATCCAGACTAGGTAAACCTGTAGAGATAAAAAATAGGTTAGGGTTACCTAGGGGTGGAGGGGTTAGAAGAGAATGGGGAGTGACTCTTAAAGGGTGTGGTATTTCTTTTTGGAGTGATGAAAGTGTTCTGAAATTTATTGCGGTGATGGTGTGCAACTCTATGAATATACTGAAAACCATTGGATTATATCCTTTAAATAGTTGAATTGCATGGTATGTAAATTATATTTCAAGCTATTAAAAAGAAGAAAATATACCAAAAAAATTTAAACAATTGTCAATCATTCAATAGAGGACAATAGTACTTTAAACTGAGAGGCACATTTCTAACCACAAGATCTGAAGACTCTGTAGCGATAATGAACACGTAGGGCAAGATTTGGAAAACACTGAATTCTACTTATGCCATCTTGCTGCTTAGTTTCTCTATCAATGAGTTCCATGAAGAATTTTAGACATCTGCTCTCCTCTTATAATAAAGAACTCAGAAATTTACTATTTCTACACTTAAATTTTCTATACCTATGGTGAAAATGTTGAGTTTTAGAAAAAAAGAATTTAGACAAAGAAAGACTCTATTTGCTAAGATAAATTAAAACACAGAGTAGGGAGAAAAACAGTTTTTTATCTTTAGTCCAAGTTGCCGCAGGGAAACAAACATTAAACATTAAAAAATCTGATGCATTGTGTCAATGTCAATTATATATGGCTCATGTATAGTCCACGCTTTGAGAGGGGCATACAGCATTGTCACATATCTATTTTCTTTATATATAACTTTTCTCTCTACTCTGGCTGATTCTGTTGCAAAAATATTTTTTCTGAAGGTTATATTTGTGTGTGTCACTTAAAATAGAGTTGGAAGCCACTGCGGAAGTGGGGTCTATGCACATCTCATGTCTCAATTCTTGGAACTATTATTAAGTTACTGACTTGTCGCTAAACTTAGCTCAAGGTCAAACAACAAACATCTGAAGTCAACTATCAGTACATAGACATATATGTACTTTACTTCCTCCTTATCATGATGACCAGACCATCCACATTCTTCACCTCGAAAGGAATAAATCCATGTAGACAATCAGCATCCTCTATTTACCTAAGAGGTCTAACCCATTTCAAGTGACCTAACCAATGTAAACCCTTCATTTACATGTTATACCAAAGAGAGAACAGCTCTTATAGTTTTTCCCTTTATAAACCCTGCCTTTCTTTGTTGCCTTTGGAGCACAATTTAGGTTGCTACCTGAAGCTGTTCCCCAGATTGTTTTCCCTCCTTTGCTCAAATAAACTATTTTTTTTTACATCCCAAATATGATTTTTCTGTTAATAATTTGGAGCATGTATTGCATGTAGAAATGACTTGAAGTATTTTTAAGGGCCTCTGAAATAAGAGCCATAATTGTTTAAATCAATCTTCTTTATTGTTTTTATTAAATTGTATGTCTAATATTAAAGATCACCATCCTTTTTACATACAGATAACCTAGGGGTGGTAAAAGAAATTGGAGGATATTTAATTAGGCCTTATTTCTCAGTTTCTATTTCTTTTAGCGCCCTCCCCTCCTTTGCTCACCAATCGTATGAGTCTATAGTACAAAAAAAATTAGATAATTTCTTCACCTGGGCAAGAGAGTATAATCAGGTTTATTTTGGAAGGTATGTGGAATATACCAGGAGAATGAGGGGTGGAAAAGATAAGTGACTTTTCTTTTCATTACTAAGTGTTGTTTGGTACATATTAATATGTATCTCTTCAAGAAATATTGATGAATTGTATTGTTTTGCTGCCTTTGAAAGTCAAAAAATGGATGAAAATGTTACTATCTGGAAGAGCTAATGTTATATTCTATTCCAGGACTTTCTGTAAGGCTGATATAGGTCTGTGATGAACACATAATGAACACATAATCATAAACCAGTTTGCAAAGCACTAGTCCTCTGCAGCCTTAAGAGAAAGAAACATGTGCTGAATTTTTCACAGAACTACTGAATAATGTCAGACTAGAATTAAAACTGCAAAAAAATGCAAATTTAAATAATCAAAAATAAATCACCCTAGGAACAGTTTTTGAATTGTTTTACTGCTAACAATCCATTCTGCATGTACAGTGTACTTATAAAATTGCAAAGTCCCCAATACTGACATGAGACTAGTAATATAATTACGTTTTTTGTGAAGCATTTTAACCCTTGGCTTCAGAATGACATACAATATTTAATTACATAAAAGACCAGATTATAAATTGTATAGGCTAAAAATTGAAAGGCATAATATAAATATTTTACAATATGTCTAATTTTTAAGGTACCTGAGAATTAAAAGTATAAATTATAAGAGCAGTTCCTCCTATACTTTTAATCAAAATGCTGCTATGTTGGTAGAATTTGTAGCACAGAAAAGCTTAGGAACATAGTGTTACTGAATTATCTCACTACTTTTCAATCAATATGAAATAAGGTGGAGATCAGTATAAAAATGTGGGTGACATGATTTTAAGGTGGTAAAGTAGATTCTCAAAACCGTGACAATCAAGAAGGATGGAGTCTCAGAAACAAGGCATAGATTCTCTGTTCAGAAGGCAGATGGTTTTCTAGTCAGCTGATACATTCTGAGCATCATACTTTTTGTTGTGCTGAATTAAGTGAAAGCCAGCAATTTTAAATACAGGACATTTAGCATCATGCTGACCTACCAATGGTCAATAGGTCTCCCACAATGACAAAATTTCTTGAACACAGTCCTTTGCAAGGTAACTGGCCATTGCGCCTCTGCTGGTGTGCTTCATCCCCATCGCCAGGGTCACTGGCATCATCTCAGCCCAAGAAGCTGCTGCTGATGACTGGTATGAAGACTGCTACACCTCAGCCAGGAGCTGCACTGCCTTCCTGGGCAACTTTGCCAAGTACACATTTGAGGCCTCTAAGACCCATAGCTATCTGACCCAGACCTTTGGAAAGACACCCTGTTCACCTAGTCTCCCTATCAGGAATTTACTGACCATCTGGTAAAGGCACACACCAGAGTTTCTTTGCAGAGGACCCAGGCTCCAGCTGTGGCCACTGCATTAGTATATACAAGAAAAATAAAGCGAATTGAAACAAACAAACAAAAAAAATCAATGTATGAACTTGAATGAAGCTCAAGGACATTTATGCTAAATGAGAAAAGTCAATATGAAAATGTCACATATGTCTGATTCTATTTATTTTAAACATTCTTGAAATCACAAAATTATAGAATGGAAAACTGATCAGTGGTTGCCAGTAGTTAAGGATTTTGAGAAAAAAAAAGAGTCATGTGTGACTATAAAGGGGAAATACCAGAGAATTCTGTAACGTGATTGCAGTGGTGGTTCTACACATCTACATAGTGATAAAATAACAATACGAAGAAGTAAACACATATATTGTACCAATTTCAAATTCCTGGTTCCATTATAATTATGTCTGATGTAACTATGTTGGAAAACTGGGTGAAGAGTATATGAGACTTCTCTGTACTAGCTTTGTAGCTTCTTATGAATAAAAAAATTATTTAAAAGTTAAACAATGTAGAGGCAATTTTATTGATTTTTCAGTTCAACATTTTGATTTTCTTTAAAGCCATTTCTCTTGATGTTCAAAGTTCTCTACCATCTCATTTTCTTTTGGCTGCAATTTATGTGATTCTTATTAGAGTTTGATTTCTACATTTATTATAAAATAATACTATTTAACTTCTTTTTTTTTCAGTTTGAGTGATTGAAAATATGTGAACCCTGGGGTGGAGAGGGGTACAGATCTAATTGCACTCTTCCTTTCAGGATCACTCTCAGATTTTTTAGAGGTCTGGACAACTGTGTTTATGTTTGGTTCTCCCCATTGCAGCCTTTTAAAATAATCTCTTCATGCTCTTTTCTAACCAAGGCTCTTGCACTTATATGGGGCTTGCTATCTTGTTCCCTTAGTAGCTTCCCCACACAGGGAAAATGAAGAGCTTGGCCAAGATGATGGCCCCACAGATGGCAGTGGTTATCTCCCTGGAGCACTTAACACCCAAACTAATGCATCCATTGTAGTCCCTGATGGTGACAAATGCTTTAAGCAGGTCCTCTGGTCAGCACATGTCTGGTTTTGCACCAGCATAATCTTCAAAACCTCATCCTTGAGAGGTACCCCCAGGAAAAAGTCAATGATCTCAGATTCCTTGATGGACAGGGAGAAGATCTTCAGGAATTTGATCTTCATGTCTTTGACCAGATGACCCAGCTTGGTAACAGGTATCCACAACTTATCCTCGGCCTTGCCTCCGGGAGCTCTGGGGCCTCAACTCTGACACCAATACTGAATCTTCTATGGAAGCCATGGTAGCCTCCCATCCCAGGGCCCTGGGGCCTCCAGGCCCTTCCACAGCACTGGCATCATCTCCATTCGATTTTTTTTTTTTTTTTTCAGAGAAGAGGTATGCTGATTATCTCGATACTCTTCTTTACTGAGTAGATTCTGTGGTATTTTTGTGGTATGAATATACCACAGCTTCTTTATCTACTTACCTATTAGAGAATTTTTTTTCCCACCTTGGGCTATGATAAGTAAAGCTGATAAAAATAAACGTGAAGATTTTTGTGTGGAAATGTGTTTAATATCTGGAATAATACCTACTAGTGTGATTGCTGGGTTGTTAAGTATAGTTTCTTCAGAAATTGCCAACTATCTTTCAGATTAGCTTAGTATTTTATATCGCCATCATTTGGTGTTGGCATAGTTTATTTATTTCGTAGCTGTTCTAATAAGTGATATTTCATTGTAGTGTTAATTTGTATTTCCCTAATAGCTAATGGTTTTGAACATTGTTTCATGTGCCTATCTCCCTCTGTATATCCTTTTTGGTAAATATCTGTTCATGACTTTTGTTCATTTTGCAATTAGATGTTTTTTTAATGTTGAGTTTTGAGAGTTCTTTTTATATTTTAGATATAATACTTTATCCGATATGTGTTTTGCAAATGTTTTCTCCCAATATTTATACTGAATTTTCATTGTTTTAACAGGCTGTTTTCAGAACAAAAGTTTGTATGCAGTCCAATTTATCCCTTTATTTTCTTTAATACATTTTAGTGTCATGCTTCAGAACTCTTCACCAAACACTAAGTTCTAAAGACTTTCTCTTATGTTAACTCCTAAAAATTTTAGAGCTTTACACTTTATATTTAAATCTATGATTCATTTGTGAGGTCTAGGTTGAGGACTATTTTTTTTTTTTTTTGCCTGTAGATATCCATTTGCCCCATCATCATTTATATGTTAATTATAAAGGATAAAATAAATGAACAAGCAAAATGGAAACAGACTCATAGATTCAGGGAACAAGCTGATGGTTGCCAGATGGGAAAGGAGTTGGAAGGTGGGGTGAAAAAAGTAAAGGGATTAAGAAGTACAAATTGGTAGTTATAAAATACTCATGGGGATATAAAGTGAAGCATATGGAATATAGTCAATAATATGGTAATAATTATGTATAGTGCCAGGACTAAACTAGTCAGAGGAATTACTTTGTAAATTACATAAATGTCTAACCACTATGCTGTACACTTGAAACTAATATAAAGTAATACTAAACAACAGTAATTGAAAAATTTTAAAAAAGTGGGAGAAAGGGTGAAGGGGAATAAGAGGTTCAAATTTCCATGTATAAAGCAAATAAGTCATGGGGATATAATATATAGCATGGAGAATATAGCCAATAATATTATGATAGCATTGTGCAGTGTCAGATGGTTGCTGAATTTATCATGGTGATCACTTTTTTAGGTACATAAATGTTGAATAACTATGATGTACACTGGAAGCTAATATAATATTGGATGTTAGCTATATTTTAATAAAAATCTTTTAAAATAAAATAAACGGGGTATTTTAAAAAATAAAATAAATTCAAATCTATTTGAGAAATACAGACACAAGTCATTCAAAAACGTATGTTGTATGTGAAAATACAAACGCAATTTGTTATATTTTCTGAATATTTTTTGAATTGTGATAATCAGTTGTTTACATTATGTAAATATAAAGTCTCACATCTAGATGTCTGTTGTAAAAGTTTTTATTAAATGTTACTTAAAATTTGTAATATTTATAACTGAATATTATCCTTTCCCACTTTAAATCATAGACCATGTTTGGGAAATTTTTTTAATATAAAGATTTTACAGAAGCTTTTTTACTGGAATTGTTCAATAGTTAAAATTGTCATTTTAGGATTTGAACACAAAATTTGTGTTATTACTATTGAACAACTACATTCATTATTAGCATTTGTAGTTGGAACATTATCTAAAGAATTCTAAGGCCTACTTCTCTAATTAGAGCTCACCACTTCTGTCACAATAGTGACTTCTCTCAATAAAACTTATATTTCAAATTCTCACTGGTAGCTGGTACTATAAACATATTATAATTCTTAGATATTCAGAGAAATAAAATACAGTCTAGCTCTTTACCACATAGTAATAAAGCTGGCATTATACAACAAAAGATGAAAAATAAGAAATGTTTTGACTTTTACCAATATTATTTTCAGGTTAAAAATTTTTACTTTGGATTCAGAAGACTTGGGCCTAACTTTCAATACAGTTCATTTTCAAATTATGCTCTGTTAGGCAAATTACATAACCAGTCAGAACTTCCACTATGGCTTTCTAAAATGGGAGTTTAAATACTTAGTACAATGTATAAATAATAAATAACATCTGAAGCATCATAGTCTCCTACAGGCAGTAAAGTAACAGAGAAGAGAGTTTAGGCCCTGACTCTGCCTCTTGTTAACTGTGAGGTCTTAGGAATTACTTAATTTCTCACTTTACTTATCTGTGAAGTGGTTAATATAATAGCACTTTTCTCTTTGATATTTTGTGGGAATAGAATGAAGAAATTATACTTAAATCCTCTTAAATTTTTTTGTCAGACAAGCAGTCTATAAAACTAGTCATCATTGGACTAAATAAAGATGAGTGTATTTTTCTTTGCTTTATCAGAACTATGAGATATATGTCATATATCTGCCACATACTATAAAGCATAACAAAGTAAAATAAGACTTTTTTTCATAAAACTATGAGCAGTATTTTAAGCACTTTTTTCTTGAATACCAGTTCAACTTATCTATGTACTAGAAGAAAGACTAGTTTTTCTAAAATTATAAATATAAAGTTAAAAAAATGTGATAATTCAGGCTTACACATCAGTGTGTAAAATTGCCTTCTTTAGAATACAGTGATGAGTTGGTTAAATATTTTTATACAATTTAAAAAATTTATATATGATATTTTTATTTGCAATTGTAGGACAAGATTACTTGCCAAAAGTAAAAGATAGTACTCAATCGTCTTTTATTTTTAAATAATATAAGTAGTCATATAGTTCTATGGAAATTTTTAATACATTTTTTACTATAGAACTCATTAAACAACAAATTTATTTAAATATTTATAGTAATATAATAAAGTGGAGGAAATAAAACTAAGGTAACTACCTTCAAAGAGAATTTCAAATGATAAATTTTACACAATTCCTGGGTAATTTAAAAATATATATTGTTTGTGTCAACCAAGACCCTATGAAGCTGTTATTTTTTTTAATAAGTATTATCCTTTTGGGATATATTTTTAAAAGTAGAAATCAGAAATATTAAATTGCAGCAGATAGTGATAGCAACATTTCAACAAAGATGATCAATATTTTAAGATTTGGATGGCATAAACAATTATATATATAATTATTTCTCAATTTTAAAGATTTTTTTAGAAAATGACTTTCTAATTTGGAAGACTAGAAAGAATATTTCAGAGTTTAAAAATAAACATACTTCAAAAACAATAAACCATGCATCTACTTAATATGTTGAGTTAGATGCCTTCTTTTCCAATGACATGGAAATATTAATAGGCTATGTATTCCAACCAAGGTTACATATATAAAAGTTATAATGTAATACAAATATTTCAATAAATAATGTACAAATTACTGTTCTATCTTTCAATATGGTCACATCAGAAGACATGCACATACCCAAACATGTTCGAACTTTACTTTTGGAAATTATCATTAGAATCTATAGAAAATTATGTGAATATTCCAAATAAGAATAGCTTTTCATGTTTCATGGATGTATTCCCTTTTTAGAAACATATTTCAAAAAAATTTGGTATCCTAATTAAATGAGGAAAATGAATGGATGTGAGCCTCAAATAGGACACTGTGTTCATTTTGTAATATATCAGGAACAGAAAGCAAGTTCAAACCCAAAGTTAGCAAAGTTATTTTATTCATTGTTTCCTTATAAAATATACATTCACTGCCTATGATATGAAGGATAGAATTTAGTGCTGAATATGCAATGAAAGATAAATCAGGCACATCTAGGCCCTCATCGAATTCATAGCCAAGTGGGGGTATGAACTACCCAACAAATTAATCGTGAAGCAACAATTATAAATATTTACAAAATGGGATCATTGCTATAAAATCTAATTTAGGTTGAAAAATCAGTAAGATGCTCTTTGAAGATATGACATAATTTGAAAGAAAATTAATAAAACATATTTGTAAGAAGGTTTCTAGAAAAGCTTATTATAGGAAAAAATTAATAGCATGTGTGGAATCCCAGAGATAAATAGTTTGCTATGCCCCTGAAGTGCATAGCAGGCTCTGAGAGGTAACAAAGGAATTGACGAGAGACATCGAATCAGTCACAACTCCAGTATCATAATAAGGATTGTGACTATTAATTCACTGGGAAATCAACACTATTATGTCTCCATTCTCCAACAGTCACAAATTTTGTGTATTTCTTAACTAATTATTGTAGGTATTGTTTAGACATGTCTATTTTTCTTGTACAACAGTAGAAAAAATTATAATTCTATCACATACATAAATATATAAACATATACATATAAAAATATTTAAGTATGTATTTTTAAAAACAAATTGGACTTCAGATAAACACTTTGAAAAATATAAATAATCCTTTTCTCAAAAGAACTTCTCTTTCTCACAAATTGTCTTGGTGGATAAATAGATACATGTATACACATATACACACTTGCATAATTATATAAATGTATGTATACATTTGTGTACATGTATACTTATTATGTAAGTGTAGAGTTAGATCATATAGTATCAGAGTATAAAGTATTTTGATTTTAGCCTGTTTTATTTTAACAACATATAATAAAGAGCTTTAGATGTTATATAAGTGTGAATATTTTAATTTAAATGCCTACAATGTAACATTACACAGATAATTATTGTATATATTTTTTTAATTAAGTTTACTGGAGTAACATTGGTTAATTAAATTATATAATTTTCAGATATACATTATAATTTGACATTTGTATATTCTATTGTGTGTTTACAATCCAAAGTCCAGTTTCATTCAGCTACCATATATTTGGACCCTTTATGCAATTCACCCTCTCCATACCACCCTATATTTGACCTCCTTTATCCCATTTGCCTCCCTCCTTCTCCAACACCCCCTACCCTCTGGGAACCACTACTCTATAGTCCATGCCCATGAGACTCTGTTTGTTTGTCCTGTTCATTTGTTGCTTTTAGGTTTATATCCATATATAAGTGATATCATGTGGTTTTCATCTTTTTCTGTCTGGCTTATTTTGCTTAGTATGATTATCTCGAGATCCATCTACGTTGTTGCAAATAGCAGTATTTCATTTCTTCTTATGGCTGAGTAATATTCCATTGTACATATATATACGCCAAAGCTTCTTTAGGCAATCATCTATCGTAGGACACTTTGGTTGCTTCCATGTCATGGCCACCATGAATAATGCTGCTATGAACATCGGTGTGCAAATATCTTGTCAGATATGGGTTTTCAAGTCTTTGGGATAAATACCCAGTTGATGGATTGTTGGATCATATGGTAGATCAATTCTTATTTTTTTGAGGAACATCCATTCTGTTTTCCACAGTGACTATACAAATTTGCAGTCCCACCAGCACTGTATGAGGGTGCCTTTATCTCAGCATCCTATTCAGCATTTCTTATTACTGGTCCTGTTGATTATAGCTATTATAAAAGGTGTGAGATGGTATCTCATTGTGATTTTGATTTGTATTTCCCTAATAGCTAGCAATATTGAGCATCTTTTCAAATATTTGTTGACCATTTGTATGTTCACTAGAGAGAAGTGTCTGTTCACATCCTCTGCCAATTTTTTGATTGGATCATTTCCTTTTGTGTTGTAATTGAGTTATATGAGTTCTTTAGGCCCTTATTGAAGCCATTGCTTACAAATATATTTTGCAATTTGGATGATTGTCTCTTTACCTTGTTGATGATTTCTTAAGCTGAGCAGAAGCATTTTAGTTTAATGTAGTTCCATTCATTTATTTTAGCTTTTTCTTCTCTTGCTTTTGAGGTAAAAATCATAAAATCTTCTTTAAGTCCAAGGTCCTTGAGTTTAGTTCCTATATTTTCTTCTATGCATTTTATTGTTTCAGGTCTTATATTCAGATCCTTAATCTATTTTGAGTTAATTTTGATGTATGGTGATAGACAACACTCTAGTTTTATTCTTTTGCAGATAGCTTTCCACTTTTCCCAGCACCATTTATTGAAGAGGCTTTTCTTTCTCTACCGTATGTTTTTGACTTTTTGGTCAAAAATTGACTCTCAATTCTGTTCTACTAGTCCATGTGTCTGCCAATCCCATGCATTTTGATTACTGTTGTTTTGTATTATAATTTGAAGTTGGGTAGAGTTATGCCTTGTTCTTTTTTTCTCAGGATGGCTTTGTCAATTTGTGCTTCCATACAAATTTTATGATTTTTTTGTTCCATTTCTTAAAAAAAAAAAAAGCTGATGGGATTTCGATGGGGATTGCATATAATCTGTATAATGCTTTAGGTAATAGGGTCTTTTAAACTATTTGGGTATTTCCAATCCAAGAATACAAAATATCTTTCCATTTCTTTGTATCTTCTTCAATTTCTTTTAATAGGGGCTTGTAGTTTTGATGAAATAGGTCCTTCACATGTTTCGTTAAATTTATTCCTGGGTACTTTATTCTTTTTGTTGAATTTGCAAAAGGAATAATTTTTTCCACTTCTTTTTCTGTCTTTTCATTATTAGAGTATAGGAACACTATAGATTTTTTAACGTGATCTTGTATCCAATAACACTACTGTATTTGCTTATTATTTCTAGTAGTGTTCTTATGGAGTCTTTAGGGTTTTCTATATAGACAATCATGTCAGCCACAAATAGTGACAGTGTGACTTCTTTGTTTCCTATTTGGAGGCCTTTTCTATCTTTCTCTTGCCTGATTGCACTTGCTGGACCTCCAATGGTATACTGAATAACAGTGGCAGTATGGGACAGCCTTACCTTGTTCCTGATCTTAGAGGGAAGGTTTTTAATTTTATAACATTAAGTATAATGCTGGCTGAGAGTTTGTCATAGATGGCCTTTATTATGTTACTCTACTTTCCTTCTATACTAATTGTGTTAAGTGTTTTGATCATAAAAGGTTGCTGTAGTTTGTAGATAGCTTTTTCAGCATCTGTTGATATGATCATATAATACTTATTTTTTAATTTGTTTATGTAGTGTATCACATTAATCAATTTGCATATGTTGAACCATCCCTGAGCCCCTGGGATGAAGCCCACTTGATCATGACGTATAATCTTTTTAATATGTTGCTGTATTCAGTACACTAGTATCTTATTTAGGATTTTTGCATCTGTATTCATGAGAGATATCGGTCTGTAGTTTTTTTCATGTTATCTTTACCAGGTTTTGATATCAGATGCATATTGGCCTCACAAAATGATTTGGGTTGTATTGCCTCCCCTTTGATTTTTTGGAAGAGTGTGAGGAGAATAGGTATTAAATCTTTGAATGTTTGGTAGAGTTCACTGAGAAATATTGGTTTGTAGTTTTCTCTTTTTGTGTTATCTTTACCAGGTTTTGGTATCAAGGTGATATTGGCCTTATAAAATGAGTTGGGAAGTATTGCCTTCTCTTTGATTTTTTGGAAGAGTTTGAGGAGAATAGGTATTAAATCTTTGAATGTTTGGTAGAATTCACTGATGGAGCCATCTGGTCCTGGACATTTCCTTTTTGGTAGGTTTTTGATGATTGTTTCAATTTCCATTTGCTGATTGGTCTATTTAGATTTTCCAGATCATCTTGATTCAGTCTAGGAAGGTCGTATTTTTTTAAGTACTGGTCCATTTCTTCTAGGTTGTTAAATTTGTTGTTATAAATTTTTTTATAGTATTCTTGTATGATCCTTTGTATTTCTGAGATGTGTTTCATCCCTGAATTTGTTTATTTGTGACCTTTCTCTTTTTTCTTTAGTGAGTCTAGCCAGGGATTTGTCAATTTCATTAACTTCTCAAAGAAATGGCTCTTCGTTGCATTTATTTTTTCTATCATTTTTGTTTGTTTGTTTGTTTTCAATTTCATTTATTTCTGCTCTAATTTTGATAATTTTTTTTTCTGCTGACTTTAGGCTTCATTTGTTCTTTCTTTTCTAGTTTTTTAAAATCAACTGTTAAGTTGTTTATTTGGGCTCGTTCTTGTTTTTCAGAGATAGGCCTGTAATGATATGAACTTTCCTCTTATGACTGCTTTTGCTGTGTCTCAAAAGTTTTGATATGTTGTACTATCATTATTATTTGTTTCAATATACCTCTTGATCTCTCTTTATTTCTTCTCTGACCTAGTTATTTATCAGTAACATTTTGTTTAATTTCCATATATTTGTGGTTCTTCTTGCTTTCTTTTTGCAGTTGATCTCTAGTTTCAAAGTATTATGATCAGAGAATATGGTTGATATAAATTCAATCTTCTTATATTTCTTGAGGCTATCTCTGTGTCCAGTATATGTTCAATTCTTGAGAATGTTCCATGGGCACTAGAGAAGAATGTATAAGCAGCTGTTTGGGAATGAAAGGCTCTGTAGATGTCAATTATGTCCAATTGATCTAATGTGTCATTTAATGATGTTATTTCCTTATTGATTTTCTGTTTGGAAGATCTGTGCATTCCCGACTGTGGGGTAGTGTTTTGATTGTTTTGATAGTGTTTTGATTGGTTTTCCTTTTAAAACAAAACAATTAGTTCTGTTCTTAATTGCCTTATGTATTTGGGGGCTCCCTGATTGGGAGCCTAGATATTAATAAGCATTATGTCATCTTGCTGCATGATGCCCTTTATCATTATGAAGTGTCCCTCAGTATCTTTCTTTACCTTTTTATTTCAAATTCTATTTCATCTGATATTAGTGCCACTGCTCTCACTTTTCTCTGAATAGCATTTGCTTGAAACATCATTTTCTACCCTTTCGCTTTGAGTCTACATTTGTCTTTGGAGCTGAGATGTGTCTCCTGGAGGCAGCATATGGTTGGGTTTTGTTTTTTTGATCCATTCTGCAACTTTGTGCCTTTTTATTGGTGAGTTCAGTCCATTTGCATTTAGGGTGGTTATTGAAATATGAGGTCTTCTTATTGCCATTTTTTTCTTTTGCTTTCTGGTAGCTCAGTGTCTCCATTGTTTCCTTGCCCTTATGTTTCTTTTCTCTTTATTTTGGTTGGCTTCTGTAGGTTTTCCCTCGGGTCTTTGTTTTATGTTATATACTTCAGTTCTGAATCTTTGGTGTGTGATTACCATTACGAATTAAAGAATAGTTGTGTATATACAGTCATCCATTTTCTTCTGCGTGTGCTTTATATCCATCTCCCTCCCCTTTACGAATTTGGATTTTTGAATCCTCCTCTTTTCAGTCATCATTATCACAATTTGTCCCTATGTATGCTGAACGTTCATTACTATCTTGCTATAGGAATTCTTGTGTTATTATTTAAGCTTATATGCCCTGTTCTTTGTAAGAGTTGCACGCTTCTGCTTCTATTTGCCTGATAATCACTTCACTCCTAATTATTTTTTTTTGTTGTTTTGTTATTTTGTTTTAGGTGAGCTGACCCCTTTCAGTATTTCCTGTAGTGAAGGCCTCGTAGTGGAGAATTCCCTTGCTTTTTGTATGTCTGGAAAGGTCTTAATTTCTCCTTCATATCTAAAGGAGATATTAGCTGGATACATTATTTTAGGCTGGTAGCTACTTTCACTTAATAGTTTAAATATTTGATTTCATTCCTTTCTGGTTTGTAAGGTTTGCACTGACAAGTTCGATGATAATCTAATTGTTTTTTCTTTATAAATTACCATTTTCTTCTCCCTGGCTGCCTTGAGAATTCTGTCTTTGAAACTGAGTTTTGATCATTTTAATACAGTATGTCTTAGTAGGCCTTTTAGTGTTGAGGTAATTGTGTGTTCTGTTGGCATCTTGAATTCCAAGCTACAGCTCATTCCTTAGGTTTGGGAAATACTAGTCAACTATTTGCTTGAAAATGCTTTCTAGTCCTGGCTCTTTTCCTCACCTTCGATAATTTCCTTTATTCTTATGTTTCCTCTCCTGATGGTATCAGCTAGTTATTGTATTTCTCTTTCATTATTTTTTATTGTTCTGTTTCTCTCTTCTTCCTTCTGATTTATTTCTAGATTCATGTCTTCGATATCACTGATGCTTTCCTCCATTTAGTCGACTCTATTTCCCAAGCTTGCTATTTCATTTTTCAACCCTTGCAGTGTGCTCGTTATCTCCAGAAGCTCTATTCGGTCCTTTTTGAGAGTTTCAGTTTCCTTGCTAAAGAACTCATTATGCTCATCTAGTTGTGTTTTCAATTCCTGAAATAGTTGATATGACTCGTTTTGGATCTCATTGAGTTTTTTCAGAAGTATCATCCTAAATTCTCTGTCATTTAAGGTGCATATTTCTATGTCTAAACTTATTTTCTGTATAAGAGAGTGGCCTAGTTTCATTCTTCTACATGTGTTTAATGGACTATTTCTCCATCTTGGCATTAATGGAAGTGTATTCTGCTGTTTTTCCAGAAATAAGATTTATTATATAAAGGTCTCTCTTTAGCCTGCTGTAACGAAGGTGCTTTCCTTTTGTTTTCCAGCAGGTGGCATCTAAGCCCCCTGGATCCCTGCTTTATATACAGCCTTAATAATGCCTTTATATAAGGCCTTTAATTTCTTGTAGATGTTTAATCATGCTCGGTACCCTCAGTTTCAATCCCTGTCAGTGTTAGCAACAGTTTTGGTAGCATTTGCTTAGAATCCCCTGGAGCTCTGTGGTGATCTGTATTTTGGTATTAGTACCAAGATAATATATACATATTAAAAACTACATTTGTAGAGTTAATCCTACCTAGGACTTTGAGAAATTGTGTAGGCACACAACTGGTTAAAAGGAAAAAGCACTAGTATAGTTGTCAAGATTTCTTTTTGTTTTTTGATATTACAAAGCATTTTTTATTTTGGAAAATATGCTATTATTATTGTAAACTTTAGCCTCACTCATGAAGTGTGTGTTCTATTTTTCTTGAGATATATAGTGATCCAAATTCTGAAGAGAAATTTAATACTACTTAGAATGTGTTATATCTATAATTATCTATTAAATTATATATAAAATAAACATCCAGTCATTTATATCAACATTTTTATATTAGGTTGAAAATTTTATCTTCTTTCTTCTGGCTCTGTCTAAACTATTTTGACATTCTCAGTCCAGCACTGCTCTCTATCTAATTAATTTCAGCTTAGCTTTTGTATTTGTGTATATAATATACATACATTCACACACAATATTATATTACATATTTGTGTGAATAATTTATGTTTTTAGTTTAAAATATTCATACATCATGTTATAGGCTGAATCATGTACAACCAAAATTCATATAGTGAAATCCTAACACCAAGTATCTCAGAATATGACTGTATGTAAAGATAGGATCTTAAAGTTACTAAAGTTAAAATGAGGGGATTAGGGTGAGGCCTAATCCAATATGGCTGGTGTCCTTATAAGGAGATTAGTACACAGACACACTCAGAAAGAAAGCCATGTGAAAATACAGGGAGAGGATGGCATCTAAAAGCCAAGGAAGGAAGACTCAGAAGAAGTTAATTCCACTGACTCCTTGATCTTGAACTACCAGCCTCCAAAATTGTGAGAACATAAATGTCTGTTTTTCAAGCTACCTAGTCTGTGGTAGTTCATTATGGTAGCCATAGCAAACTAATATATATATATATATATTTTTTAATATATTTAAAGAAAGTTAAAAACCGAACAATATATAATGACAACTGAGATAACTAGATGGACAGTTATTTAAGAGTTATCAACACCAAACAGGAGAATGTATACAGTAGTTCTATTTGAATTAACAAAATATACATTAGGTATTTATATACTGTACATAAAGTTTTCCAATTGTGTTAGAATTTTACTTTTACTAGTCAATTTTAATTTGTTTATTGGTAAACACAAAACAAAACTAAATAATAAACTCTGACAATTACCTACCTGGATATTCATTTTCAAATCCATTTGTTTATTAATATATCTTTAGAAAAAAATAAGATTTGTTTAATTTAATATAAATATGTAGATGAGCAATGTAAACATACCAAAGCAATGATTTTGTATCATTATTTCATCGAATATTACTATATAACTGGGTTTCTCTATAAGATGAATATTTTACAATTACGTAATTGATAATATTATTCTGAACAAAAACACCACTTGGGAATACAATTGGAAGAATAAAATACAACACCCTGATAACATGGCTGGTTTTCATGTGGATGCAGATAAGTCTCTGGTGATGTCATTCCTTCCAAAGGTGTTTCATTGAGATTTCTTTAGAATGATCCTAGTTAAATTTCACTGAGCTCCTTGAATTTGTATTTCCATTTTCTTCCTCAAAATTGGGAAGTTTTCAGCCATTACTTCTTCAAATAGACTTTCTTATCCTTCTGCAACTCTCATTATCCTTATAATGGTATCCTTGTTGGTAACAATAAGTCCCTTAGGCTCTCTTTAATTTTCTCGATATTTTTCTCTTTCTGTAACTCTTCATCAGTAATGTCAAATGATCTGTTTAAAGTTTATTATTATTTTGCTTGACTGGGACTATTGGATCCCTCTGGTAAAATTTTCAATTCGATCACATTTAATTTCAGCTCCAGATTTTTTATTTGATTATTTTTTAACTAAATTTATTGTGGTAAAATTGGTTAACAAAATTATATAGCTTTCAAATGTGCAAATTAATAATACATTATTTGTATATTATATTGTGTGTTCACTATCAAAGTTAAATCTCCTTATGTCAACATATATTTGACTCCCTTTACCCTTTTCTACCCTCCAACCCTTTTTTCTCTGGTAACCACTATACTGTTGTCTATGTCTATGAGTTTTTGCTTGTTCATTTGTTTTATTCATTTGTTGCTTTTAGTTTTATATCCCACATATGAGTGAAATCATATGGTCTTCAACTTTTTCTTTCTGACTTATTTTGCTTAGCATGACAATCTTAAGTTTGGTTTAAGTTGTTGCAAATGGCAATATTTCATCTTTTTTTATGACTTAGTAATATCTCATTGTATATATGTACCACATCTATTTTATCCAACCATCTTTCATTGTTTCCATGTCTTGACCACTATAAATAATGTTGGAATAAACATTGGGGTATATATATCTTTACAGGTAAATGCTTTCAAAATTTTAGGGTAGATATCCAGAAGAGAGATCGCTGGATCATATGACAATTCTAATCTTAAATTTTTGAGGACTTTTCATACTGTTTTCCATTGCGGCTATACCAATTGACAAGATAAACATTTATTTATGATTAAAACACTTAATAAAATAGGTATAGAAGAAAAATACCTTAATGTAATAAAAGCCATATTTAACAAACCCTCACTTGATAAACTTAATGGCAAAAAACTGAAAACTCCTGTAAGATCAGGAACAAGACAAGAATGCCCTCTTTTACTACTGTTATTTGGCATAGTATTGGAAGTCTTGGCCAGAGCAATCAGTCAACAGAAAAAAAATTAAACACATTTAAATTAGGAATGAAGAAGTCAAATTGTCACTTTTTGCAAATGACATGATTCTTGATATAGAAAACTCTAAAGACTATACACACACACACTAGAAACAATAAACAAATACAAAAAAGTTGCAGAATACAAAATCAATGTACAAAAATCTATTGTGTTCCTATATACTAAGAATAAAATTTCAGAAAAAGAAATAAAAAAATTAATTCCTTTTGCAATTGCAATAAAAGTATAAAATACCCAAGAATAAAGTTAACAAAGGATGTGAAAGATATAGAATGATATTGAATGTCAATTCTAATTGAAAAAATAAAAATTAAAGAAAGTCTTTACATATGAGCATAAAAAATACAATTTTACAGATGACATTTTGTAATTGCCTAACTTATCTTAAAGATACACTTGAGTCATTTCTTTAATAATAATTTGAAAAATATATTTTGCTTGTTTTAGTTTAGTAATACTAAACTATTCATGTAGTGAAGAATGACTTTAGGATTTCATGGTCTAAAAAAGACATGAACAACCAGATATTAGCTCTATAATAATTTATTTTAAATGATAGTATGAGATAGCAAAACGTAGTAACTTGTTTTGAAGATATCTGCTTTATTTTTAACTCTGACAGAAAAAAATCTCAAAACGCATAGCTAATAAAGACACCATTTGATAATCAGGATGAAAAACAGTACAACCTGGTACATTTTTGATAATGTACAAGTTTAAATTCTTATGAATTGTGAAAAAAGATATTGGTAACAATTACTTTTATGCATATTTACTTTTAAAAGTTTATTGTGCATAAGAAATCATAGAAAAAATGTTACATTCAGTGAGAAGTAGATGGCTTACAAATTTTTAAAACGATAAAGAAATACTGAATAAATTATCTAAGAAGGTGACTATCTATTAACAATAGTTCATTGTATGTTGTGATATCAAGGTGAGAGAATTCTGAAAACTAAATGTATGAAAACCATAGTTTTGGATCATTTGACAAAGTATGACAAAATTGTTAATATTTTTTCAAAGTATTTAGAGTCATATAATTATTACTTACTTTGTACCTAATGCATTAAAAAGTGACAGTCTTACATTAGAATTGGATTTTAAAATATCTTAAGACAAAGCTCCCAATCTAGTATTTTGGATTAAAAAGAGAACAATATATGATATTTATATATGCCATTTAGAAATTTGCTCTCAAAGACATCAGCTTAATGGCAGTTTGTTTCTCTGATGGTCCTCAGTCTTACTGAAAATTATTTTTGAAAGTATAATCCCATCTTCAGTGAAGCCAGAAAAAAGTCAGTCTCTAAATTACAAACTATGAATATTGTACAGGATATAGAACAAAGTACAACAAATTAAAAGAGGGCAACACTGTGCTCTCCTCTTCTCACAACCACCTAAAAATTACAACCAAACTACAGAACAACCATCATTGAGAATCTCCTGAAGTCTAGCTGAACAGAAGTCCTATAACTGAAGACACAAAGAAGAACCCACCGCTAGGAGGAGTGGAGATACAGAACAGCCTGGTCCCACATTCACATGTGGCAGTTAAAAATTGGGAGGAATATCTCAGCTGCAGTGGTCTCCTCTGAGCAGCAAAGGGACCCAGCCTTAGGTTTCAGTGCTGGGAATACAAGTCTTCATAACTTCCATCTGTGAAAACCAGGAAAGATTGTGATTGAACAAGATGGAAGGCAGCTGAAGTCCCAAGCATTCTTTTTAAATGTCTGCTCACGAACCTACTGATGGACTAATTTGCTCTGAGCTCCACTACTGAGGCAGCAGCTCAAAAGACCAGGAACATATGAAAAATAACTGAATTGTCTGGCTTCTAGTCCAACCTTGGAGAGGTAGCTTTCTTCCAGACACAGTGTTGTCAGAAGCATTGTTACTTTTTTTGAGTCTTTGCCCTTTCTGGTGTGAAGTTGCAGGTGGCTGTTATATCTGAGTCTTCATCAATTTGACTAACACAATTCACCGCATTGCCCTGGTGACACCCTGAGACACACCTCGCCCAACTTGCAGGCCCACCCTAGCCTCTTCCAGCATCTTCCATAAAAATGACCTGTGTCGGTTCATGCTTCAAAGTTTCCTAAAATTTCTTGAAAGTTCACAAACCCCAAACAAGCATCATTTGTCCTTGAATTGTCCCATACCTCTTGCTAAGCAGGTTCAAGCCTGATACTAGTGGCAGCCAGCCTCAGTTCACAGCTTAATCTCTCTCAGGCAACATCAAGCTCAGCACATCTAGTAACTATTTGAAGATCACTTTGTAGCTTATACCAAGTGATCCGGGCTTGGGGAAGACAGTGGCTGATTTTGGCTTGCACCGGAGTTCCTCTCTAAGAAGATCCAGAACAAATACATACAGTGGACAACTTTAGACCACACCAGAGCACTAGTCGACCATCTTCAAAAGTTACACACCTAAAGGGCAGACTTGGCAGGCACCAGAGCCCCACTGAGGAAAATCTAGTTCCATAGAGTCTACCCCTGTGGAACAGCTCCTCCACTGTGGTCACAGCCAGTACTCAAAACTAATCAGCCCTATGGTCAATCCCTCCCAGCAGTAAAGGCTCAACTACAACAGAAGGACATACACAACCTACACAAGAAACACACCGGGAGCACTGGTTAAGGTGACAGGAAAGACTGCATCACTGGGCCCCATTAGATACATAAGGGAACTCTATTGAGACCAAGAGACATAGCAGCTCTAGCTAATACATAGAAATAAACACAGAGAGGTAGTCAAAATGAGGAGATAGAAAAAGCTTGTTCCAAATGAAAGATTAAAAAAAAAAAAAAATAGAGACTAGCAACTTACCAGATGCTGAGTTCCAAACACTGGTTATAAGGATACTCGGTGATCTCAGGGAGAACTTTAACAGAGATGGGAAACATAAAAATGGAGATAGAAAAATTTTTTAGAAAGACCAGTCATAAATGAAGAATACATTAGAGGGAATCAACAGATTAGATAAAGCAGGTGATTGAATTGGGGATTTGGAAGATAAGATAGCAGAAATCACCCAATCAGAACAGTACAAAAAAAAAAAAAAAAATAGGACAGTTTATGGGGCCTCTTGGACAACATCAAGTGTACCAACGTTTGCATCATATGGTTACCAGGAAGAGAAGAGAGAGAGCAAGGTATTCAAAACCTAGTTGAAGAAATAATGACTGACAACTTTCCTAATCTGGCAAAGGAAATTGACATACAATTCCAGGAAGTGCAGAGTACCCAACAAGATATTCCAAAGAAGTCCACACCAAGACACATCACAATTAAAATGTAAAAAGTTAAAGACAAAGAATCTTAAAAGCAGTAAAAGAAAAGCAATTCGTTATCTATGAGGGAGCTTCCAAAGGACTGTCAGCTGATTTCTCAACAGAAATTTTGCGGGCCAGAAGAAATTGGCAGAAAATATTCAAAGTGATGAAGCGAGGACCTACAACTAAGACTAGTCTACCCAGCAAAACTACAATTTAGAATCAAAAGACAGCTAAAGAGTTTCCCAGACAAGAAAAAGTTAAAGGAGTTTACCATCACCAAGCAAGCATTACAAGAAATGTTTAAGAAATTTTTTAAGAAGAAAAAAAGAAGAAAGAAGATAAAATATATTTATAAAAAATGGCAATAACTACATATCTAGCAACAATCACTTTTAATATCAATGAAATTAATGCTTCAATCAAAAGATATAGAGTCACTGAATGGGTAAGAAAATAAGACCTTTACACATACTGTATACAAGAAACTCACTTTGGATCAAAAGACACATACGGACTGAAAGGAAATAGATGGAAATATATATTTTATAAAAATATAAACAAAAGAACAAAAACCTTGGGTAGCAATATCTATATTAGACAAAATGGACTTTAAAATAAAGGCTATAAGAAGAGACAAAGAAGGACCCAGGTATCCCACTTCTGTGTATTTAGCAAGAGTTGCTAATAATCTTTTATCTCAATGTACTGTAAGTAGGCCATATAATAATGTATTATTCCAATCAGTTTTTGTTAGTAAAATTATTACATAAAAATAATTGATGTGAATAACTTAAAACAGGAGACCTATAGTAAATGCTAGTTAAAGGAAAATGGAAAAAGTGAATTTGACTCTGAGTGTATTTATTCATTTGTCAACATTAAAAATATCTATAAAGTCTACACATGGTGGATAGAATTATATCAATGGTAGTTTCTTTATTTTGATAATTATACTGATCTATGTTAAAAAAAAAAAAAGGTTTCTGGTTTTAGGACTTGGTCTATCCATGTATTTAAGTGTTTAAGGTAAAAGAAAAACAGGTTTGCACCTTATCATCAGAAGGTTTAGAAAAAAATAGAAATAAGTAAATTATAGATAAATAGATGATAAATGATAGATAGATGATAGATTAGATTAGATAGATAGATAGAGCATATATAATAAAATATTAATATTGAGGATTGAGTAAAATATATATATAATTTTTTGGTGCTATTTTGCAACCTTTCTGTAAATATAAATTATGTTAAAATAAAAAGTTGAAAATAAGGGTAACATAGGTGGTGGTCCAAGATGATGGCATAAACTCACTTCCTCCCACAGATGACCAAATCTATAGCTAAATGTGGAATAATTTCTGCTGAAAAAAGAAAACTAGCTAAAAAGCTTCCTTCACACCACAAGATAAAAGGCTCACCTTAACACTCTTTTTCTGCATTGCTAAAGTTGTGGATGTGCTCTGCAATCAGCATTTTCTGCCATTATCAATAAAATCAACCAGTACGGTCCATACCCAGGACTCCCCTTGATTGTCTGGCCCTGGTGGCCAGATGGGCTTGCATTCTTGGGCTCCACAGAACTGTTACAACCAGAAAGAAAGTTCAGAGCAAGATATCTACCCAAGGGACTACACAGATAGAGACTGAAACATGTCTCCAACCTGTTTATGAAAAAGGTTAATTTACTTGTCCTAAAGATTCAACATTAGGGATAGACTTTGGATTTCTCATGCATCTAGAGGCTACAAAGGCAATCTCAAGGAAGGAAAGCAGAACACCATCTTTGCACCTTCCTTTGTCTTCCTATAGCTCACTGGTGGCTCCCAGAAAGAAGGATAAACATGTGTTTGGATTTTCAATTTTTACAACTGTTGCCCAGGCAACACCTTCAGATTTCCGGGTCAGGAGGTCAGCAGGTTTTATAATTGTGGGCATTTGCATACTTTAAAAGCTACTTCCTAAGGTTCTGGTTTCCATTCATCCTGAAATTAGGAATTGACTAAGAACACATCCTTTGGAACACTGACAGGTCTTGGTGCACCCTCAACAACTGGGACCTATCAAGATTAAATCAAGTTATTTATACAATCACAAAAATTTGAGAGATAACCAAGAGCTAAGGCAAGTTTGAACAATAAGATTTATCTATACAAGACCACTACTTCACTACTGGGAGAGGTAGATGTTTCACCTAATACATAGAAATAAACACAAAGAATCAAGCAAAATGAGAATAAAAAGCGATATGTTTCAAACAAATGAAAGACAGCAACAACAACAACAAACACAAAAAACTCAGACAAAGATCTTAATAAAATGATGTTATCTTAAGATAAGTTATCTACCTGGTAAAAAGTTCAGAGTAATGGTCATAGAAATGCTTACCAAACTTGAGAAGAATGGATGAACACAATGAGAACTTGAACAAAAGATAGAAAATATAAGACAGTACCAAACAGAAGTCACAGAATTGAAGAATACAATAGCAGCACTGAAAATGTACTAGAGGGATTCAACAGAAGACTAGATGAAGCATGAAAACAGGTCAGTAACCTCAAAGATAGAACCATGAAACTTAAGTAAATGAATCATCCAAAAGGAAAAAATAAAAGGATATCTTAAAGCACCTATGGGACAACATCAAGCAGAACAACATTAGCATTATAAGGGTTCCAGAATGGGACGAGAGAGAGAAAAAAGCAGAAAACTTATTTGAAGAAATAATGGCTGAAAAACTTCCTAATCCAGCTGATAAGCAGACCTTCAGGTCCAGGAAGCACAGACAATTGAAATAAAATTAACTCAAAGAGATAAACACCAAAACATAATTAATATGTCAAAAGTTAAAGATAAAGAAAGAATCTTAAAGGCAGCAAGAGAAAAAATACATTTTGATATATAATAATGAATCCCCATAAGTCTATGAACTAATTTTTCAGCAGAAAATTATAGGCTAGAAAGTAATGGCATTACATGCTCAAAGTAATAAGAAGAGAACACTTCCAATCAATGAGTTTATTCAACAAGGTTATTACTCAGAATTGAAGGAGAGATTAATAATTTTCCAGATTAGCAAAAGCTAAAATTGTTCATCACTAAACTGGCCTTACAAAAAATACTAAAGGACTTTTTTAATCTGAAAAAAGGCACTAACTAGTAACAACAACAACAAAAATATAAAAATAAAAATTTAACTGGTAAAGGCAAATGTATAGTAAAGATAGCAGACTAATCACTTTTAAAGCTAGTATAAAGGTTAAAAGACAAAAGAAATAAACTTAACTGTAACTACAATAATTAGTTAAGAAATACACAAAATTAAAAAATGTAAACTATAACACCGAAAACATAAAATGTGAAGGAGTAAAACTATAAAGTTATTAGAATGCATTCAAATGTAAGTTGCTACCATAGATTGCTATATATATGACATTATATGTGAACATCACGGAAATGACAAAGCAAAAACTTATAGTAAATACAAAAAAGATAATGTGGAACATAAACTACACTAAGGAAATTCATCAGTCATCAAGGAAAGTGAACAAGAAATACAGAAGAATTACACGAATGGTCAGAAAACAGTTTTAAAAAATGTCAATAACTGCCATACCTAAATGCAAATTGATTAAATTTTCCAATCAGAAACATAGTGAATGGATTAAAACAAAACAAAACAAAACAAAACAAACAAACAAAAAAAAACATAACTAATCCATATGCTGCCAACGAGATGCTTAGGTCAAACTAAGAACACACACAGACTGAAAATAAAAGGATGGAAAAAAATATTCTATGCAAATAGAAATGAAAAGAAAGCTAGTGTAGCAATATTTATAACAAACAAAATAGATTTTTCGACGAAGACTGTAATACAAGTCAAAGAAGGACATTATATAGTGAGAAAAAAGTCAATTTAAAAAAATTAACATTTTAAAATATCAGGGCATGCAACATAGGAGCACCAAATTATAAAAGTAAATATTAACAGACCTAAAAACAGAAAGTGAGAGCACTACAATAATAGAAGAAAACTTAACACTTCACTTACATCAATGGATAGATCATCCACACAGAAAATCATTTAAGGAACAGCAGCCTTAAAGAACACATTAGATCAGAAGGACTTAATAGGCACATTTAAAAGCTATGTACAGAAATATAAATAGGAGTGCTGTCAGAAACATGGTAGAGTGAGAGATATCCCCAAATTTCATCCCTTAAAACAACAATGACCTGAACATCTAAAACTTAACAAAAAAAAACACTTAACCTGCACACCAGCATGTCTGAGCACGGGATCTGTGCATAAGAGCTACCACAGGAATGAGCTGGAGCTTAGAATTCAAGAAGTCAACAGAACCCAAAAAGGCCTTCTTTAAGACATATCGTATTAAAATTATCAAAAATCAATGACAAAGAAAGAATTCTCAGGGCAAGCAAGGAAAAGAGGATGATAAATTATAAAGGAAAACCTATAGATTATTATTGGACTTCTCAGCACAAACCTACAAGCCAGAAAGGAGTGGAATCAAATATTCAAACTATTAATTGAAAGTAACTACCAGCCTAGAATAATGTATCCAGCAAAGCTCTCTTTTGGTTATGAAGGAGAAATAAAGACCTTTCCAGACATACAAAAAGCAAGGGAATTCTCCACTACGAGGCCTACACTACAGGAAATACTGAAAGGGGTCAGCTCACCTAAAACAAAATGACAAAAAAATACATAACTATGAGTAAGGTGATGAGCTAGCAGATAGAAGCAGAGGAGTGTAACTCTTACTAAGAACAGGGCATTATAAACTTAAACAATGAGAGATTTCCTAAAGCAAGATAGTAATGAATGTTCAGCATCCATAGGGACAAATTGAGACAATGGCAGAAAAGGGGAAGATTCAAAGATACAAATTCGCAAAAGGAAATAAAGATAAAGCACACGCAGAAGAAAATGGTCTACTATGTATATATAACTATCCTCTACATATTTGTAATGGTAACGACACACCAAATATTCAGAACTGAAATATATAACGGAAACCAAGAAGGATCAGAAAAAAAAAAAATACACGAAACCCAGCTAAATTTTAAAAAACAAAACAAAACAACAACAACAACAAAACAGACACACAAGGATGAGGAAACAATGGAAACAAATCCAGGACCAGAAGGCTTCATCAGTGAATTCTACCAAACATTTAAAGAAAATTTAATTCCCAGTCTTCTCAAATTCTTCCAAAAAATTGAAGAAGAGGCAATACTTCCTAATCCACTTTATGAAGCCAACATTACACTGATACCAGAATCTGATAAACATAATACAAAAATAGAAAACTACAGACCAATATGTCTCATGGACACAAATGTAAAAATCCTAAATAAGATACTAGCAATCAAATATCACAACACATTAAAAAGATTGTAAACCATGATCAAGTGGGCTTCATTCCAGGGGCACAGGGTGGTTTAACATCTGCAAATCAATTAATGTGATACATCACATAAACAAAATAAAAAATAAGAATTATATGATCATATCAGTAGATGCAGAAAAAGCCTTGACAAGATATAACAGTCATTTATGATTAAAACACTTTATAAAATAAATAGAGAAGGAAATTACCGCAAGATAATAAAGGCCCCATATGACAAATCCTCAGGTAGCATACGTAATAAACAGATAGGGCAGTAAGAATAAACTGAAAAACTAACAATCTTTCCTCTAAGGTCAGGAACAAGACAAGGCTATCACAAAGGTTATTTAATATAATATTGAAAGTCCTAGCAAATGCAATCAGGCAAGAGAAAAAAATACAAGTCATTCACATAAGAAATGAAAAAGTCAAACTGTCATTATTTGTGGGTGACATGATTCTCTATATAGAAAACCCTAAAGATTCCACAAGAGCACTACTAGAAATAATAAACACATATAGTAAATTTTCAGGGTACAAAATCGATGTTCAAAAATCTATAGCATTGTTATACACTAAATATGGTTTTCAGAAGAAAAAAAAAAACATGACAAAAACCATTCCTTTTGCAATTGCAACAAAAAAATAAAATACCCAGGAATAAACCTAATGAAACATGTGAGGACCTATAAAATGAAAACTGTAAGACTCTATTGAAAGATATTGAAGAAGACACAAAAAAATGGAAAGATATTTTGTGTTCATGGATTGGAAGATTCAACATAGTTAAAATGATATTATTATCTGAAGTGTTATACAGATTTAATGCAATCCCCATCAAAATCCATCAGCATTTTTTAAAGAAATAGAAAAAAAATCATAATATTTGTACAGAAGCACAATAGATCCCGAATAACCAAAGCACTCCTGAAAAAAAAAAGAACAAGGCTGGAGACATCATTCAGTCTGACTACTAAATTATACTACAAAGTGTCAATAATCAGAACAGCATGGTATTGGGGGAAAAAAACAAACAAACAAAAAAAAACAGACACACAGACCAGTGGAACAGAATCGAGAGTCCAGAAGTAAGTCCACGCTTATATGGGCAAATAATTTTTTGGCAAAAGAGCCAAAAACATACAGTGGAGAAAGGAAAGCCTCTTCAATAAATGGTGCTGGGAAAAGTGGAAAGCCACTTGCAAAAGAATGAAACTAGACTGTTGTCTATCACCACACACACACAAAAATAACTCAAAATGGATTAAGGACGTGAATATAAGACCTGAAATAATAAATTACATAGAAAAAAGCATAGAAACTAAACCTATTGGGCTTAAAAAGGATTTTGTGAATTTAACCTCAAAAGCAAAAGATTAAAAGCAAAAATAAATGAATGGAACTACATCAAACTAAAAAGCTTCTGCAGAGCAAAAGAAACCATCAACAAGGTAAAGAGACAATCATCTGAATGGGAAAATATATTTACAAAGAATACCTCTGATAAGAGCTTAATATCCAAAATATACAAAGAACTCATACGACTCAATAACAACAAAAAAAACAAATAATCTAATCAAAAAATGGGCAGAAAGCCTGAACAAGAAGACGTACAAATGGCCAACAGACACATGAAAATATATTCACCTTCACTAGTTATTAGAGAAATGCAAATTAAAAGCACAATGAAATACCATCTCATACCTGTTAGAACGTCTATCTCAACAGAAGTAATAACAAATGTTGGAGAGGTTGTGGGGAAAAGGAAACCCTCATACACTGCTGGTGGGACTGCAAATTAGTACAACCACTATGGAAACAGTATGAAGTTTCCTTAAAAACCTAAGGATTGAATTTTCATATGATCCAGCAATCCTTCTTTTGGGTTTTTACCCCAAATCCTGAAAACATTTATCCACAAAGATACATGGACTCCGATATTCATAGCAGCATTATTCACGGTGACCTGGACATGGAAGTAACTGAAGTGTCCTACTATAGATGATTAGATAAAGAAGAGGTGGTACATATATGCAATGGAATATTACTCAGCCTTAAGAAAAGGTGAAATCCTGCCATTTGTGACAATTGATAGATCTTGAGATAATAATGCTAAGCAAAATAAGTCAAACAGAAAAAGTTGAAAACACATGATATCACTCATATGTGAGATATAAGACTGAAATCAACAAAGAAGCATGACAAGTGAACAGAGACTCATAGACACAGGCAGTGGTTAAATGGTTACCAGAGGGAAGGGGGAGAGATGAGGTAGGTGGGGATAAAAAGGATTAAATCTAGCTATGGGTGGTCAACACACAGTGAAATACATATACAACATACTGTTGAATTGTGCACTTGAAACTGATTGGATTTTGTTAATAATGTCATCCCAATAATTTTTAATTAAAAAATTTTTAAAAAGATTGTTAATTCTGTTCTTTTTTGGTATAGTACTCTATAAAGACAATTGCATCAAGTTCAAATATGTTGTTAGTCTTCAATATGTGTATTTATTTTTTGTCTACTTTTTCTAACACTTTTTGAGAAACAGGTATCGAAATACCAAACCTAATTGTTGAATTGTGTATTTCTACTTTTAATTTGGTTATTTTTGATATATCTTGTTCGCTTTATATAATTTAGGTGCATATACATTTAATAACTTGTTAACTTATTGGAAATAGTATAATCTTCTTGGGTCTTGGTTTTTATAACCTGTTGCACAAGTCTGGAGCATTTCTCAGTCATGTACTGAGTCACCCTGCCACTGAAACAAAACTTTCCCGAGTACTGTACCTACCTTATATCCTGCAAATTATGTTTTCACTTTTTACCTGAGGGAAGAGGCACTATTGTTGACCCCCTGTGTTGTCAGACACTGTTTTCTTTTATCATTTTGGTTGGCTGTTTCCCACATCTGAGATAGTTTCCTCATATACATTTATTAATCAGTTCTCAATTATTAGAAGAGAATCTTCTACAGATCTCCCCATTTATTTAACTGTGTAGCTCTTAGAATATTGTCCCACAATATCTTGTCAGCTTGGTCTCCCTAAACTTTTATCTCTGTCTTCCCAAGTCAGCAAGTTTGCCATAGAATTCCTTTAAAAAAAAAATTGAATAAACATAACAGAAAGAGAACACCTTTTGACATTTTTGCTCTGAGACTATGAATTCTAGTTAAACTAAAATTCACTAAACAAGTCTTTAGCAATATGAATCTGGTAGTTATATAAAATGAATAATATATTACAATTAAGTGATGTTTACCTTAGAAAACCTAGGATATTTTAATAGTCAGTCAATATAATATACCACATTAATTAAAATAAGAAAATAACTATGGTCATCTTGATCGGTCTAGGAAAATTCTTTGACAAAATTAAACATCTTTTCACAATAAAAATTCTCAAACAAATAGAAGTAAATGAAAACTTCTCAACTTTCTCAAGTGTATTTTCAAATAAAAATTTTCAGATTACATTATTCATAATAGTGAAAGAATAAATATTTAATCCTTAATATTAGGAAAAACAAGAATGTCTTCTCTCAGTATGTCTATTGAACAATGCATTAAAAATTCCAAACAGTGTAATCCGGCATATAAACAAACAAACAAACAAACAAATAAATAATTTCAAAATTTAAAAAACTCAAAAAGAACAAAGAAAACAATAAATGTTATCCACATAAAAAACAAAATTGTCTTTTTTTTCAGATGACTTGCTTATCTATGTAGAAAATTTACTAAAATGTCTATTAAAAAGTTAAATTAATAAATAATTTTCACAAGATTTTAATAAAATGTCTAATTTCAAACCTTTTAAAAAATGTTTAGTAATCAAGATAGAGCGACCTTATGACAAAATTAGAAAAGAACAGAAGGAAAAGGAATATAAACTCTAAGGATGGACATGTATATGTGTACAACTGATTCTTAACAATGATGCAAAGTCATCGAAGAAAGAGTATTCTTTTTAACAAATTGTGCAGAAAATATTTAGATTTCTATATATGATCCATATCTAAGACCATATGCAATAATTAATTTAAATTACTTCATGGGCCAAATGTAACATCTAAAACTACAAAATTTCTAGAATGAAACATAGAGGAAGGTATTTGTGACCTTCAGTTAAATCAAATATATTAGAACACTAAAGCGTGACCTATATAAGAACAAATAGATAAAATTGGACTTCACCAAAAAAACAAACAAACAAAAAACTTTTCTTCAAAAAGCCCTGTTAAGAGAAAGGAAACACAGTACACAGACTATGAGGAAACATTTGCAAATCTCACAACTGATAAAAGACTGGTATCTGGAATATATAAAGAGCCGTCAATGCTCAATAATAAAAAATGTACAATAAAAAATGCATGGTTAAAAAATCTTTATTCTAACATCAAGTATTTACTTAAGAGAAAATCCACTGAGTAAAAAAATAGTCAATTTTAAAAGGTAAATTAATGTATAATTTCATTTATATTACATCATTAAAATAAACTTTAAATATAAAGAACAAATAAATTATTGCCAGTGTTTAAGGATAAATCAGGAAGAAGTGAATCTCATGGAGTAACACAAAAGAGATCTTTGAGTCAGTTGAAATGTTCTGTATCTTGGCTGTGGTCATGAATTTGCAAAACTCCACATGATAAAATTGCATAGGATTAAATACACACACATACATGCATTTACACATGCACAAGTAGAAATAAAACATGAAAGCTGAAGATCATTGGATTGCATTAAAGTTAATATACTGGTTGCATTACAGTACAAGTTTCGTTAAGATGTTATCATCAGAGGCAACTAAATAAAGGGTACCTAGAATCTCTGTATTATTTCTTACAACTGCATAGAGCCTAATCTCAGAATAAAAGTTATAGTTATAATATCATGCAATTATAGATTTTAAATATGTGCAGTTTTTTTGTAAATTGATTATGCTTTAATAGAGCTGGGACCATTGGTACGCATTTGTAAAAATTACCTGACGTGAATCTCATACCATGTATAAGTTATCTCAAATTAGACCTTAGGAAAAAATCTTGATATTGCAACTAAGGTAAAAGTAGGAAAATATTTTTGTTGCTCCTTTTAGTAGATAAGACACAATATCCATGAACAATTATATATATATAATATACATATATATATATATGTATATGTGTGTGTGTGTGTATACACACATATATATGCTTATACATATATTTAGATATAGGTACATTAGACTTCATTAAACTTAAAATTTCTGTTCTCCAAATGACATTAATAAAAATAAAACACAAACTAAAAATTGGGAGAAAATATTCACAATGCATGTATCTGACAATCTGTATTCAAAATATAGATATGCAATAATATTTAGAAAACAAATTAAATTTAAAAATAGTTAAAGCTATCCTAATTAAAGTGTGCAAAGATATGAAGAAAAACCTCATAGAAGATATTTGAAATCAGCCAAAATACACATGAAAAAATTATCACCTTCCTTAGAGATCAGAAAAATGCAAAGTAAAACCAAAATTTAATATAATTTGTTATTTTTACTAGTGTAGCTAACATAAAAAAAAAAAAAAAAAACCTTAAGATAATAAAAATTTTTGTTGAGGACTATGAACAACCACCATATTAAAATCATTGATGGGAATGTAAAAGAGCATAACTACTGAGAAAAACAATTTAGTAGTTTTTTTTTTTTTGTAATCATATGCTTACACTTATCTTAAGAACTAGCAATTCTGCTTCTTGTATATATCTAAAAATGCAATGAAAGCATGTGTTCTCAAAAATATTTGTCCAGTTTGTTTATAGTATTTTGCTTAAAATCACTCAAAACTGAAAAATATCTAAATTTTGCTAAATATGTATTATAGAAAGAATTTTGTCCCTAAAAATTTACATGTTGAAGCTCTAACCTCCAATGTATCTGTATTTGAAAATGTATCTGTATATGATCAATAAGGTGATAATTGTGGTTAAATGAAGTCATAAGGTAGAGGCCCTCATCCGATGTGATTACTATCCTTACAAGAAGAGACATCAGAAATCTCTCACTGTTTGCTATGTGGGCATACAATGGGAAGGCAACCGGCTGCAAGCCAGGAAGAGAGTATCACCAGGAACTTACCATGCTTGCACTCCAATCTCAGACTATCAGCACCTAGAACTCTGCAAAAATAAATTTTTGCTGCTTAAGCAACCCAGTCTGTCATATTTTGTTATAGAAGCCCAAGTGGACTAATACAATATGCAAAAGGTAAATAATCTGAAATAAATAAATACAAACAATTAAAATTTATTTAAAATATTTCTCTATTGCTAATGGAAGCATCAACATAGAAAACATCACTGACATTATATTGAGTAACATACAGCAAAAATGAATGAGTATATACAACTTAATTTCATTTACGTAAAGTTTTAGAAAAGACGATATTAATCTACAGAGACAGAAACAAGATTGGTGATTGACAAGAATAAGGGTGGGTGATTGACAATAAAAAGAACATTTCTGGGATGATAAAATCACTTTCATAATTGGAGGGTTAATTACATGGATAATCTTTTTGGCAACTTTGAATTTCTTTAAAGCCACAAAATTTCATGGATCAAAAAGAGAGAATCCTAAATTTTATAGCTGGAGAGGGCTTTAGACATAATCAGCTAACCTCATATTTTCATAAAGCAAAAACAATAAATTCCCATTATATTTATTAGCTGAAGCACTACAATAATCAAATTTTCTTGATTGCAAGGCAATATTGTTTCTTTCTATTTATTTTTATTTGGTATTTAATTTCTTTGATAAGACAATGAATTTTAAATATATATTTTTTAATTGTCCGTACCACACCATAATTCAAATAGTAAAATTTCTGGTTAATAGAAAGTCTGAAAATAAAAAAAATAATAATTTTATTAACCATTGGCAGCCTACCACTATTATTCAGAGTATGCTTGATCTTTTACAGTCTACATGGGCTTGAAAAGGTCATGCTGCTTCTCAGTGACTCGATTCCTTTACTTGCTATTAAATTGTTCTCATCTGTAAAACTAGAAAAAAGCAATACTTACTTCATAGGTTGATTTTGAAAATAAAATGAGATAAAACATTTAAATCACATCAATAGATACTTGACATATAAACACTTAATAAATAATAATAAAATATATTTTTATGTATTTTGAGTGTCTACGCCAATTATAACTCTGTAATTCTCTCAATTGCATGAATAATATTCAATAATAAAGCATTCTTCCATTCAAGTAAAAAACTAAGGAGTTTCATTTAGTTATGGAAACAGTATTTTTTTGGAGTAGAAAAACGTTAAAATTCTGGCTATATTTGACAACTTAATGTCTCTTATTCTGCTTTCTCACATATAAATTCAGCCTACTGATGCCAAAATTCTAGGACAATTTAATTATTAAATGAGAAAATATGTCAAAATGCCTAAAATATCAGTTAACCCACAAACAGTAGGTTTCTTCTTTTTATAATTTAATTTTATTATTACTTTCAAGTACAGTACATTGGTTAGATATTTATATAGTTTATAAAACAATCCTCCTAGTTGTTCTTTCTCTCCTCTGGTTCTCCACCTAGCCATTATATTTATGCTATCTGCATTCTCTATGTCATGCTTCCCATCTCCATGACCATCTATCACCTGCTAATTTGTACTTTTCAACCCGTCATCCCTTTTTTCTAACTCCCAATCCCCCCCACTTCTGGCCATCACCAGATTGTAGTATGTTCCTTCCTATTCCTTTGTTTTTTCTTCTAACCACAAACAAAAGAAAGATACTGCTTAAATAGTAAACATAGCAGTGACAGTATAACTGAAAAAAAGGTGTTGCTGTAAAATACAAAGTGAAGTTATTGCCAAAAGAAATCTTCTAAATTGTATCTTAGAGACCAAAAAGGTCCCAGTCTCATTCTGCCTCCTCTTCCTCAGTAAATTTTGTACAGATTTTAAGGGCTTAATCTATACCTGTAATAGTCTAACAAAAATGTAATCAGTACAGCAAAGATGAAAATCTTATTAAAAAATAGGAAAATTTGAGAAGAAAACTTTATATAAATTATGTAAAATGTTAATTTTAGTATAACTTAAAAACATTCATTTAAAAATATTAGTGTTTACTTAGATGTAAACATAGTTGATATTACTGAGTGTTGACAACACTGAAAAGTAAGCATTTACAAATAAAGATATTAAACTCCAGAAAAGCTTAGCAAATTGCTTCAAATCACACACCTGGTATTTACAAAACTAGGATTAGAATTTCAATTTCCTGACATCAAAAATAATGATATATAACAGCCAATAAAATGTAGATGCATGAACAATTATTATAACACCATTGATAAATAGGTAAATTAGGTAAATATGTAGATCAATAAAATACATATACACACCCACCCTAAATACAACACTTCACTTACTAAAAGAATAGCTGACTGAAGCTTATCTTACTGATTTAGTCAATATTGATAAGAGCTGTTATTCTGTATAGTTACTGCTGAGAACTAAAGTAAACTGTTTTGTTTCTTTGATTGTTAGACATTTCTGAATGGTTTTATAATTAGGCACTGGCTAAACTGTTTCAAAGAAAAAGAACTTTCTTCATTGTATATGAAGTTTGTAAATAAATTCTTAAAGACCTGTAGAGATTATATATTTGTTTGCTCACTTGAAAACTACCTCCCACTAAGTAGAATGCTGACTGACAAATTTTCATTTGAATGAGAAATCAGCCATAAAGACAAGGCCATTTTCATTTATGGCAAGCAGTAGTGATGGAATAGCAGGGAAACTTGTAATTTAAATTTCAAAGCTGTACTTTCATACACTCCGTATTTCTCAATCTTGATCCTGCCGGTATGCCTGCACTACGGAAGAGAGAAGACCTATTTTAACTTGTTGAGAATGAGCTATAGTGCAGCAAATGTAGAAGCATGGAGTGGTCTGTGACAGATTTGGTAAAAGAAGGTTGGTAATAAGGAGTGATAGTGGTATTCATGAGAAATAGTGATAGATTTAAGCTAAAGCTGCATGGCTATGCTTACAACCTTATGTGAATAGTAATGATGCAAAGGTCAAAGAGAGGAGGACTTCTGGTCAAGATGGTAGAACACGTAAACACTGTGCTTGCCTCCTCCTACGTCAAATTACAACAAAGTTATAGAACAGTCACCCTTGAGAACCACTTGAAGACTTAACTGAACAGAACATTTATAACTAAGGACATAAAGAAGAAGCCACATTGAGACTAGTCAGAGAGGTAGAGATGAAAAACGAGCTGGTCTCACACTCACAGGTGGTGGTTAAATATTGAGAAGGATATCTCAGCTGTGGAGGTCCTCACTGAAAAGTAAAAGGTCCCAGCTCTACACCAGGATCACCAGCCTAAAGCACCAGTGCCAGGAAGAGGAGCTCTCATAACAGGTAGCTGTGGAAATCAGTGAGGATTCCCTCCAGGTGAGATAGAGGGTTGCTATAGACCCAGGTATTTTCTTAAAGGGCCCAAGCACAAACTCACTCAAAAACACTTGCTTTAAGCACCAGAGAAGGAATAATGGCTCAAAAAGCTCCAGGAACATATGTAAAGGAACTGAATTGTCTGGCTTCAAGACTAGGGCTGGAGGGGCAGCTCTCTGGGACTGTCAGGTAGTGCCATTGTACCTTTGTTGAGTCCTCCTTTCACACAGCCTACAGGTGCATGCAGGCACCAAATGTGACTCTCCATTAACCTGGCTAACACAGCTCTTGTTCCACCCTGGTGATTTTCTAAGACACCCCTCCACCCAATTTATAAACTCTGCTGGAACCTCTTTTAGAGGCTAATCTACACAAGCAGCCAACCAGGGCCCAAGCTGTGAACTTTCCTAAAAACTCTTAAAGATCCAGAAACTGCAAACAGGCAGTGACTGGCCTTAATGTGCCCTGTACAACTTTCTAAGCAGCCCCAAGCCTGGCAGTACTGGCAGCCAAGCTCAGTTTACAACATAACCACTCCCAGGTGCCTCAAAGATCAGCACAGATAGCCACCAATCACAAATCACTTCCTAGCTCCTACTAGGTGGCTCTGGGCTGAATACAGGCAGCATCTGATTTTGGCCTGAACTAGAGAAACTCTTGAGGTCCCAGAACTAACATACCTGGTGGCTAGCTTTAGAACACCACTCGATCAGCACCACAAATGACAGGCCCAACTAAAGGTAAACTCTAAAGGCACCAGGGCCCCACTAAAGTAAATCTCATCCTGTGGGGTCAGCCTCCACAGACCAGCTTGTCCACTATTATTATCTCCAGTCCTTGCAGCTGGTCAGTCTGAGGATCAATCTCACCACTGACATGCTAACAGCAACCAAGTCTCAACCACAACAGGAGAGCACACACAACCCTCAAAAAAAAAAAAAAAACCTCTGGAACACCTGGCCCAAGTGTGCTAGTGGGCCAAACAAAACACCTACTGAATATGGCCACTCTGACAGGAAGGAAAAACATAGCAGATCTGCTTAATACATAGAAATAAACACAGGAAAGCAGCCAAAATGAAGAGACAAAGAAACGTATACCAAATGAAAAAAACAAGATAAAATTTCAAGAAAGAAAAAACTAAACAAAATAGAGGCAAACAATCTACCAGATGTAGGTTATAAAGATGCTTAATGAACTTATGAGAAGAATAGATGATCTCAGTGAGAACTTCAACAAAGAGATAGGAAACATAAAGAAGACAGCACAAAAAAATCATTCAGAAATGAAGAATACAGTGACTGAAATAGAGAGTGCCTTAGATGGAATCAACAACAAATTAGATAAAGCAGAAGAACAAATCAGAGACTTGAAAGACGAGGTAGCTGAAAACGCCCAACTAAAACAGCAAAAAAATTAAATTAACTTAAATTATAAACAGAGTAGTTTAAGGGACTTCTGGGACAACATCAAGCATAACAACATTCACATCATAGGGGTACCAGAGGAAGAGAGAGAGAAGGGAATTCAAAACCTATTTGAAAAAAATAATGATGGAAAATATCTTTAACCTGGTGAAGGAAATAGACATGAAAGTTCAGGATGTGCAGAGTCCCAAACAAGATGAATTCAAAAAAGATCACACCAAGACATATCATAATTAAAACATCAAAGATTAAAGACAAACAGAGAATCTTAAAAGCAGCAAGAGAAAAGTAATTAGTTATGTACAAGGGAAGCTCCCATAAGAATGTCAGCTGATTTCTCAGCAGAAACATTGCAGGCCAGAATAGACTGGTATAAAACATTTAAAGTGATGAAAAGCAAGGACCTACAACCCAGACTACTCTACCAAGCAAGGCTATTATTTAGAATTGAAGGAAAGATAAAGAGCTTCTCAGAAAAAAAAAAAATGTTGATGGGGTTCATCACTACCAAATCAATACTACAAAAATGTAAAAAAAAAAAAAAAAAAAAAAAGAGAGAGAGAGAGAGAGAAAGAAAAGAAAAAAAAACACTTCTTTAAGAAGAAGAAAAGAATTTTTTAAATGAATAAGAAAAAATCACAAAGAAAAAATTCTCAGTGATGAAAGCAAACATCATAAAAGCAGTGGATTAACTAGCTTTAAAGTTAGTATAAAGGTAAAAAGGAAAAACTAGGAAGATCTCATGTAATTAAAGCAGTAAATTAATGTAGAAACATTAATTTACTGCTTTAATTCACATGCAAAAGAAGTTAAAAAAATAACTATAAAAACAAACGTGGAGAGGGTGAGTAAAAATGGCAGTGAGTTTAGAATGTGTTCGAATTAGCAACCATCAAGTTAAAATAGACTGCTATAAACATAACTTAGTATATATAAAGTAGATGGTAACCACAAACCAAAAATCTACAAAAAGTTACAAGAAATAAAAAGAAGGAACATTACAGAAAGTCATCAGTATACAAGAGAAGAGATCAAGGAAATAAAGAAAGAACAGAGAACTACAACAATCAGAAAACAATTAATGAAATGTAATAACTACACACCTATCTATAATTACTTTAAATGTAAATGGATTAAATGCTCCAATCAAATGACAAATGAATAAAGATAAAGTGACCCATATATGCAATGGTATATTAGTTGACCATAAAAAGAATAAAATCTCACCACTTGCAATGACATGATGGATTTAGAGAGTATCATGCCAAGTGAAATAAGTCACACAGAGAAAGACAAATACTATATAATTTCACTTATATGTGGAATCTAAAACTCAAAGTAAATAAACAAACAAAATTGGAAGAAACTAATAGATACGGTGAACAAACTGATGATTGCCAGATGAGAGGGTGGTTGAGGATAGGTGGAAAATGTAAAGGGATTAAGAAGTACAAATTGGTAGTTACAAAATATTTACAAAGATGTAAAGTACAATATAAGGAATATAGTCAATAATATTGTAATAACTATATATATTGTCAGGAGGGTGCAAAGCATCACTTTATAAGTTATATAAGTGTCTAATCACTGTGCTTTATACTTGCAACTAATATAATATTGAATGTCAATTATAATTGAAAAAAATGTTTTAAAAGATCAAAGAAAATGTATCTCAGATTTTTCTTCTTTTTTTGTAATTGACACCTAAGTGAATTGTGTTCCCTTTAACTGAGATGAGAAAGACTAATTATGGGAGGAAATAAAACATTTTGTTTTAGATTTTTAAAGTTAGATTTGCCCATTATTTGACTCTCTGTGTGGTGCCTTCTGATCACCCAAAATCCTTGCTTTCATAAACGCCCTAACAGTTGGTCAGGAATCTTCCTTCTTGATAGCTCATATTGTTCCAAGAGGATATTTTTACTTGGTTCTAAGTATAGGCTGTAGCCCAATCTACTCTAATAAGAAAATCTGATTTCCTGCTATCTTTTATATTTCATTGTTGGATATATGACTCATTTTGGGCCAATGAGCCTGCAAAAAATTTTTAATAAAGGTTTATGAAGAATAAAATTTCCTCAATTATGTGAAAAAGCTTCCAAAAGCAACTTGATGTCTCTCTGGATGAGGAAGTGTTACAAGAACTATTCACATTATTATTTAAATTTAGTCAGAGGAGGAGACAATTCACGCTGATCTTTATTATCACATGATTTATTAGCAAAGCCTAACAGTCTCAATATTTTTTATTCAAACTACTTGAAAATAGTATCAGCAAGTGAGTATCTACTGAAGGCATTTACCTCTCAGGAATACAAAGCTCTCATCTGTCCAAGAAACATAGCTGCCAGAAGACAGGGAGCCTGGTCAAGAGTCATTGAAATAGGGCAAGATAGCCAATCAAGTTGTAAAGAACTTAGCATATTTCCACTGCTGAGCAGAAGGATAAAGTCAATTTTTTCTCCCCAAAGATAAAGTATGAAATCAGAATAATTGCTAGCATTAATTTTGTGACCTTCATAGGTAACCAGGCTTAGGAGGAAAAGCTAGGTGAAAGAAGGAAAGAAGCTAGGTCTCTGATGTCACTGTTACAACTGAAACAAACCACCCCTAAAGCTGTTCCTAACTCTTGATTTGTAGTCCTTTGTTGTTTAATCCTTCTGGGGTTATTATTATTATTATTACTATTATTATTATTATTATTTGAAATTTACAAAGAAATAAACCTAATTGATGCAATATACAAAAAATGATATTATGCAGACCATTGAATATATATAACTATTCAGGGGAGAGGTGTAAGATGTTATAGTTATCCACTATGAACTCATAGTAGTATTAAAAGCATAGACTTGAAGGAGAACACTGAGAAATAGTATGTAGACATGGAAAAGCAGAATGCTGTTCTATAATCAATATGTAAGAATCATTCTGCTGCTTCTAACCAAATTCCAAAGGCTGCACATTTCCCCAAACTAGTGGCAAATTAGTAGACAAAACAATGATTTTGGGAGTAAAAGTCTTTCTAGAAATGTGGCTAAGAATAAGTCATGAGGACTCTTCTAATACTCCTCTCTTACTGGGAAATTTAGTATGCTGACATTTTCCTTGCCTGAGGGAGTTATCATGATGCTTTCAGACATATTTTTTTTTATGTTTATTATTATTGCATCATAGTTTAACCAGGATTTATACAAGTACTTTATATGTCATATAATCTTAATGAAATCCACTCTTTCTTCTACCTTACATCTTCTCATCTACCATAATTTCAGTCTTAATTAAAAGTATTAGTTGCTCAAACTAGAAAACATAATAATCCTCACATTAATTAGGCACTAAGCCTAATTTTGCTTCCTGGATTTCCTGGGATATCTATGTCCTCATCTACATTACTCTTGTCACTGTCCATCTTCCTAATGAGTGTGATTGCTTGTGCTTTCATTTTCCATCCAATTTTTAGAAGACAGAATTATTTTTCCAATTCACATTAAGACCTCTATCTTAAAATATTAGGTTATTTTTTTATCACTTGCAATCTAAAATCTAAAATTATTAGAATTAAAAATCAAAAGATAATGAACTCACCCCAAGTTAATATGGATTGAGTTAGGTCATGAAACTAGATCCAGCCATTGGAATACCTTCTGAGTGACAAGTGCAAGGTGATTTTAATAATCTTGTACCTGAAATTGTTGTAGCACTCATTACCAGCCCTTCCCCAATCCTTTTCTTGCTAAACAAATTTATAAGGTTACTCTGCAAAACTTTCCACAGGCTCACTATCCTCTGTGCAGGCTTTCCTTGCCCTGATCTCAATAAGCAGAGTTAGAACAATGTGACACTCATTATTTGAAGCACACAGGTTTTCTTAATTTCTTATCTATTGCATTGTAATCACCTGTCCCTACCTGCCTAAGAAGTCCCCCATGGAGGAGAAGATGACTGCAAGTCATTGTGGTCTCAAGATTCTGTAATATGCTTTCACACAGCAGATCCTCAATAACTGTTTCTTTTATGAGTAAAAAGTACATGAATAAATGGACAGTCGTTAGTGAACTATGAAAACCTAAATAGTGTGGCATTATTATTCATAAATCTTATAAATCTTTCATTTAAAGATCATTTTAAACATTCATTTTGCTTTAAAAGCTGAAAACTCATTAAAAAAAAAAAAAGAAAATTTCCTCAAAGTTTCTGAGAGTAATTTCTTCTCTATTAGGAAGATAATTTATTTCGAGATTGAGAAGTGTATAATACCTGTTATTTTAAAAGTCCACTTTAACTTTGAGCACATATCATTTATATTATGTGCAGCCCTTGTATAGACTCATCATAAACTCAGACTAGTTATTTACAATGCAGTTAGTTTACAAAAATTCTAATTTAATGAATATTATAAAAAACAGATTTATTACAACAAATTAATGAACACAAATCTGAATAAAGACAATACCGAAGAGATAGTCTACTAAATAAAAATATTTTCTTAACTGCAAAAGGATGATATACAATGAATTATTAAATTATATATAAAGTTGCTTAAAGTAAATAAGAGTTTTGTACCAAATTGAAATACAAATACACAAAAATTTTAAGCTGAATATAATCTTAAAGAAATAAAATTAAAATTTTATTTTTAGATAGGAAAATATTCATGGAAAAGGCAAATGAAATAAATAACTAAAATATTTGTAAATATTCATCTAAAATATTTTGGCAATCTAGTAGAATAAGACAGAGATCCAAGTTTTAAGAATTAAATGACTGTGGAGATCCTATTTTAGCATGTTAAATTAGACATTCTATGTTAAGGGAGAAGATTATTAAAATCATGTGACAAAATGTTACTTTATCCTGTGGTCTTCCTCCCCAAAACTCATAAATCCTATCCAATTATTAAAAAAAAAAATCAGACAGATCCTAAATGAAAAATATCCTATAAAATACCTGACCAGTACTCCTCAAAACAGTCAAGGTTATTTAAAACAAGGAAGGTCAGAAACTGTCAGTTAAGAGAAATTTGAAGAGACATGAAGAAATGTAATGTAGTGCCCTAGGTAATAATCTTGGGACAGAAAAAAAAATATTTAAAAACTAAGAAAAAATTAGTTAAAAATAATTCATCAATAATAATTCATTAATTGTAACATATGTACATATGTAAGTTATAATGGATATAGTGTATATGGGACCTTCTGTACTATCTATGCATTTTTCTGTGAATAAAAAACTGTTCTAAAATGCTTACTTACAAAGTCTCCTGTCAGAATATATATATATATCACCTTGGATCACACATCAACTATTATCTTAATTGTTTAGAAGTTTAAATATAAATCTAAACAATAGCAATCAATCAACACCTCCATCCCAAATCATAAATAATTTAGAATAAATTGAAATTTGTAAAGTGATTGAAAAGATAACTTTCTATTCTTTGTCGTAAGAAATTACAGAATTGTTGATGACAACATAGAATGCTCCTGAACTCCCTTTCTCCCACAGACACACTGAATGAAGAGCAACGTCCTTCAAAGGAAATCCAGAAACTAGCTGAGAAACTCTTACACATTAGGTGAACAAAAGATCCACATCAAAAATGGTAGGAAAGGCTAAAACACATTATTACCATAAATCCCACTCCTGGTACAGGATTATACAATTTGAAGGGAACCTACAACTCTAAGCATCTTGAGAAGCAAACTGGACTCCATTTCTAGTGCCCCAATATTTAAGATTTCTACCCAAGGGGTGGGCCGCCAAAATGTCTAGCTCGGAAAGCAAATGGTGTTTGTGTCTACAAGAGCAATGAAACTATAACAAATAGGTATTAACAGGTGCTCAGGTACTCATTGCATCTACCACCCAGGAATCAGTGCAAAGGGAGCAGACAAAACACACTCAATTCCAATTTTGTTTTTTTCTCCCTGAATATGTCTATTTGCATGCTTTAAAAGACACTACCAGAGAGTGTTAGGAGTTTACTGCAATCTTCCTCAGAGACCAGGGTAGACAGTGGATATACCTACTACCCTTTTCCTCTTGCTGGCCCCAAGTCACCAATACTTCCATGGAAGGAGCTTGTACACATATCTGCACCCCAGCTTTTGTGGCTGTCACCCAGAAGTTAGATCTCTAGATCATCTAGTTCTGATAGCCAGTATGTCTTCCACAAAAGAGTCCAACAAGCCTGTAGCAAACAAAAAGCAGTTCTTAACTTAATATCCCCATAGAACTAGTATAGAAGAAACAGGCAGAAGTGTCCATTTCCTAATCTTTCTCTGAAAGGAGTGTATAGTCATGTGCTACCTAATGACATTTTAGTCAACAACAAACCACATATATAATGACATTCCCCTAAGATTATAAGGAGCTGAAAAATTCCTATCATCTTCTGACATTATATTTAATATGGATGAAAACTCCCTATTCTAGAAATGGTACCTGAAAGGACATTCATCTATAAGGACACCAACTCAATACTGACAAGTATTTTTTTTTCTATAGCCAGCTTATCTAGAATTTCTAAAACTTTTTCAGCTGCCTTCATATCAGCACTCTCAGACTCACCACTCAATTTCACATTATGTAGTGAATAACAATTCTTGAATTATCTAAATCACCCGTAGCTAGCAGTAAATTCAACATTATAGTCAGCCCCAGACTTTTCATTCAAAACTGGAAACAAATAGTTTTGGCCACACATGCTGTACAGGTCTGTGGCTGAGTTGCAATAATCCTACATGTGTAGTACATTATACCATCTAAGTTTGTATAAGTGTACTCTATGATGTTCATAGAATGACAAAATTGTCTAAGAGACATTTCTCAGAATATATTCCATCATTTTAGTAACACATAAAGATATTTGCATACTTCAAAAGCTGCTACCTGAGGATCAGGCTTATAATTTAGTATGCATCTAAGAATTACCTGAGATACTCCCCAGAAACCAGAAAAACCTGTAGGTCTACACCCCCGTCATCCTCTAGCCCTCTCTAAGTCATCAGTATCTCCTTGGAAGGAGGTTGTACATACGTCTGGTACTCCAGCTTTTGCAGTCGATGCATAAGTGATGGGCCACTGGACAGTCAGGTTCTGATAAACAATAGGACTTGCATTTAGGAGTCCAACAAGTCTGTAGCAAACACATTCTGAACAGATTCAGAATCACCTCCTCCTCCTTTCCCAACACAGACTAAACACAGAGAGAGCAGACATAATTCTGTCTCCAAGTTTCCACTAGGAAGGAACCTGGTTAATACTTACCCAGCTGCTTTCTGAGGATTTGGCCTACATCTAGGTGATAACAGTGTTCTTCTCTTTGGGACACTAATGAGTCCTGACAAACCTCAAATACTGGGAGCGCTAAAAATAAAATTTTAAAAAAGCATGCTTTGACTGTCAAAAAAATTGAAGCACAACCAAGAGCATGGGATGGGCTTATAAAGTTTATCTCCCACACAAGATAACACTATCAAGACTGGAAGAAGTGGCTTTTTTAATCCAATGCACAGAATATAACAGAGAGTCAAGGAAAATGAAGAAACAAAGGAATATATTCCAAACAAAAGAAGAAGATAAAACTACACAAACTGATCTTAATAAAACATATATAAATTATTTGTCTAATAGAAAGTTAAAAAGAATGGTTGTAGAGATATCCACTAAAGTCTGAAGAGCAATCCATAAACAGAGTAAAAATTTTAACAAAGAGATGATATATATATAATACCTTACAAATATCACAGAGTAAAAAAAAAAAAAAAACTGAACTAAAAAATTAATAGAACGTTCAACATCACACTTGATTAAGGAAAAAAAAAAGGATCAGAAACTGAAGATAGGGCAGTGGAATTCAATCAATCACAGGAACAAAAAAAAAAAAAAAGAATTAAGACAGTTTAAGAGACTTGTGCGATACCACCTACCAAATATGTGTTATAGGGATCCTAGAAAAAGAAGATAGTTAGAATGGGGCAGAAACAATATTCAAAGAAATAATGGCTTAATAACTTCCCTAAACTGGGGAAAACACCTTGTTACTTACAAGGAAACCCCCTCCATAAGACTATCAGCAGATTTTTCAATAGAGAAAGGCAATATATATTCAAAATTCTGAATGGAAAAAAAAATTCAACTAAGAATATTCTCCTTGGCAGAGTTGTCTTGCAGATCTAAAGGATATTTTTTCTAACAAACAAAAGCTGAAAGAGTTCATCACCACAAGACCGGCCTTACAAGAAATATAAAAGGAGTTCTTTAAGCATAAACAAAATAATACAAGTTAGTAATAAAAAAACATATGAAAGTATAACACTCACTAATAAAGGTAAATATATAGTTAAATTCAGAATATTTTAATATTGTAATGGTGATGAGTAAATCACTCCTAACTCTAGTATGAATGTTAAAAGACAAAAATATTAGAAGTAACTATAACTATAATAATTTGATAATGGATACACAATATAAAGATATATAAATTGTGAAATCAAAAACAACATGTGGGTAGAGGATAAAAATGTATAGCTTTAGTATATGTTTGAAGTTAAGTTGTTATCAACTTAAAGTAGACTGTTATAAGATGTTCTATATTTGCCTCATAAATCTCACAAAGCAAACATCTACAATATATACGCAAAATATGAGCAAGGAGTCAAAACATATCAATACAGAAAATCATTAAATCACAAAGAAAGAGATCAAGAAAAGTACTAAGGAACAAAGGGATTACAAAACAACCAAAAAAAAAAAAAATTAACAAAATGACCATAGTAAATCCAGACCTAATAGTGTGCAATTCAACGATAGTATGAGACCAATATCTCACTTTCAACAATGTATAGATCATCTAGTTGTAAAATCAACAAGGAAATAGTGAACCTAAACTATACCTTAGATCTAATAGACATTTACTAAATATTCCAACAGCAGAACATACATTATTCTCAGGAATGTATGGAACATTCTCCAGGATGTCATGTTAGGGCACAAAAAATAAGTTAAAAATTTTAAGACAATTGCGATCATATTAAACATCTTTTCCAACTACAATGGAATAAAAATAAAATCAATTAAAAAAAGAAAACTTGAAAATTTACAAATTTGTGGGGATTAAAAAACTTGCTTATGAAAAATTAACAGGTCAAAAAAGAATTCAAAAGAAAAATCAAAAAATAGATTAAGACAAATGAACATAGAAATAAAAAAATACCAAATTCATGAGATGTAGCAAAATGAGTTATAATAGGAATGTTTATAGTGATAAATGCCTGTATTAACAAAAAAAAATCTCAAATTTACAACCCAACTTATACTTCAAGGAACTAGAAATAAATTAAGCCTAAGATTAGTAGAATAAAGAATAAAACAAAGATCAGAGTATAAATAAATTAAATAAAACCCAGAAAATCAATAGAAAAATAAATCAATGAAACTAAGAGCTCTTTTTAAAGATAAACAAAATAAACAAACCTTTAGCTAGACTAACCAAGAAGAAAAAAAAGAACACAAGTAAATAATATCAGAAATGAAAGGGGAGACACGAAAACTGATATTACACAAATAAGGTAATAAGAGACTATTATCAACAATCATGTGCCAAGGAAAATAACAGCTTAGAAGAAATAAATAAGATACTAAAAACATAAAACCACTAAGATTGAATAATCATGAAGTAGAAAATCTATACAGACCAATTACTAGTAAGAGATTGAATCAATAATCGAAAACCTCCCAACAAAAATTCAAGACTAGATGGCTTTGACTTGTGAATGCCACCAATCATTTAAAGTATAATTAATATCAGTCCATCTCAGTCTTTTCCAAAAAAAAAGTATAAAGTGAGAAAACTTTCAAAACATTTTTTCAAACCAAATACAAATTTCTAAATACATAGGAATAAATTTTACCAAAAGGGTAAAAGATCTCTACATTGAGAAGTATAAGATATTGATGAAAGAAATCAAAGAAAACAAAAATAAATGAAAAAATATTCCATGCTCATGGATTGGAAGAATCAATATTGTGGGAATGCCCATATTACCTCAAGTGATCTACAGATTCAATAAAATCCACATCAAAATTTCAATGGCATTTTCACTAAAATATAAAAAAGAAATTCTAAAATTTACAAGGAACCTCGAAAAAACACAAATAGCCAAAGCGATATTGAGAAAGAAGAATAAACCTAGAGGATTCATGCTAATTGATTTCAAACCATATTACAAAGCTATAGTAATCAAAGCGCTATAGTATTAGCATAAAAAACAAGCACAGAGATTAATGGAATAGAATAGAGAGCACAAGCATAAACCCGTGTACATGTGGTCGATTAATTTATGACAAAAAGTCCAAGAATATACAATGGGGAAATAATAGTCTCTTCAAAAAATTGTGTTGAGAAAACTGGATAGCCACTGCAAATGAATGAAATTGGATCCCTTTCTTACATCTTACACTTAGATCAACTCAAAATGGATTAAACACTTGAATGTAACACCTAAAACCATAGAAGTCCTAGAAGAAAAATAGGAAAAAATCTCCTAGACATTGGTCTTGACAAAGATTTTTGTTTTTATTTGATACCAAAAGCAAAGGCAACATAAGCAAAAATAAACAAATGTTAGTACATCAAACTAAAAAGCTTCAACACAGCAAAAAGAAAAATAACCATCAACGAAATAAAAAGGCAAATCACATATATAATAAGGAGTTAATATTCAAAATACATTGAAAAAAACTCACAAATTCAATAGCAAAAATTAAACAATATGATCAAAAATAGGCAGAGAAAGTGAATAAACATTTTTCTAAGAAAATATACATATGGCCAGCAGGTACATACACAGATGGCCAGCAGGTATATATAAATAATCATCATGGAAACTCAAATCAAAATTATAATGAGATATCATCCCACACTTATTAGAATGGCTATTTTCAAATGATAAGAGATAAGTGTTGGCAAGAATGTAGAGAAAAGGTAATCCTTGAGCACTGTTGGTAGAAATGTAAATTGGACAGCCACTGTGGAAAACAATACGGACATTATCCCCAAAATTAAAAATAGGACTGATAAAGAAATCCCACTTCTGGATATCTATCCAAAAGACATTAAAACAGGATCTTGAAGAGATATCTGTACTCCCATGTTCATTGCAGAATTACTCATAATATGAAAACGACTGGTCTATTGAGAGAGAGAGAGAGAGAGAGAGAGAGAGAGAGAGAGAGAGAGAGAGGGAGAGAGGGAGAGAGTCTATCAAAATGTAATTCAATGGCAAAAAGGCTAGAATGGAGATTACCAGTTGCTCAGGTATGGGGGAAATTGGAAGATGTTGGTCAAAGAGAAAAAACTTCGGGGGTTCTTATATACAGAATGGTGATTGTAGTTAATAACACATTATTATATACTTAAAAGTTGCTAAAAGAGTAAATCTTAAATGTTCTCTCAGAAAAGAAATTGTAATTTTGTAACATGATGGAGATATTAGCTAACACTATGGTGGCAATCATTTTCTACTATGTGTATATCAACTGAACAGGTTGTACACCTCAAGCCTACACAATATTATATGTCACGTATCTTTCAGTAAAGCTGGGCATAAGTAATCAATTACAAAGGAAAAGATAAATTCCTATTTACTTACAAAAATAAAATTATCAATTAATTATTAATTGAAAAAATGTTCATTTTACTGCAATTAGAGAAAAGCAAATTAGAATTAGCTTTTTTTTAAAGGAATAAAGTTATTAAAAGAGCTATGAAGAAAAAGTAAAAATTTTTATAGATTTTCCATGTGCTTATTCAGTCAACATCTTTCCTATAGAATATGATGTCTGTGAAAGCAGGAGTCATATCTATTTTATGTATTGCTATTCTTAGAGTTTTGAAAATATCAGGCTTTACTTAATAATAATTAGAACAAATTAATTGCATAATGTGTCTACTAAATTAATATATACTAGTCAGTGTCCTCTAGGCTTCACTGAACTGATATGAAGATTCTCATTCATTCAAAAATTCTTTATAAGTATACTCTTTTTAAATTGAGATATAACTGATATATAACATTATGTACTATGATTGCATCTAAACATGTACATACTTTTGTTCCTTGTCATTATTTCCTAAACAATATAACAACTACTTATTTAGCATTTATGTTTTGTTAGGTATTACAAGTAATCTAGAAATTATTAAAAGTATATGGGAGAATATGCATATGTTATATTCAAAATCTACATACTTTTTATAAGAGATGAATAAGATCCACAAATTTTGGTATCTGAAGAGGGTCCTGGAACCAATCCCCTCTGAATATCACAAGACAATTCTATTGTTAGCTATAAACACAATGTTGTGCATTAGATTCTCAGAGCTTATGGATCTTCTAAATTAAAGTTTAAACTCTTTGAACAACATCTTCCTACCATCAAGTTTCTAGAAGCTACTATTCTACTCTCTTTTTTTATGAGTTTAACTTTTTAAGATTCCACATGTAAATTATATTACGCAATAATAGTCTTTTTTTGTGTCTGACTTACATCATTTAGCATAACATCACCAGGGTCCATCAAGTGTTGCTAATGTCAGGATTTCCTTTTTTTCTCATGACTGAAGACTATTCCAGTGGGTGCTTGTGTGTGCATGTGTGTGTGTGTATGCACATGTGAGAGTGTGCATGTGTATGAATGTGTATCCCTTTTTTTCTGCCAAAAGACAGAAGAGATTTTAATAGATTTAGTATGATGTGGAGAAGGTCAAAGATTTTGAAAGAAAAATATTGTCTCCCAGGGTTAATGAAGAGAATGGTTCGGTGAAATGGCAGAGTGGTTTTGTGGAATTATCAGATAAGACTGATCTGTAAATTGAGCACAGGTAATAATGGGCCTTAAACCTGAATCTTACAATTTTGAGAAAATCATGAAAACAATGAGAAGTCACAGAAAAATGTTGTAGAAAAGAAAAGAACCTCAGTCAATCAATTCAGTAAATTAAAATAGTTGTTTCTGTGATGTGATAATTTAAGTGCTGCAGTAAACATAAAAATGAGCAAGAAGCAGTTTATGAATAAAACTGTTAAGACAATTTTTAACTCCAAAAATCTACTATAAAATTATTCTTATTGAATAATTATTCTGCATGCAAATGTTGGGTAGATCAGATATGAAAAAAATAAAAATATAAATGACAACTACAGAGTATACAAATTAGATTATAAAGAATGATTGGCAGTAAGACTAAAAATACATATTAAAAATAGAGGATGTTGTGAAAGAGGACATTTTAACTTTTATATAATTTATTCATTACTTTTAACTTATGGGTTAAATAATAGTTTCTTTTAATACACATTTATCTTATTTTTCTCAGATTATAATACTATCTAAAAAAGGACATCATATATTAAACATTGCATCCCTTATGATGCTTAACACAGTATATTGTAAATATTGAGTATTGAAAATCATTGTTTGATTAATTCATTAGAAATAGTGTTTTAAAATGATCCAGATAGGATAAATGTAGACTTTGACAATAAGAATGATTGTCAAGAGAAGAAATGTTTAGATAATTGTCTATTTAGTTAGATTTCAGAAAAGTTTTATTTATTAAAAATAATGTTGACAACAAGCAAAAAGTCAACCACATATTACTTCAGTGAAAATAATTTATTAGGGAAAAAAAGGATTGCAGTCTAATATGTGCAGTCATGGGGAGCCATGTGCAAGTCCAAGGCAAAACAAAAAGAAAGTTCCTTTACAAAGGGGCAGAGAGAGTTTGGGAAAGCATTGTCATAACTCTGGAGTTCTTCCTGGAGGCCTTTGTCAAACAACCTAGGGCTTGCGAGCATCTCCAACAGGTCTTTCTATCTTGTTTAAAGTCTGTCATTAAGTTTGCATTTCTCTTTTTGATGAAGATCTTTCTCTGAAAGACTTGCTGATTAAAATACTTTCTAATACATTGGCCTTTGTTCCTCAATTCCAGGAAAAACTTCTTTTGGGTGTTGTATTCCACGTTAAAGGAAAAGTGCAGAGTCCGAAAACCACTCAGGTCCAGGTTTAACAAGCAATAAGTACAGAGCTTAACAACAAGTAAAATTCAGAAAAGAATAAAAATAAAAACAAGATTAACAAACTTAGTCTATATGGTGATTTTAAAACAGAAGCTCAGAACTGGAAGCAGTTAATTAAGGGGTTATTATTGTCTTGAACATCAAAGCTCTTGATAAGAGTTTCTACAACTGAATAGATTGCTCCTTTTCACAATAGATTGCAAAATGCAGAGAATAGCATTTTCCTTCCAAGAAAGAGAAAAAAATAAAGTAAGAAGCAACAGTAAGAAAAGGTTGTACAGGCCTGTTCTGGTCATTTGGGGAAATCTATCTCCTTCAGATACCACCTGCTTCAAATATTGACAGCTTTAATTTCATTTCAGGTCACCAAACTGTGTGCAGTTCTAGTCAGAGTTTTGTGCCTTCTCTAGGTGCAATGCATAAATCCAAGACTCCAATCTCTAGAATTTAGCAGCACAGTGGATAGTCAACAGTACCTACTAAGGACCCTTCCAGCTGGAGTCTTTTCAGAGGTGTTTTTTCCAGTAAAGAAAGTCTCCAGGTTGCAGAGTGTGGTAGTTAGTGGAGCACACTATGAAAATATTGCTTTACCAAAGCATAGCTACTATCAGTATGAGCAATTAGGCTTTTACAGTATTAAAGTATGTTAACTATGGATCAAAAGAAGCAGGAGTCAAATCCATTGGACATCTTGTAAATAACTCAAAAGGTCAGTGTTTATGAGCTCCAAATGGCTTGAAAATTTTTGCAGCCTTGTAAATACTTTCTTACTAATGTTGATTAATAAATACTACCATTTTGTCAGAGGACCAATGGTTTAATGTTCATGCAGTAATTATGAGTAGAAGTTTTAGACTCTTCAGTAGAACTGGGTTGTTATTTGGTCCAAACCAGAGCTTTCTCTTTTTATCAAACTAACAATTGTTGGATTTCCAATTTTGCTTTTCCTTTTCTGAAACCAATTGTTGGGTTTTCAGGCCTGATTTTCTAACTTATCAGCTGAAGAACATCCCATTAGACCATGCCAGAGTTTTGACTACTGCTGTTCCTTTAAGGGCAGTATTTTTTGCAGAAATGTCAGCAAGGTGATTTCCTTTAATTTTTAAAGGGTCTAATTTAGAATTCCCTAGGAATTCCCTAGGATCTTAATAATAACTAGAGAATCAGTTTAAAGTATAGTATATAATAATTCCTGAATATATGGGACATTTTAATTTTATTTCCATTGGAAGTAATAAAGGCACATTGCTTTCATAACATTCTAAAATTATAAGCTACTCCAAAGGCATATCTACTGTCAGTATAAAGGTTGGCAATATTGTCCTTGGCTAAAATAAGAGCCCAAGAGAGGGTGTATAATTCAGCCTTTTGGGTTGAAGTAGCCAGAGGTAAAGATGCTGCCTCAATGACTTCAAAAGAAGTTACAATGACATACCCTGCACACAATACTTACCATTTCATCCTTTAAATATGAACAATCTGTAAATTACGAGAAGTCAGCATTACCCACAGCAGTTCCTACAGATCATCACAAAGGGTCAGAAGATAATATGTCAGTGTTAAGCAGTTGTGTGGGTCTTCATCAGCATCAGAAGGGAGAAGATTAGCAGGGTTAAGGTTGTTACAATGTGAAAGAGTTTTATGAGAAGTTAATAAACAGACTTCACAGGAAGTGAGGCAACTGACTGATCAGCATTGTGTGTAATAAGAATTCAGGAGGGCTTCTACTGCATGAGATACAAAGATGCTTAAGAGGGATCCCACAGCAATTTCTTCTTTGGCTTTAATAAAAAAGGCAATGACAGTAACAACGGTTCTAAAGCAAAGAGATATCCCTGAACTGCAGGGTCCAGTTCCTGACTGTAATACTCTATGGTTCAATGGTGGTCTCCATATTTTGGGGTGAGTATTCCAAGAACACTCCTTTCTTTCTCATATATAAAAAGAAAAAAAAGGGTGTCTGATCATTAGGATGTCCAAGTGCTTGTGAGTTTATTAAATTTTTCTTTAAGGCTTTAAAAGGTATGTTGTCCTTTTCTTTCCATAAAATTAGGTCAAAACTGTTATTCTTTAGTAAAACATACAGAGAGGTTTGGAGTTACATTTTAACAAGCCATCGAGCCCAAGAAAGCCTCACAGGTGACAATTATGGGCCTTGGGAAAATTAGGACACCATGAAGCCTATCTGGATCCATGTGTAGTCCTTGTTGTAATATTAGATGCCCTAAATATCAAATCTGGGTTTGGACAAATACAATTTTTCTTTAGAAGATTTATGTCTCTTTAAGGCCAAAAATTTTAAAAGGTTAATGTTGTTTTCTTGTAAGGGGAACCTTGTGGGGAGGGAGGCAGTGTGGCAAAGAAACAAGTCATCCACATGCTGCAACAAAGTCATATCATCGAAATCAGCCTTCAGGATTTGTGAGAAAAAAGGACTCCCAGTAAAATCTTAAGGCATTATAGTACAGGTGATTTATTTTTCCTTCTCTGTGAAGGTAAAAACATATTGGCTAGTTTCAGCAACTGGAATACTAAAGAATGCACTGCATAAATCAGTTACTGTAAAGAATTTAATTTCAGGTGAGATGGATGCTAGTAGAATTTGGGGGTTAAGAACAAAGGGGTGTCGAGGGATAACAATGTGATTTATTGCTATTGCTCATAGGTCCTGGACAAACCTCCACCTTTTTCTCTTTTATTTAAATGGGTAAAATGGGAGTGTTGCAGGGAGTAGTGCAAATGATAATAAGTCCCTTAGTTTTATGATCTTCTATTGAGAGAGGAGAGGAGGCATCTGAAAAATGCAAAGGAAAGGGTTTGCAGAAATGACTGACTCAGCCAGTTAAAGTCCATTCCTAACTGCCCTCTCCCCCGCTCCAACACTCTCCAGCTAACATGTTTTCCTATAGCTACCTCCTCCACCTAAAGTACTCTCCAGCTCACATCTGTTGATTCATCGCTCGCTATTCAACTGATGTTCTTCCTTATCTCTGTAGCTGTGTAGGAATAACAAGACTGTATAAAACTGCTTGTTATGTTACAATAGGTGCTCAGCCTTTAGATAGGAATCCACTGAGCTGGTGCCGGCATCAATAAGTGCTACGTTCTGCTGATAGTCTCGATGTCCCATCTCTCCATTCGAGAATCCTGTAACAGTGCTGATAAAGCCAAGGTCGCGGGTTCCACAAGGCGAATGACCTGTAAGTAGATAAGACCAATGGTCTAGAAATTCCTCCCCGCTTGCAGCCCCCCACCCGAAGTTCCTCCGCCCCATCTTGAGTCATAAGGCACAGGTGAAACTTAAGACAAAGGAATCACAAGCCCCTTATATGGACACTGCAAGGGTATATAAGCTGTAAGAAATCTAACCAAAGGGAGCTCGTGCTTTGAGTCTGTTGAAAGCCCCACGCTCTCTGTCAGTAATAAATTCTCCTTCCTCTGTAACAAAGTTGTCTGAGTGTCCAATTTCCTCCATCAGGTGTCACTTCCTGCAACACTATTGGGGGCTTTTTCCCTTGAAGGATCTCTTTATTTATGGGGTATTGGTTAAATTTGCAAAGGATTTTGAGGGATCTCTTTGAATCTTATTAGGAGGTGTGCTATAGATTCTGCCAATATCAGTTGAAGATTTCGAAGAATTTGTTTATAAAGAGGATGGAAGTTGATCCAATAGAGACATGATCAGTGCTCCTAGGTTCAGCTATAGTGCCATCAGAAATGGAACAAACAAAAGATGTTGAAGAGTCATTTAGTTGATTTGATAGGCTATTTTGACAGTTACTATCAAATTTTAGGATCATTTACCCTTTGGGGAGAAAATAATTTCACATGACACTTCTCAAAGAGGTCTAAGCCTAATAAATGAATAAGGGCAGAACAATAAACAAATGGTGCATCTTTCGAAGGGCCGAAACAAAAAGGAGTAGATTCAAAGATAAGAACTTGTTGAAGTTTATTTAAGATCCTCCTCCTATTTGCACTGTTTTATTGTTCCCAGACAAGGGCTGATTTATAGCAGTTAAGCATCAAGAGTATAGCATTTTATTTCAGAATATGATGACCACAAGTAAAAAATTGGCCATGTGTTTCAGCAAAAATGATTAATTCAGGAAAAAAGAAAGTATTGCTATCTAGTACATACAGTCATGGCAAGCCACATGTAATCCTTGGCAAAAAAAAGAAGAGGAAGTTCTTTTATAGAAGGGAAGAAGAAGGTGAGTTCAGGGAACTTGTAAACAATCTTCCTGTAGGGCTTTGCCACCAACATAGGGTGTGAGAGATCCTCCTTCCAATTTCTGTCTTGCTTAAAGTTCTACCATTAATTTTGAGAAGAGAAATATAAAGATAGAGAAACAATTATATAAGCTTTTAGTATTTAATTCAACATTTTGATACACTAAAATCTGATTGTATAATCAATGAGAATAACAAAGGTAGTAAATGTGAAAACTAATGGAAAATAAACCTGTTAGGGCAATTTCTCCCATCTCTAAGTAGAGCTACATTTCTTTTCAAATAGGTTGTCTATAAAATGAATAAAATTCACTCTAGAGGGAATGCGCAAAAATAAAACAAATAAATTTGGCTTTTACAGAGTGGCTAATAGCCTAGAGGATAAGACTTCAGATGCCAAAATGTTCAGCAAATTTCCGAATTTGAGCAAGGATATAAGGGCAAACTCCTTGTATTAAATTGAATTTATAGGATTTTAGATGTATGAAGAACACATTTCAAATTTTTCCAAAAGTGTATGTTAAACAGTTCTATTTATGTTTATCTCTCAACAGGATAAATAAATTGATTGCCCTTAACAGGATTTAAGCCTCTGAAGTATGCCAGGTTAATCTAATTTTCCACTTCTGCATTTGTACCTTCTATTAAAATTTAAAAGATTACCTCTTCCTATTATGAAGGCCAAATTTTTAATTTGTTTCACCTTGACACTCCCATGACTATCCCTGAATCCTCACCTATTATTCTAGATTATAATAGTAATTATCGCATAGTGGTTAAAGCAAGGCTCTAGAATCAGACATAACTAGATTTAAATATTTGCTCTACAATGTAAAAACTCAGGATTGATGAGCTTTGAGAAGTCACTTAACTTCTTTGAGCTTTAATTTCCTTATATTTTAAGTTTAATGGTAAGAATAACAATAATTTTGTGGAGTATTAAATAAATACTGCAACTGATAACTCTAAAATGTACATGAATATTATTATCCATGGAAGTGCACACATTTTTTTAACTACCATGGAGTCATTATAAAAATGTGTAATACATCACATATCTTTTTATACTGTAAAGAATTGAGGTCAGTTGCATTTATGATATGATTTGAATCTTTGGAAAATTACAAGCTGCCAAAATTACACTAGGACATTCTCTTATGAAAAAGAAAATGTTGGAAATATGTGGCATTTTATTATTTATCTTTTTATATTATGTCTTTATATAAATAAATTACCATTAAGACTAAAATGTGAATTATTTTTATTATGTCTCATTTTTTGTTGTAAAAAACATGGCCATGGATGTGATAAGAGAATACTGATTTTTTTAAAAAAAAGGTAGAAATCAACTAAAGAGAGACTTTCAGACTCTTCCTCTGGAGTCCTACAAGCAACCTAAGTCTGAGAGAACCTCTGGAGATTCTAAGACCATAGTCAGAAGCAGCTTGTCACAAAGACAAATGTCTATTGTGTCTTTATGTTTAAAATGATGCAAACATTACGTTTGCTTTTTTGAGCCATGCTTATTTTAAGAAAAATAACTTTTAATTATCTGGCAATTCGCATTCTTCATATTTTCAAGAGTCAGAAACCACTAAGCTTCAAAATATAGGTATGGGGAAGGAAGGAACGATCCTGAATAGACTGCCTTATCCAACTCAAACTTTCAAAGGAACATCACAGAAGCAAAAATGCAGTAATTTTGGCATGGGAAGTCTAAGATGGCCAATCCACATATCAAAGGCCAAGGCGATTTGGATATAGGCAAATTATTTCAGTCCATCAATTTACATGAAACTGTTTTAAAAATATAATACAGAATATGATAGTGTTTCTGTTACTTTTATGAAGCCCAGCTCTAAATGGGCTCAGTGGTCAGAGGAAGGAGAGATTCACATGCTATATAGGAGATTTCTTAAAATTTTCTTTATGATAGTCTCAGCTTGGCAGTTGTCAGCCTTGCACTGCTGGTGAGTCGATGCATGGAAACAAAGTATTATACTTATATTTTTTTCTTTTTTCAGAAAAGGGAGAAAACACTTATTATTTGATTAGAAATTAATTTGTTGTTTAAAATATGCTATGAATGAAAGGTTATTTGAATATAGAAAAATATATGACCCAAGTAATGATTTGATTTAATAAATGTTTTCTTTAGTAAAAATACTTGAGCTAGTAGTAAATATAGCCTTGCTTCTATGTAGCTCTTAGAGATAGATGAGTTAGTTGGATTTATCTACACTCTTCTAATGTAACTGTTTTGATGAAAATGAAACAATCAGAAATAAGTCAGCAAATGGGAAAAAAAGAGACCTCTCCCTTCCCTCCCTTTCCCACTTTCTCTTCCTCTTCCTTCTTTTGTTTATGATGCCCATTGCTCAATTTACTTGAACAGTGTAAGTGGGTTAAATAGACTAAAGGGGCTAAAGAGGCTTAACCACTTTCATTATTAGAATAACTGTGACATTTTATGAGTTCTCTACTTATTCTATTCATAATTTTCAAACTCGTAATTGTTTTTTTTCTATTATTTCCAGATGCCACAAAAAACATTTTCTCTAATTCAGTCCTGAAAAATATCTTCTTTTCAGCAAAAAGTTTACACTTTACTTTTTACTTCCAATCTACACAATTTCTAGAAGAAACTTTCAATTTTCTCTAATTTATACGTCTATAAAATGCAAGTCTTTTTCTTTTCATTAAGTTAATAACACTTTCATTATCATGTATAGTCAATATTTTATTTTAATAACAAAAGAACTTGCCCATCACTGATATTTTCTTGCGTAAATTCTCACATGTTGTATTTTCTCACTTTTCTTTTGTAAATATGATTATTACTTTTTTTCTCCATATGAATTTTACACACACTTAATGGGTAGATTTAAATGAGAGAATAACTTTTTAACAAAAATTATGAGTTTTAATAATATTTAAAAAACATTATCAATCTTGTATCCCTATCCTAAATTATTGTATCAAGTGAAGTATGTTACCCAAACACTAGCAATTTAGATTTGTTTGGGTAAGAGACGTACACTGGAGGTAAGCCAGCATACTGTCTGTGTTGTTTTAATTTTTTTTCTTCCCCCATTGGAGTCCAGAATTAAATATTTTTTTTCAATTGAAGAATTAGAGACAATAGTAAGAAACAGTTCACGCAGATGCTAACATCCCTGCTCTAGAGTTCAATAACCTATACATTAAATTAAGGCTCTATTATAATTTACCCACGTCTATTTAATAGAATAGAAACTAGCCAGAGCCCTTTAGTGATGCTTGCTGCTATTGCAGCTATCACTAACACTATCAGTATTTCTACTGGTACTGCTGTTATTGCTGGGGTGATGTGAAATCTGGCGTTCCCCCAGCAGCATGGTGGGGAGTTGGGGGGAGTCTTTGTTTTTTCCTGGCAGACACAGAAAGAATTACAGGTCAGTGAGATTTAGAAAAAATGAGATTTATTGAAAGTACATTTTAGAAGGAGGCGAGTCATGCTAAGGAAGGCTGCAACTCTGTGGAATTTGGGAGGTGAAAAGGTAAAGATAAAAGACAGAATATGCTCTAAGGGAGGAGTGGGTTTTTGGCACAGAGAGCTATAACAGCTCAGAAATGGGAAGGTCTGTTTGTGTTTGGGCTATGTTGGGAGGTCCTAGATGATCTGCATGTGAGGTCACCTTGACTGACAGTTGTCTGCTATATAACACTTTGCCTACTGAGCATGTGCTTATCCAGAATTCAGTCTATTATAATTAGATTCATGAACTTCCAGGCATAAGCATGATATTATAATAATGGTATAGTGAGGTTGAGGTTATGGCAGGCTGGAGTAATACTTTCTGTGTAGGCATTTGTGGCTGGTTTAGCCATCAGTTTTTATGGCCTTTGTGCCTTAGGATTTGGATCAATTTATAATCCTAAAAGAGAGGTGTTTCTGGGAGTTCCTTAAGGAAAGTCTTTAAGGGAGATTTCTAAGGTTTCAGAGCTGGGCCTTCACTCCTGTAGCTCAGATCTGACTAACTGCCTAATGCTACTATTATTCCCACTAACCACTAGTAAATTAAATGAGTGTCTATTTAAAAAATATATACTTTCTTATAGAAAAACAAACATTTTATTGAGTATAAAATTAAATTTTAACAGTCATATTTCTGATACAAATTGGAATATTAAACAGCTTATATAAATGTTAAAGTTGTTTTGATTTTTTATTGTTTATTAAGATTTCTGTTATTAAAGTTTAAATTTTGTGTAACTTTTGTTTCCTGATCTGTTATTATTGGTTCTATATTATTTCTCTTAAGTTTAAATACCTAAAGATATTTAAGTTACTTTAAAGCACTTATATACTTTAATTTATAATTTGTTTCCTATGCATATAGGAAATATATTGCAGAAAATTTGACATAGTAAATCTGATTTCCACCAGTCACCATAATAGTATAAATGACTTTCATTCATATGCCTTGGGGAGAAATTTTACACAAGAACTTTGGCAATGATAAGGAACATGGTTATACATGTTTTGAAGTTTTGGGGGCTTCTCAATACTTCCTATTATATTTTACAGTTCATAATGCCATCCTTCTTTCATCTTTCTTTCAATGTCTATAGTTATATGAACTTATATATGTGGTAATGCTGTGTGTATTTCTTCCAGGCGCTAGTCTTCTGTCAGCTTAGAACACTTATTTTGCCAAAGTGAGACGTGGCTGTCAAAAAATGGAAAATTCTGGGCTTGTAAAAAGCATTTGGATATGCTATTTGAAATATTTCCAAAATAACTTGCCGTGACTTTGGTCAGTTATAAAACCAATATTAAGATCCGGTACCTGCTTTTTACTTGCAAATAGAGTTTCTACTCTCGTTTCCTAGTATCTCGCCAATCCTAACTCTGCTTCTTAGATTTTATATTTTCTGCTCGTGTACTTGCAATATTACTTTTTTATCATTTAAATGTCATATAAGCTCGTTTACATAATGATATGTATCATACTGAATATTCATAATTATGTTTAGGTTTGTTAGACTAATATCAACAAAATGTCATAACTATCATTTTAATACCTAGAATATGAGTTTTTATAAGAACTATAAATTAATTAATTTCAATTAATTTAATTGTCAAAGGTTTTATTAGATACTTTTAATTAATTGGCAAAGGGCTTTATTAGGCACTTCAAATATAGCACTTCAAAATAGCCATTTAATGTTCAAAGAATTGTTAATGTTATACATTGGAGAAATGCAAATTAAAACCATAATTATTTACTGCTATGAGCCCATAAGACTAGCTAAAATTAAAGAGTAAAAATACTTTCCTCGTGGGAAAAAAACTTGAGAAAAACCAACAATTGCTCCTCAATGAATACATTCAACAAAAATATATGGATATATACATCATAAATATGCACAATAATTATTGCTGCATTATTTGTTAAAGCTCAAATTCAGGAGACAATTCAAATGCCAAATAAGAGTAGAAATCCTACATGTGTTGTGGTACTTACATACATTGGAATACTCTGCCAGTGCGAAAATGAAAACACTACCCTCATGTGCCCCTAAATGGAAGGCACTCATAAATATGATAATGAGTGAAAAAAGGCAAACACTAAAGAGTGCAATTTGCGTAATTTGATTTACTTAACTTTCAAAATAAGCTCAAAGTAGGCTGCTAGGAGTCAGGAAAGAAAATGATTTCTTTGAGAAGTAATAAATTAATGATTGGGAAGGAACATGAGTTGAAATTATGGAGAGGGAGCAATGTGCCACTTGGTTTCATAGGTGAAATTATTTTTTGTGATAATTCATGGAGCCAGATATATAAGTTTTGCTTACTTTTTTTGTGTCATGTTACAGCTTAATGTAAAAATATTTAATAAAGCCAAAAAACAAAGTTTATTTTTGCAAAATGGCTGTTTATATTCTTGAAACTCAATTTCAATACATCCCAGCATTTTTATATGAAATGCTTTTAAGTGACAATTTTCTCTTTCCTAACTCATCTCTTTTTCTCCAATATTCAGAACATACCTAAACCAAAAATGTAGTGGACACAAAAATATAATTGGAGTAATACTCCCTAAATTTCTGTATATCAAAGAGGGAACAAATAAACATTTGGTATAAGCAATTATGTTTCTTAAAGTTTCTTTTCACATCTTCTTATCATATTGTTCCACTGTGATATTTTCATTTTCTTAACTTGCTACGCATGCCAGTAATATTATCTTCTACTAAAATGTAGACTTATTTCTAAGTGTTTTGTAAAATTTATGAAGAAATATAGTTCAATTTAAATAGGAGGTTCATTGAACTCGACCTACCACTTCTTAATAAAATAAGTAACTTTAATTGACAGCATAAAGCCATCAAGAGGACTGACATTTAAAGTGAAAGTATCTGTGTACACTTACACTCAGCCAGGACTTCTAAAATATACATCTAACTGCTTCTCTAAGAATAAATAACATGAACAACAGTGGCTTTGTTTAGCATACTTACAGGATTCTTAATTATTAGACTAAATAAACTTTTTGAGAAGGCAGGAGAAAATGATTGACAATATGTAAACAATTAGAGGGCAAATATTGTACTTTTTCTATGTAGTACATAATGAGTATTCAATAAGTATTTAAAGAAAACAAAGCCTCCATGTCCTCCTTCAATACTCTGTTTATTTTATGTCCCTTTTTCTTCTTATCATAACATTCAAATTGAAGTGCTTTATAAAAGGATGTTTAAAAAAAAAGCAGTTGGAGCATTAGTTTTATAGCATCTAAAAATATGACAAAACCTCAGAATAGATGACTCTCTCTTTTGTTCTATATAATTCTATTGAATTTTATATACAATACTTTTAAAATATTTTCTAAAGTGGAACTTGAGAGAAAGAAAGTAGAATCCATGAATTTTCATCCACTTTCCAATGTAGAAGTTAGATAAATGATCCAGAGATTATGGTGGCTTTGTCTTTCATTTGAGCAAGTAAAGGTTTGGCTTCAGTTGTGGGAACCTGTCACTGAAGGCCACTTCCTCATAGTTTCTTCATCCTTTTGTTTTTTCTGATGCCTTTTTGGTGCTATGATAATATTAACTAATACCTGATCTTTGCCTGAATATAAACCATCATATAAATATAATCTTGATCATACGTGGATCATATGTCCTCTGGAGATAAAAATTCTAAGAAAGATATCTAGTTATAAAAAACAAGTTCCAATTTATAAAATTTACTTCAAATTTGTCAAAGATAGTTTCTTTATGACATCTTGAAGATTCCTATTTATTGCCACTGAAAGCCTGCATATAGTATGACCAATAATTAATTACAGCAATTATAGTAAAGAACTATGTGATATTTTGTAGAAGAAAATTCTGTTGAAATCTATAAAAAATGTTAACATATGCTTTCTACAGGGAAAATAATAAGTTACATTCATTTTCTACACACTATTTCATGTAGTTCAATTTCCAGACTCACTTCTACCAGTTAAGAGCAATCTTCAAGCTTTACTAGTCTTAAATATACTTAAGAGGTTTAAAATTATTCTTTATAAAATAATTTGAAGAGAGTATATTATCTGTAAAACACTCCACAGAAAATATTGTTCTGTGCTGACACCTTCGTCAGCCACATTTGTATAAGTTATAATAAATAATTTTCCCTTGAAAATGTTTTTTCACGTTTCCTTCCTATAAAACTTATTAAGAATTACCTCAATTATTTCCTTCATTTAAGTAAAATTAAACTTGTCAATTTTATTAGTTATTTAAATTGATTAGTGGTTTTATAGTCTACTCAAAATATTTTTATTGTTATTGAAATCAATAGGATTAAAAAAAAAACTCTGATATACTTAAACAGTAATATATGTTTATTTTTGTAATTTCTGACTTCCCTTTACTGCTTACCACTGTAATCTTACATCATTTACCAAAGTTGTATTTCAAACTAAAGTGTATTTAGTAAGCCCTTAAACTGAATATGTATCTGTTTCCTTATTTTTAAAAACAATTTCTCATAAGATCATAGCTAAAATTTTCTGTGATTTATTTACAGACAAAGATACCTATTCAAGAAATATTTATTAACTTTGTAACCATAAGTGCTTCTCCTATTCATATAGGATTTTAAATACTACTCTTGTTCAATCAGCCTTAAATATGATATTTTTAGAATAGCATTTTCACTCTTTATAACTTGTTTAATATTTGACTCACAATCATCATACTTGTATTATTTTGTTTTTCTGGAAAATAATGTTGAACAAGATAGCACTACATACTTATATAGTGCAATTGATTGAAATTTTAGAAGAAAAGAAACAGAATGTAGCAAAAAATAATAATAAGTGAAAAGATACAAGAATCTTCCAAAACTAATAAAATACATTAAGCAATAAATTTAAAAAGATATATAAACCAAAACAAATAGATATTTAAAAAAAAAAAACACACATAAGTACATCACAGTTAAATTTTTTAAAAAGTTAGAAAAATTGTCAAGAAAGGCAAGAGGAAAGAAAGTCATATTCAAAAGAAAAAAATAGTCTAATCGTTAAATTTTAAAAATAAAATATAAGCTGGAAGAGAAAAAAACTATATCTCAAAGTGCTGAGGAAAAATGGGACAAACTAAAATTTAAAACAAGAAAATATTTTTTAATAATAAAGGTAAAATAAAAACATTTCAAAATAAATGAAAACTGGCAGAAATAGTTACTAGAAATAAAAAATAACAATAAATTACAATCAGTTTTAAGAGCTATTAAGAAATTTCTAAATAAATTGTTTGTGTTATCATATTTATGGATTGGAAAGTTTAATAAATACATTATTTCTAACTGGATTCACAGAGTTAATGCAATTTCCATCAAAATTACAATGAACAATATAATTTTATATTTATATAGATATAAAAATGGTCCAAAAGAGTAAAGACACTTGTAGTAGCAATAGTTCCCTATTGCTACTTAACAAATTAACACATGTAATGAATTAAAACAATATAAGTTTATTATATTTCAGTTCTGGAAGTAAGAAGTCCTAAAATCAAGGTGTCACCAGAGTTGCATTCCTTCTGGAGACTCCAAGAGATAATTTCCTTTCCTTTTCAGCTTCTAGAGGCTATCTATACTCTTTGACCCATATTCTCATATTACTCAAAAAGCTCCTTTTATCATCACATCTCTATCTCTGACATGATTTTCCTCTCCTCCTCTTACTTATAACGACTATCGTGATTATATTGGGCCAAACCAGATAACCTGTCATAATCTCCCATTTTTAAGGTCCTTAATTTAATCACAACTGTAATTCCCTTTTTGCCTTGTAAAATAATATATGTATACATTCTAAAAATTAGAATGTAGACTTGTTTGGGGGAAACTATTCTTTCTACCCCAATGCTACTAAGATTAAGAGTAAGTTGAGAGAGTTTGCTTTCCACATACCAAGACTTTATTATAAATTCTAGAAATCTAAATTCCTAGACAGTATAAAGTTTTTACAAGGATTAAAAAAATAAATAAATAAATAAAATGAGAGAACAGCAAGTCCCAAAATAGACACGAATGTATTTGAACATTTAATTCACAACAAAAATAACTGAGCAGTGTGGCAAGGATGCTTTTCATTAAAAGTGTGATGTCAAGAGTTCTGAGCAAGATGGAAGACTAGGTAAACACTGTGCTTGCCATCTCCTATGACCACATTAAAATTATAAGCAACAAGCAACAATTAAAAAACGAGTAACATCGAGAACCATAAAACTAGCTAAACAAAACTTCTATAACTAAGAATATAAAAAGGAGGCCATGTCAAGGCTGTCTGAGGGGCGGAGATGCAAAATGGGCTAGTTCCACACCCACATGTAGTGGTTGAGCATTGGGAGGGATATCTCAGTGAAGAGGTTCCCCTTAAGAAATAAGAGGTCCCCATCCCACACCAGGCTCCTCAGTCCAGGGGTACAGTTCCAGGAAGAAGAGTCCTCACAATATCTGGATGTAAAAATCAGTGAAAATTTCACCTGTCTGGGGGAGATGAAAGACTGCTGGAAACTCAGAGATTCTCTTTAAGGGCTATCACATGGACTCTCTCCTTCACAAGCACTCACCCTAGGCTTCAGCAGAAACGTGACAACTCAAGAGGAGCCAGAGACATACAGGAAAATAATGAGTTGTGTGGCTTCAGGCTAAAGGCTAGATGAATGGCCTCCATTATCCGTGTGGAGTCCATCTCCCATGTAGCCTACAGATGGGCTCCATATTCCCTGTGTTAATCCCTCCCCAGCAACACCAAATCCGATACTGTATTGACCTGATAAACTTTGTTTGCCCCACCCTGGTGACTTCCTGAAACCCCACCATGCCCAATTAACACAGCATCAACAGAGGCACTTTTGGTGTCAGGGCAACCAGACTCGGCTCGAACACCTCAGGAGGTTGTTTTAGCTGCTAAGACTTATGTACAGCTAGTAGGTGGTATCAATCTTCTGGGTGTCCTGGGCCTTTTGCTAAGCAGCCCTGGGCCTGGTACTGGTGGCAGTTAACCTATTTTAATCAAGGTCAACCCTATACTTCCAGGTCTAGCATAGGCAGCAAACAACTGTGGATAGTTTTATAGCCACTAGGTGAGTCACGGGTAGCTCTGGGTGAGTCACAGGCAGTGGCTGGACTTAGCCTGCACAGGAGCCCCTCCCAAGAAGCCCCAGAACCAACACACACAGAGGCTGATGTCAGACCACAACAGAACACCACTCAATTAGCCCCACAAGAAGCACAACAAAAGGGTTGTCTTAACAGGCACAGGAGCCCTCTGAGGCAAACCCCCCTCTAAGGGGTCAGCCACCACATAGCAGTTCATACACTGTGGGCATGGCAAATCCTCATAATCAGTCAGCCTTAGAGTCAATCTCACTCCTGATGTGTCAAAAACAATCAATGCTCAACTACAACAGGAGGGCACACACAAACCTCACAAGGGACACTACTAGACCACATAGCACAGGTGATCATAGAGACTGCACCACTGGGACATATGAGACACATACTGCACGAGCCACCTGGCAAAGATGGAGAAATATGAGATCTACATTAAAACAAACAGAGAGAGGTAGCCAAAATGAGGAAGCAAAGATCCTTATTATAAATTAAAAAACAAAAAACAAAAAACAAAAAAAAATACAAGAGAAAACTCCAGGAAAAGAACTAAATAAAATGGAGGCAAGTAATCTATCAGCTACAGAGTACAAAACGCTAGTTATAAGAATGCTCAATAAACTTAGTGACAACTTCAGAAAAGAGATAGTAAGTATAAAGGACATAAAGCCATGAAAAAAAAAAAACAGTCAGAAAAAAAGAATACAAGTTCACAAATGAAGACTACACATGAAGGAATCAACAGTAGATTATATGAAAAGGATCATATTAGCATTAGAAAAATAAAGTGGCAGAAAACACCCTATCGGAACAACAAAATTATATATATATATAATTTTGTTAAA
>NW_006432491.1:994834-1004016 GCF_000325575.1 Pteropus alecto | reverse complement strand
TAAAAATGATGGTAGTTTAAAGGATCTCTGGGATGAAATCAAGTGTACCAAAATTCACATTATAGGAGTAACAGAAGTAAAAGAGAGAGAGCAAGGAATTTTGAAACTATATGAAGAAATAATGGCTGAAAATTTCTCTAACTTAGCAAAGGAGATAGACATTCAAGTCTGGGATATATCTCTGTCCCAAACAAGATGAACCTAAGGATGCTCACACAAAAACACATCATAATTAAAATGTCAAAGGTTAAAGACAAAGGGAAAATTCTAAAAGTCACAAGAGAAAGATAACTAGTTACATACATGAGAGCTCCCATTAGACTGTCAGCTGATTTATAACAGAAACTTTGCAGGCCAGAAAGAAATAGCACAAAATATTCAGAGTGATAAAAAGTTAAGACCTACAACTAAGATTACTCTACCTCACAAAAATATCATTTACAATTAATGATGAGATAAAGAGTTTCTCAGATAAGAAAATGCTAAAGGAGTTCATCAACATCAAGCTAGTATAATAAGAAATGTTAAAGAAATTTCTTTAAGGAGAAGAGGGAATCATATATGTGAATAACAAAATGACAATGACTATTTACCTATTACTAATCACTTTAAATGTAAATAAATTAAATGCTCCTATCAAAAGATATAGGATAATTGAACAGTCAAGACAACAAGATACATACATATGCTGTCGAAAGAGACTCACTTCAGATTGAAAGACACTCATGGACTCAAAGTAAAAGGATAGAAAAAAATATTTCATGAAACTAAAAAAAAAAGCTGAGGTACCAATACTTATATCACACAAAATAGACTTTAAAACAAATATAAGAAGAGACAAAGAAGGACATTACATAATAATAAAGGTATCAATTCAACAAGAGGGTATAACCTTACTAAACAATTATGCACCCAGTTTAGGAGTATCTAAATATATAAAGTAAATATTGTATGACATAGAAGAGATTGACAATAATACACTCACAGAAGGGGATTTTAACACCCCATTGATACCAATGGACAGATCTTCCATACAGAAAAACAAAAAGGAAACAGCAGATTTAAATAACACACTAGACCAATGGATTTAATTGATGTTATGAGAACATCTCACCGCTAAGCAACACAATTTAACTTGTTTCAAGTGCATGTGAAACATTTTTCAAAATAGGTCACGTATTAAGACAGAAAACAGATCTCAATAAATTCAAAAAGGCTGAAATCATATCAAGCATCTTCTATAATCATAATGATATGAAACTAGAAATCGATAATCAAAAAAACTGAAAAACTGAAAAACACATAAACACATGGAGGCTAGCTAGACAACATACTATTAAACAATAAATGGCTTTACAGTGAGATCAAGGAAGAAATCAGAAGATACTTAGAGACAAATGAAAATAAAAACACAATGACAAAATCTATGGAACACAGCAAAAGCAGTTTTAAAAGGAAAATTCATAATAATACAGGCCTACCTCAAGAAAAAAAATCTTAAATAAACAATGTAACTTTACACTTAAAGACACTAGAAAAGGACAACAAACGGCCCAAAGTGGGTAGAAGGAAGGAAATAATAAAGTTCAGAGTGGAAATAAATGAAGTAGAATCCAAAAAGCAGCAAAAAAGATTTATGAAACCAGGAGCAGAACAGGTTCTTTGAAAAGATAAACATAACTGATAATCTTTTAACAAGACTAATCAAATAAAAAAGAGAGAGGACTTAAAAAGTAAAATCAGAAATGAAAGAGAACTGACAACTGACATCACAGAAATACAAACAAAATTTTAAGAAAATACTATGAGCATTTATACTTGAACAGATTGGACAAACTAAAAGGAATAGATAAATTCCTAGAAATGTACAGTCTTTCAAGACTGAATCAAGAAGAAACAGAGGAAAATCTGAACAGACCAATTACTACTAACGAAATCGAATTTTTAAACAAAAAACTCCCAATAAACAAAAGTCCTGGACAGGATGGCTACACGTTTGAATTTTACCACATATTCATGGAATAATTAACATCTATTCTTCTCAAACTATTCCAAATGATTAATGAGAAGAGAAGGTTCCAAAGCTCATTCTATAAGGCCACTATTACCCTGATTCCAAAGCCAGATAAAAACATGACAAAGATGAAAACTATAGGCCCATATCTTTGAGGAAAATAGATGCAAAGTTCTCAACAAAATATTAGCAAACTGAATTCAGCAAGACAATAGAAAGATCATACACAATAACAAGTAGGCTTTATTCCTGGGATGCAAGTTTGGTTCAATATTTGTAAATCAATTAATATGATACACCACATGAAAACAAAGAAAGATAAAAATTATATGATCATATCGACAGATGCAGAAAAAGCATTTGACAATATACAGTAACCATTTATGATAAAAACTCTCAGCAAAGTGGAAATAGAACATATCTAATCATAATAAAGGTCATATATGACACGAAGTGGAAATAGAACATATCTAATCATAATAAAGGTAATATATGACACGCCCACAGCTAACGTTATACTCAATGGGGAAAAGCTAAAGGCATTTTCTTTAGGATCCAGAGGAAGATAAGAATGTCTACTTTCACCACTTTTATTCAACAGAATATTGGAAGTCCTGCCACAGCAATCAGATCAGAAAAATAAAAGGCATCCAAATTAAAAAGGAAAAAGTAAAATTGTCATTGTTTGCAGATGACATGATACTAAAGGTTTCACCAAAAAACTATTAGAATTCATAACGAATTTGATAAAGTAGTAAAAACAAAATTAATATTCAGAAATTGGTTGCATGTTTATATACCGATAACAAGCTCTTTGAAAAATAAATTAAGAATACAATCCCATTTATAATTACATCAAAAATAAAATACATAGGAATAAATTTAACCAAGGAGATAAAAGTCCTGTATTCAGAAAATTATAAGTTTTGAAGAAGAAATTAAAGAAGATAACAAATAAATAAAAGTATATACCATGTACATGGATAGGAGAAATTAACATTGTTAAAATGTACATACTACTCAAAGCAATCTATAGATTCAATGCAATCCTTTTCAAAATAGCAATGGCATTTTTCACAGAATTAGAACAAATAATCCTAAAATACATATGAAATCATGAAAGACCTTGGATAGCTATGTCAGTTTTAAGAAAGAACAAAGTTAGAGGTATTATACTGCCTGATATCAAACTATACTACAAGACCATAGTAATCAAAATAGCATGGAATTGGCATAAAAACAAATACAGTAATCAATAGAACAGAATAGAGAGTCCAGAAATAAACCTACGCTTATATGGAAATTTAATCTATGATTAAGGTGGCAAGAAGATACAATGGGGTAAAGATAGTCTATTCAATAAATAGTGTTGGGAAAACTAAACAGATGCATGTAAAAAAATGAAACTAAACCATGTTCTTATTTCATATACAAGAGTAAATTCAAAATGGATTAAAGACTTAAATGTAAGACTCAAAACCATAAAATTCCTGGAAGAAAACACAGGCAGTAAACTCGCTGGCATTACTCTAGTAATATTTTTCTAATATATTTCCTCAGGAAAGAGAAACAAAATAAAAAAGTAAACAAATGGGACTACATCAAACTGAAATGTTTTTGCACAGCAAAAGGAAAACATCAATAAAATGGAAAATCTACTGAATGAGAGAAGGTATTTGCCAATGATACATCTGATGAGGAGTTAATATCCAAAATTTATAAAGAACATACAATTTAACACCAAAGAAACAAAAATTCAGTTAAAAAGTGGGCAGAGGACCCGAATAGACATTTCTTCAAAGAAGATTTAAAGACGGCCAATGAAAAGATGATCAATATCAATATCACTAATCATTAGAGACATGCCAATTAAAAACATAGCTAAATAACACCTCACAGCTATCAGAACAGCTATTATCAATAAATCAAAAAAAAAAAAGGAACAAATGTTTGCAAGGATGTGGAGATAAGGGAACTCTCGTACACTGTTCATGAGATTGCAAGTTGGTGCAGCCACTATGGAAAACAATTTGGAGATTCCTCAAAAAATTAAAAATAGAACTACCTTATGACTCAGTAATTGCACTTTTTAGTATTTATCTGAAGAAATCCAATTCAAAATTCAAAGAGATATGTGCACTGATTTAAAAAGATATATGCAGCCCTATGTTCACCAAAGCACTGTTTACAATAGCCAAGTTATAGAAGCAACTTAAGTGCCTATCGATAGACAATTAGATCAGAAGAAGTGGTACATATATACAGTGAAACATTACTCGGCCAAAAAAAAATAAAAAAGAAATCTTTCTAATTGCAATGACATGGATGGGCCTTGAGTGTATTATGCTAAATGAAAAAAGTCAGACAGGAAGAGACATATACCATTTGATCTCACTTATATGTTCATTCTAAAGAACAAAATAAATAAACAAAAGAAAAAACAGAAACAAAATTATAGATACAGAGAATAAACTGATGGTTACCATATGGGAGGGGTGTTGGGGAGCTGGAAGAAAAAGGTGAAGGGATTAAGAAGCACAAATTGGTAGTTACAAGAGTCACAGAGAATGTAAAGTACAGCATAGGAAATATAGTTACTAATATAATAACTATGTAGAGCACCATGTGCGTACTAGACTTATCAGGTAGATCACTTCAGAAATTGCATAAATGTCTCACCACTATGCTGTACACCTGAAACTAATATAAACTCATATCGAAAATTTAAAAGTGTTATATCAATAGAAAACCTTTATGAAAAGAAGTGAAATAAATTCAACATCACAGCTACCTAAGAACCAAATACTGGTAGATGAAAAATATAATTTTGAAATGCAAAATACTAGAAGATGATCTAGAAGATGATCTTAGAGTAGATTTTTTTTTTTAATTTAGGCATAAACATAACTTTCAGTAAAGGAAAATATTAATGACTTAATATTAAGAACTTAAAAGTACTTCTCAATCCCTTTAGCAATCATGTCAATTAAAACTACTATGAGATATCATGTAACATCATCAAAATAGATAAATTCAATAGAAAGTGTAGCTAAGCCTCTTTATTGTTTATGGATACTCATATACTACTAGTAGAAGTGTAAATCTGTACAGACTCCCTGGAATTATGTCCTACATTTGAATATGTGCACAATCAATGATCCAGTAATCACTCTCTTAGTTTTATACCAAAGAAAATAGCATAAATAAATTCACTGACTGAAATGAATGACTTCCTACTAATATTTTTTCAAATAACTGAAACTGAAAATAATCCAAATATCTATCAACTGTACAAAAGTTAAAGTGTGGTCAAATCATGCAAATGAATACTATACAGCAATGAAAATGAATAAACTTCAGCTACACATACAATGTATATGAATCTCAAGAAATGTAGTATTGAATAAAAGTAATCAGAAGCAAAATAATACATATTTTATGGTCTCAGTTATACAAAGTTCAAGACTAGTGAAACAGAGGTTTATAAATGATACTCTCAGGGAGAACTAACTGCATGCTATGCGGAGAAAGATAATCATAGTCAGTCTCCCTCCCACATTCGTGGCTAATTTCCAAGCGGAAGTGACTCAGCATTTCTCCGCTTATGTAATCATGTGCTTATCGGGCATGCACAGGCTCCCATCATCTGGCAGAGTGCCACTATTGTTTAACCTGTGTATAAAAGGTGCCACGGCCATGCGAGGGGCTGCCATGCCCTTACAGAACATGACTGCTGCCCCGTGAGGCGGGCTATGCCCTTGCTGGAATGAGGAGCTATGTTGCAGTTACCTATGGATCCTCATGTTTACTTCCAACTGTCTGAGCCTGGTATCTCTCATCCCAGAACCTGAATCTGCAGCAACATTCTTGGTGTAGTCACGAGCAGGATTCCCAGGCAAGGGAGCCACTTGCCCCACCAGAGGATGAGAGTAACTTGTGGCACCCACAGAGTATGTGGTATCCTGTGGTGGCAATATTGATGACTTGGACTCTACTTGAGCCATAGGGGGCAGCTGATGAGTTCCCAATAAGAACTGAGAAGATGCTCCACTCCTTGGAGGCACAGCTGCCAGAAAAAGTTGAGCTGCAGACAGCCAAGTGGGATGGGGGCTTTTAACAGCTCTGAAGCAGAATGTAGACGAAACTCTAGCTGAATCTGCACAGGTACAGACACTTCGGCAAAAGGCAGATGCCTTGGATACAAGGGTGCAAATATTGGAAGCTGAGCTCCAAAGAAGTCCCCTCTCGGAGTTGCCCTCAGAGGTAGGGGAAGATGTCCCAGAAGTTCACCCACAAGTACGGTCCATAATACATCAAAAGGTAAAACATAAACAATCCCTGGTTCCGGGCGGGGTGCAAGCTGTTGGCCCCATAGAGACTGTGTGTTCATCAAGTATAACCTATATACACCCATGAAATGTTGAGATTTGGGGAAGCAATGTTGGCAGCGCTCTGGTGAGCTGTTGCCAGATTGGTTACTGTGCCTTTGGGACAAGGGGTCCAACAGTATCTCATGCTTCCTTGATGAGATGGAGAAACTGACATCCATAACCACACAGACTCATTACAGCAGCGTCTAAAGAACAGTCACCATTTGACTCAAGGGCAGGGGAACCACACCCTGAGAGAATGGCTTACTGCCCCTGGGCTGACAGTTTGGAATTAGGCTCATTCTTTTTTTCTCAGGATGGCTTTGGCAATTCAGGGTCTTTTGTGCTTCCATACAAATCTGATGATTTTTTGTTCTATTTCTTTAAAAAATGCCGATGAGATTTTGGTAGGGACTGTATTAAATCTGTATAATGCTTTAGATAATATGGTCTATTTAAATATGTTGATTCTTTCAATCTAAGAACATGAAATCTCTTTCCATTTTTTTGTATCTTCTTCGATTTCTTTTCACTGGATCTTGTAGTTTTCATTATATAGGTCCTTCATATGTTTTGTTAAATTTATTCCAAGGTATTTTATTCTTTTTGTTGCAATTGCAAAAGGAATTATTTTTTCCACTTCTTTTTCTGACACTTCATTATTAGATGATAGAAAAGCTATGGATTTTTGAACATTGATTTTGTATCCAGAAACTTTACTGTATTTGCTTATTGTTTCCAGTAGTGTTCTTGTGGAGTCTTTAGGGTTTTCTATATAGAGAATCCTGTCATCCGCAAATAGTGACAGTTTGATTTCTTCATTTCCTATATGCATGCATTTTATATCTTTCTCTTGTCTGATTTCACTTGCTAGGACCTCTAATGTTATATTGAATAACACTAGTGACAGTGGAAAGCCTTGCCATGTTCCTAATCCTAGAGGGAAAGTTTTTGTTTTTCACCATTAAGCATAATGTTGGCTGAGGGTTTGTCATAGATGGCCTTTATTATGTTAAGGTACTTCCTTCTATACCAATTTTGTTAAGTGTTTTGATCGTAAATGGGCGCTGTATCTTATCGAAGGTTTTTTCTGCATCTATTGATATGATCATATAATTCCTATGTTTTAATTTGTTTGTGGTGTATCACATTAATCGATTTGCATATGTTGAAACATCTCTGTGCCTCTGGAATGAAACCCATTTGATCGTGGTGTATAATCTTTTTAATATGTTACTGTATTCGGTTTGCTAGAATCTTATTTAGGATTTTCTCCTCTGTGTTCTTCAGAGATATCAGTCCGTAGTTTTCTTTTTGTTGTTGTTGTTGTTATCAATATCAGGTTTTGATATCACAGTAATATTGGCCTCATAAAATTAGTTAGAAATATTGCCTTCTCTTTGATTTTGGAAGAGTTCGAGGAGAATGGGTGTTAAATCTTCCTTGAATGTTTGGTAGAATTTAATGGTGAAGCCATCTGGTCCTGGACATTTACTTTTTGGTAGGTTTTTGATGATTGTTTCAATTTCCATACTGCTTATTGGTCTATTTAGATTTTCCAGTTCTTGATTCAGTCTAGGAAGGTTGTATTTTTCCAAGTACTGCTTTGTTTCTTCTAGGTATTAAATTTGGCGTTATATACGTTTTCATAGTATTCTTGTATGATCCTCTGTATTTGTGTGGTGTCTCGTATTTTCTTTTTTTTTACCCCTGATTTTGTTAATTTGTGTCTTTTCTCTTTTTTCTTTAGTGAATCTAGCCAAAGGTTTGTCAATTTTGTTAACCTTCTCAAAGAACCAGCTCATTGTTGCATTTATATTTTCTATTGTTTTTTTTGTTTTGTTTTGTTTTCAGTTTTATTTCTTTCTGCTCTAATTTTGATGGTTTCTTTCCTTCTGCTAACTTTAGGCTTCATTTGTTCTTCCTTTTCTAGTTTTGTAAGATGAAGCATTAGATTGTTTATTTCGGCTCATTTTTCTTTTTGGAGATAGGTCTGTGATGATATGAACTTTCCTCTTATGATGGCTTTGTCATGTCCCAAAACTTTTGATATGTTGTACTATCATTATCATTCATTTCTATGTATCTTTTGATCTCTCTTTTTATTTCTTCTCTGACCCAGTTATTCTTCGGTAGCATGTTGTTTCATCTCCATGTATTTGTGATTCTTCCTGATTCTTTTGCACTTGATCTCTACTTTCAAAGTATTATGATCAGAGAATATGGTTGGTATGATTTCAACCCTCTTATATTTGTTGAGGCTATCTCTGTGTCCCAGTATGTGGTCAATTCTTGAGAATGTTTCATGTACAGTAGAGAAGAATATATAAGCAGTTGTTTGGGGATGGAAGGCTCTGTAGATGTCAATTTTATCCAGTTGGTCTAATGTGTCATTTAAAGATGTTATTTTCTTATTGATTTTCTGTTTCAATGATCTGTTCATATCCGACAGTGGGGTATTTAGGTCTCCTACTATGATAGTGTTTTGGTCTGTTTCTCCCTTTAGTTCTGTTAGTCATTGTTTTACTTATTTCGGAGCTCCCTGATAGGGAGCACAGATATTAATAAGTGTTATGTCTTCTTGGTTCATGATTCCCTTTATCATTATGAAGTATCCCTCAGTATCTTTCGTTATCTTTTTTTATTTTGAAATCTATTTCGTCTGATATTAGTACTGCTAGTCCTGTGTTTCTCTGAATGCCATTTTCTTGAAATATCATTTTACATCCTTTCACTTTGAGTCTATATTTGTCTTTGGAGCTGAGATGTGTCTCCTGACAGAAGCATGTGGGTGGGTT
>NW_006432491.1:958566-994388 GCF_000325575.1 Pteropus alecto | reverse complement strand
ATGTATATATATGTGTGTATATATACATATATGTAACAATCTTTTATTATATATATATATACACACACATATATATGTATATATACACACATATATATGCATATATATATGTAACAATCTTTTATTATTCATAATGATAACCACACATATATATATACACAGTCATCCATTTTCTTCTGCATGTGCCTTATCTCCATTCGCCTTTGTGAATCTGGCTCTTTGAATCTTCCCCTTTTCAGTCATTGTTGTCTCAATTTGTCCCTATGTATACTGATCGTTCATTACTATCTTGTTATAACCATTCTCTTCTTATTATTTAATCTTATATTGCCCTGCTCTTAGTAAGAGTCACACTCCTCTGCTTCTGTTTCCCTGATAGTCACTTTACTCCTAATTATATTATTTTTTTTTTTGTCATTTTGTTTTAGGTGAGCTGACCCCTTTCAGTATTTTCTGTAGTGCAAGCCTCATAGTAGAGAATTCTCTCAATTTTTATATGTCTGGAAAAGTCTTTATTTCTCCTTCATATCTAAAGTAGAGCTTAGCTTGATACATTATTCTAGGCTGGTAGTTCTTTTCACTTAATATTTTGAATATTTGATTCCACTCCTTTGTGGCTTGTAAGGTTTGTGCTGAGAAGTCCGATGATAATCTTATGTGTTTTCCTTTATGGGTTACCATCTTCTTTTCCCTGGCTGCCTTGAGAATTCTTTTTGTCGTTGATTTTTGATAATTTTAATACAATGTGTGCTGGATGAAGGCCTTTTTGGGTTGAGATATTTGGGTGTTCTGTTGACTTCTTGAATTCCAACTTCAGTTCATTCCTTAGATTTGGGAAATTCTCATCAACTGTTTGAAATTGAAGACTTTCTAATCCCTGCTCCTTTTCCTCCCCTTCTTTCACTACTTTTTATTCCTCAGTTTCCCTCCTCCTTCTGATTTCTAGATTTCTGTCTTTGATATCACTGATCCTTTCCTCTATTTGGTTGACTCTATTTCCCAAGTTTACTATTTCAATTTTTAGCTATTTCTCATTTGCTATTTCAATTTTTAGCTATTGAGTGTTTTAATCTCCTTGCTCTACTCACGTAGTTGGTTTTTCTGTTTCTTAAATTGTTGATATGACTCCTTTCAGAACTCATTGAGTGTTTTTAGAATTACCATCCTGTATTCTCTGTCATTTAAATGGCATATTTCTATGTCTTTAAGCTTATTTTCTGGAGTTTTTTCTCTTTCTCTCTGAGATGCTTTGTTACCTTGCTTGTTCATGGTGTTTACTGAACTATTTCTCTGCCTGGGCAATAATGAAAATGTATTCTGCTTTTTTTCCAGATAGAAGATTTATTACATAAAGGTCTCTCTTTAGCCTGTTGCAAAGAAGGCGTTTTTCTTTTGGTTTCCAGTAGGTGGCGTTTAAGCCTTTTGGATCCCTGCTTTATATAAAGCCTTAAAAAGGCCTTTCTATTTTCTGATAGAAATTTAATCACACTTGCTATCCTCAGTTTCAGTCCCTTTCAGTGTTAGGAACAGTTTCGGTAGCGTTTGCTCAGATTCCTCTGGGACTCCGTGGTGTTTGGTCTTGGCGGGGTTTGGGGGAAGAAGCCCTGTGGCTTGGGGTTCGGGGCTGTGGCTCTGCCTTGGTTTTGTAATCACAGCTGGTAAAAATCAACTCTTGTTTTTCCACACTCCCGCTTTTCTGCCTTCTGCTCTGATGATTGGGTCCTGCCAACAGCCGGCCACGAGGAGCTTACAACTTTCCCAGTCAGGGCTGTTCAGTTAACTCGACGCTCCTTCTCCCCTCACCCTCCTTCTACAAGGGGCTCCAGTGAGAGGCAGCTTCTTTGTTTCTCCCAGTCCACCACCCAACACCAGGGTTCTGACCTGTGGTAGCTCTTATGCACAGATCCCACGCTCAGGCATGCTGTTGTGTAGTTTGTGTGGTTTTTTTTTTTTTTTTTGAGTTTTAGATGTTCGGCTTATTGTTATTTCAAGGTGAGAAATCTGGGACGTCTCTCACTCTGCTATGTTTCCAAGGTCTACTTTGTATAATTGCTTCCTAGGTAATGAGAGAAGAAGACTGTGCGAATGATCATACCAGTAATTTTAGTACTAAGGCAAGAACTCATATATCATGATAAGACTCATATACTTTGTGAAATATAATAAAAGGGAGTATTTTTAAAATTGATTCATTGATTTTATTGCAATATATATTCATAACAATATATAATTTATTATTATAAATTAATGGCTTACATTAAGGAAAACAAAACTATTCATTAATATGTTGGCATATCAGTTAGAAGTAAATAAATAAAAAAGAGCAAAAATATATGGTGTTTTTCACTAAGAGTGTTAATGGAAAGGCAAAATGAAAATAAGATTATTCTAGCATCATTCAGTGAAAACAATCTGGCTAGATAGCAGAAAAACATTAAATATAAAAAAGTCAAATACTAAAAATGATGTGATAATTACCAAAGAGCTAGTATAAATTGCCAGTGATTGATCACGTGGGAGTTAGATCATGAGTTTTATCTTAAAACAGTGAGAGTAAACTAAACTAAAAAAGCCCAAGACTTGTTTTTCAATTTTACTTTGAGAGGAATTGCTTTTTAGGTAGAAAGCATTTCTCCCTACTATCACTATCCTGTGATGTTTACTGAATGTCCAGGAAGTTTAATAATGTATCTTATCCTGCCCATAAGAAAATAAGTCTTCCCTCAGGCTGCACAAGCTCATGGAATTATTATAGTGCCTGGACTATTGTTTGCTTGTCACAGATGTTTTACTCTATGCATGTGGGACTTAGTGTTACACCTCAAACTTTAAGGAGTCCTTCACATAGATTTCTGAGCTTGTTCGTTTTCAGGTTTCTTCCTCTTTATTACTCTGTCACTTAATCCCATCCACCTTTTCCCTGATACCACCCCTATCACTCCTGGACTTAGAAAGACCTCTCTTCTTGGGGTCCCCTTCTCTGCACCTCAATCCAGAGCAGTTTCTGAGAGTGAGCAAGCACTGTTGCAGGCTCACCTCATTCTTTCTCTTCTTCATGAAACACAGTCCTGTGCTGCCTTTTGTTTGACATCTGGAGAAATTTGGTCATACATTTTGTCCAGTGTTCCAGTTGTTTAGAAAGTTAACACATCATGGCTAGAACCATCTCTTTAAAGATGGGAAAATTAAAGCTAGAAGAGTCTATCACTTTAACATGAGATATGTTATGGGAACATGGATTGAACTTTGCATACCATCTATATTTCTTTATTTTATTTTATTCGGATCAAACTAAATAACTTTTTAAATTACATTTATATAGTATTAATGAGTGTATGTATGTTGTTAGTACTTGAACACTGTAGCTGGCCCCTATCAATAACTTGGAAATAATTTTGTCCTCTAAAAAGTTACATTTTAAAAAATAAATGTAGGAATGTGTTAAAACTATAGAAGAAATTTCTGGTCTGGTAATCTTGATTGCATTCTGATTAAAATTATTGATATTTTAAAAGGAAGAACAAGGCAGTTTGAAAGAGATTGGATATTGTAATGTGTGTGTGTGTGTGTGTGTGTGTGTGTGTGTGTATAAACTTTGCTTTTAATACTCTTTCTTTATGGGAAATACCATCCTTCCAGTAAGTACTAATATAGGAGGCTTTCTTACCCAGACAACATGAAAAGACCCAGTCTGTAAGCAAACAATTTCGTTGTTTGCTTTCACAACTTTACAGTCAGGATTTAACTTCCCATATCTGTCTATGTGGTCAATCACATTGGTTCTCTGCCAAGATCTCCTTGGGTTCCTTTTAATCACTTTGTGCACCCCAAATCTTCCATGTGGTTTTGATTCTAATAGCCAATACTTGCAACTCATTCTTTTTGGAAGACTGTCTAAGGGCCACTGGAGCCCTCATTGTCTGTGTGTAGAGAGGACAAAATTGTCCTGGAATTTGCAGCCCTACAGGCATGAGGCTTAGCTAGTTGCACCTGATTGACATATGTAATGACAAGTACCTCAGATACCTTGCTTCTGGGTAGGTCAATTCTGAGGATCAACTTACAATTCAAACCTTGAAGACATTGGGAGACTGTCAGTAGTTCCCCCACTTCCTTGTCTCACTTTCTCCCTCCCTGACTCATTTCTTCCGGGACACTTTTTTTATCAACCACTTGCACACAGATTCTTATATCAGGATCTACTTCTGAGGAGCTCAAGGTAACATATTCTGCTTTTTAGATAAAAAGAAATGGACTATGTCATCATGAGAATTTTAGCTTATGCTTCGGTAACATACCTCATGTTAAATCAGTAAACAGATGTTAGATATGTTGTTTTTTTGTACGAGATTTATAAATTAGATTAACATTAGTCCTAACCTGAAATACATATATATGTAATCAAGTTTGTAAACCTCAAAACCTAATAAAGGCAATGTCTTGGAAAATTATAACAGTTCCAAAGGTAATAAATTCTTACAAATTCTTTGGAGAAAATTACTGATCATCTAAGAATGCTTCTAACTCTTTTTAATTGTATATAAGCCTGCTTTTGTACTTTAATTTTCTATGATACATTATTCTTTTGTTTTATTATAATCTTTATGCTTTATGTGACTAAACCACATGTTTATAGGAAACGTAATATAAACCATCTGCTCAATAAGATTAGAGAAATTATTCCTGTATTATACCTTAAATTAAAATAGTGATTCATACATTATCAAAGTAAATATCTGTAAATTACCACACCATTAACATTATCACCCTCCTCCTCCTCCTCATCATCATCATTATAATTATCACCACCAATGTCGTGATCATAATTGACCAAATCAAACTGTATAGAAAACAGAAAATAGGAAAAAACCTAGATATCGCTAAGTCAGTGTTTGTATATATTACTCAGATTTAATTGAATATATTAATATTCAGATTTCTTCTTTATTCTCTCTGAGAAAAGTCAAATTCTGATATCTTTAATTTTAGTCTTACATCAAAGATGTAATTTCATCAGTTACACAGGATGGTTTCTATATCTCAGGGCATATCTCAGTAATTTCTATCACATAATTTTGAAACATTCACTCAATTAGTAGCCTAGAATACTCAAAAGACTATTTTGAATTCTACCAATTCTCTCTCATGACATAAATATGCATGCTCAATTAGTTTCTAATTTCTGATTTTCCAATATTTATTATTTCAATAGAAGATATGTCTAGTAGAACATTAACTTATTTATTCACTCAATAAATACTGATCGAGTGTTTAGATATTACACAATGGACTATGGCAAAAAAAAAAAGAGTTAAAAAGAATATACAGAACTTGTCCTCAAATAACTCAAAATTCTGTGGAGGATATAGAAATGTAAAAACAAGATGTGATAACATGAATGCTATAATAATGTTAGGAAAAGAAATGATTTTTATTTTCAGTTTGGCATTTCAACTTTATGTCACCCAATAAATCTGTTTGGAGAACCATTAGAAATTTTAACAGAGCATTCTGATCAGATTGTCACTTTCTTTATATTCCTAGATGTTCTGCTTAACTTTATTGTTTTTATTTTTAAGAATCTCATATTCTTCCTGAGGGAGCCCTAAAGATTCTACATTTTGTGGTAGACTGTAACTAACTAAAAAAGCAGTGATATAAAGGCAATACAATAAATTAACATAGATGCTACAAATAAGTTTTAACCTTTGTTATAAAAGTCTTTAATGCCACAAACTTTTGCTCTAAAATCTTTTGAGATAATTTGCAAAGAAATGTTGAAATCATCTCTAAACTTGTTTTGTATATTGAGGGAACAACAGGGGTCAAGTTCACATGTCTCTTATTTATTTTTACACTACTAATTTGGAAAATACAAATGTTTAATTGATTATCGAGCACTAGATATTATCTGCAGACGTGTGCATATATCTAGGCCATTTGAGAAGTGAGATTATAGAATTCTAACTGAAAGATATACCTGCCCAATTAAAAGTACCATTTTAATAACAGTGGTACCTAAAAGCATTAGCAGAGAATAAGAAACACTACTTCCCTTGTTCTCATTCTGGAATGTATTTTATTGATAATCATAGTAGCAAATATTCTAGTCATTTGGTCTCTATAAATATACACATTAATTAGTGTAATAAAAATTGTTAAGTATGTTTTTAATGCCTTATAAACTGTACACATTTGCTATATCTCAGTTATTCCATGATTTTTATGGAGATTCTACCAACTTGATATTATTTGAGTTTAGCTATATATGTTGTAAATTCATAATAATAATAATAAAGTCATATGAGTCTAATTATTAAGAGAAATTTTTCAGTTCTTTTTTATGAACGGAATCACTTAGAGCCAAATCAATGTTATTGTAAGTGATTTTCACTAAGAAGTTTGAGTAAAATAATTTATAATTTTTAGTAAACACTCTTTATTTTTTATTTATTAGAAACTTTTTTATGAAAATAGTCTTCAATGACCGAAACTATATGCTCAAATTTTAAGTCAACATTTGAACTATTTAAAGATTTTTTTTAACTAAACCCAGTCATATGCCCTTTCTATCAGACAGTAGTCATAAAACCAGTTATATTATGCAAATGTATGTCTAACTATAGACAACTTTTCTGAAAATAAATATTAAAAAAAGATGCTAGCCTACTTTCATATAACAAGATGCAATAACCATTTTCAGCAAATGGGTTTTCAAAGCATCTGTGTCAACAGTTGCTTATTCTTCCAGGTATTTCATTAACAACATTTAGTAACGAATGCTATCTGAGACTACAAACCTCAGACTTTAGTTATTCTTGGATTACCAGGGCTGAATTAAGGGATATAAGTGTCTCAGATTGGATTTCCTCAAAGTAAATGCAGAGATGAGGATGTGGAGTTCCTGACATGTCACAGGAAAAATTAAAAGGAAGGCGAATAGTTGACTTTGTGAGAGGTACAAGTTAAAAGACAAATTGGATTTATTCGTATTTATGCTCCTGGTCTAAGGACTTGACATTTTCATATATGATTTGTACCTACTTTATTATGGCTAATAGAATCAATGAAATGAGAGACTTAAGTGTCTTATGTTGTGTCTTTGGCTTATTTTACTTATAAACCTTGAGTTGTAGTTAAGACCAAAACCCAGGAATCATACTTTCATGATACTTGCATATAGGTATGCTCAAGTGATTTTGTTCTGTTTATTGGTATGTTTTTCTTCTTTTTCTTTAAGGCAGAGGGTGGTAAACTTTACTTGTAAAAGGTAAGATATAAATATTTTAGGCTTTGCAGGCAACAAAGAGCTCTGTTGCATTTTTTTTTTAAGAACAACTTTTTAAAATATCAAAATCAACGTTATCTTAGGGGTTGTACAAAAATATTCCATTGGCTAGATTTGGCTTATGGTCACAATTTGCTCTAAGGAAGAGCTATATCTAGTATTTATAGTCTATGCATTTCAATGGAATCTAATTTAGAAATAATAATTAAGTGAACTTTAAAAAAAAAAAGGCATAAATGTCCCAATTCTTCTACTGAAGTGGTATCAAGGAAGGCTTAGTCGGAAACCAGGGCTTTCATCTCTGCCCCATAGTAACAAGTCCCCAGCCCCATGGCTTTAGTAGAAATTACATGGATGGTATGGATTTTCACCCCAATCTGTTGGAATGAGAAGCCCTTCCCCTGCACCAGGAGGTGGTATCAGAAAAGAGCTGGTGGAGGGCCAGAACTTTCACCACTGCTCAGGAGTAATGAAGCCATACCCCATCACCACCATAATGTCAGTGGAGGCCACGTGACCAGAAGTAAAGAGGTCTGCTCTTACCAAAGGATAGTATTGGTGAAGTCCTGCTGGAAACTAGAACTTCAGCCCTCACCCAGCTGTACAAAGCTTGACCCACAAGTGTCAACAGAGGCCTAGTGGGAAACCTGGACTGCTTCCCTCTGGTAGTACTAAGGTAGCACCCACATTTACCTGTCTCAGCAGTCTCAGAAAAAATCAAACATAACAGATTTAAAAAAAATACGGTCTCATAAAATAATGCCCCATATGCCCAGGTCATCATAAAAAACCGCTTGTCATATCACAAACCAGGAAAATCTCAGTTTGAATAAGAAAAGACAATAAACAGTGTCAACACCAAGATGATACTAATGATAGAATTATCAGATCATGACTTTAAATCAGCCATCGTAAAAATGCTTCAATGAGCAATTACAAACCTGCTTGAAACAAATAAAAAAATTAGATATTCCTAGCAAAGAGATAAAAAGCCACAGAAAATAAATAGAAGATTAAAAAAATGAAATTAAAAATTTATAACTGAATAACACTATAATAAATTTTAAAAAAATAAACCTCAATTAGAGACTCAAAAGAGAAATGGTAAATACAGAGAAAAGTATCACTGAATTTGAATATAGAACTATAGAAATTATCATACATGAAAAACAGAAGGAAAATAGTTTAAAAACAAGAAATGAGCATAACTTTGAGGACCTGTTAGACTATAGCAAAATATCTAACATTCGTGCCATCAAAGTCCCAAAAAGGGACTTTGTGGGAGAAAGTGGGTGAATCTGAATCAAAGAAATAGTGGCTGAAAATTTTCCAAATTGGCAAAAGCCAAACACGAATAAATTCAAGAAGCTGAGCAAACCAAAAACAGAGTAAACTCAAAGATATATATATCAAGGCACATCATAGTCAAACTTCTGAAGACTAGATTAAAAAAAAGAAAAAGCCTTGAAAACGACAAGAAAGAAATGATAATTCATCTATAGAAAAAACAATTCAAATAATAGTGGATTTTTCATCGAACACCACAGAGGTCAGAAACAATTAGCACAAATGATTTAAGGACTGAAAGGAAAGAACGGTCAATGCAGAATTCATATCCAGTGAAAATATTCTTCTGCAATGATGGGGAAATTATGATATTCTGAAATGAAGTAGAACTAAGATGTTATCATCAGAAAATCTACCCTGTAAGAATGGCTAAAAGAAATTCTCCAAAGAGAAAATTAACAATTAAATAAGGAATCTTGAAATATTAGGAAGGAAGAAAGAACAATGGAAAGAGTAAAAATATGCTTAAATACAATAGACTTTTCTTCTCATCTTGAGTTTTATTTAAAAAAATTAATTATCACTTCACACTTATTAGACTTTAGCTTGGCTAGAGTCTGGTCAAGGAGAAATCTTAGTGAGAATGTAAAATGTATCTGACAATTTCTTAAATAATAAAACATAGAGTTTTCATATAACCTATTATTTCCATTCTCATGTATATGAATATACCCAGGAGAAATAAAAATCTATGTCAGCACAAAGATATATGCACAAATGTTTATAGCAACATTGGTCATAATAGCCAAAAAGTGAAAACAACTTAAATATTCATCAACAGATGAATAAAAATGTGATATATATACAATGTAATATTCAGCTATTAAACGAAAGACTATAATAGACATTTGAAAGTTATTTAAATATCTTAAGCAAAATGATAATAATTAACTGTGATATTCATAGAATATGTAGTGTAAAATATTAACAACAATGACATAGAGGAGAGAAATGGATGTATATTTGTATAAGGTTCTTATATCTAAAATATAATATCACTTAAAGGCAGACTGTGATAAGTTAAAGATACACATTATAAATTCTAAAGCAGCAATGAAAATAAAGCAAGTCATATAAGCAAATAAGCCAATTAAATCCAATAGAAATTAAGATCATAAAAATGAAATCAAAATAAACTTATAAAAATTATCCAATTAATTCAAATGAAGGTATTTAAAGAGGAAAACATAAACAGAGGACAAAATGGATAAAAAATTGTAAGATAATATCAATATAATCACAATACATTCAAATGCTCCAAATATCCCAATTAAAAATCAGAGATTTTCAGTTTGGATAAAAATCTAAGATATTAGCTATCTGCTGCCTCCAGGAGAACCACTTTAGACATAAAAACAAAAATATGTTAAAAGTAAAAGGATAAGGATAAGTAAGACATACATCTCAATCAAAAGAAAGTTAGAGTGACTATATTAATATCAGAAAAGTAAATTTTAGAGCAGTGGATATTACCAGCTATAAAAAGGGTCATCTTATAATCACAAAAGGATAGATTTATCAAGAGATCTTAACAATCCTAAACTTTTATGTACCAAATAATAGCTTCATAACATAACAAAAAAAAAAAAAACTGAGAGAATCACAGGGCGAGTAGAAAAATCCATAATTAGAGTCAGAGATTTTTAATATTCCTTTCAACAAAATTGTTGAACAAGTAGACAAAAAGAAAACATGCATAGCCAGTTAACTTGTGGTAGTTTCAAACTGGAAGTAATTCAAATGCCCATCAGCAGATGACATATTCATACGATGGAATACTCAGCAATAAGAATGAACCTTTGATACATGCAATAAATATCAAAATAATTAAGCTGAGTTAAAGCAGAAGAAAGGAGTACCTACTGTAAAACTTCATAAAGATGTATTCTGAAAAGTGAAAATTATCTATAGTGACAAAAAGCAGATCAGTGACTGCCTAGGACTGGGAGTGTGAGGAAGAAGGATACAGGTTATTAAGGAACATGAAACTTAATGTGGTTTTGGTGGTCTGCACAACTGTACACATATGCTAAAATTTATTGAATTATACCCTTAATACATGCAAATTATACCAATAAATACATGCAATTTATTGTATGCCAAATGTATCTTGATAAAGCTGTTAAAATATTTTTGTAGAAAGTTGAATTCTTTTATTCATTATCGGAGAAAGAAAAAATGATATCCTCATTTGTTTCATGTAAGTAGATAAGAGGTAGGACTATTATTAGTTGTTTACTCTCTTGAACTGATAAAAGCATCCTGCAACTTCAATAGTCTTTCCTGACACATCAATTCTCTTTGTGTCCTAAAGTGGTTCCATCACCCTACAATTGCATTTACCCACTTATATGATGTATAGCCTTTGGAAAATTGTCAGTAGGTGCCTTAGTTTCCTAAGCTACTGTATGAAGGTAATAAGAGTGTATCATGCTTGTTGTTATATGTTTTGAAGATTAAGAGGCTATCTGATAGTTAATATATATATAATATGTTTGAAATATTTACAGAGACTGAGTAATTAAAAATATATCTCATGTTACTTTCTTTCAATATTGCCATTTAAACAGAAAAAAAAAAAATCTACTACTCATTATACCAAAACTCATCAAGAGAGTAGTCTATGAATTCTTTTTTTTTTTAATTATATATATTTTTTTATTTTTCACTTAGAGTTCACATATAACATTGTATTAGTTTTAGGTGTACAACATAGTGATTAAACATCTATATAACTCATAAAGTGATCATCCTGATAAATCTTGTATCCATCTGACACCATAGATATATTACAAAATTACTGACTATATTCTTTATGCTATACACTTTATATCTCCATTACTACTTTGTAACTATTATTTTGTATTTCTTAATACCTTCTCTCTTTTTCATTTAGACCCCCAAGCCTGCTCCAATCTGGTAACCCTCAAAATGTTATCTGTATCTAGGAGTTAGTTTTTGTTTTTGTGTTTGTTTGTTTATTTTGTTCTTTAGATTCCAATGTGCATAAAATCATATGGTATTTGTCTTTTTCTATCTGACTCAGCACAATGCCCTCTAAGTCCATCATGAAATACCTGTTTTCCTACCGCTACTTTCAGACTGTGTGTGTCTTTTAATCTGAAGTGAGTCTCTTATAGACAGCATATGTAAGAGGTTTGCTTTCTTACCCATTCAACTACCTTTTCTTTGATTGGAGCATTTAATTAATTTTCATTTGGAGTACTTGTTGATAGATATGTAGTTATTGCCATTCTTTATTCATATTTTTGACACATTTCTTTTTCTTCTTAAAGAACTCCCTCCAACATTTCCTATAATACTGGCTTGGTAGTGATGAACTCCTTTAACTTTTTCTTGTCTGAGAAGCTCTTTATCTGTCCTTTGATTCTAAATGATAGCTTTGCTAGGTAGAGTAATCTTAGTTATAGGTCCTGGCTTTTCATCACTTTGAATATTTTGTGCCAATCCCTTCTGGCCTGCAAAGTTTCTGTTAATAAATCAGCTGACAGTCTAATGAGAGCTCTCTTTTAGGTAACTGTTTTTCTCTTGCTGCTTTTAAGATTCTCTCTGTCTTTAACATTTGCTATATTAATTATGATTCATCTTCATGTGGGCCTTTTGGGGTTCATCTTGTTTGAGGCTTTGCACTTTCTGAGCTTGTATATCTATTTCCTTCACCAGATTAGGGAAGTTTTCAGTCATTTCTTGAAATAGGTTTTCAATTGCTTGCTTTCTCTCTTCTTCTGGTACCCTATGATGTGAATATTGTTTTACTTGAGATTGACCCCGAGGCCTCTTAAACTATTTTCATTTGCTTGGATTCTTTTTTCTTGTTGCTCTTCTGATTAGGTGTCCTACACAATACCATCCTCTAAATTGCTGATTTGATCCTCCATCTCATCCAATCTATTGATTCCCTCTAATGTATTCTTCATCTCAGATAGTCTTCACTTTTGACTGGTTCCCTTTTATGTTTCCCTCTCCATTTTAATGTTTTCCATCTCTTTATTAAAGCTCTCACTGAGTTCATCTATTTTTCCCCTAAGCATCCTTATAACCAGAGTTTTGAATTCTGCACCTGGCAGATTGTTTGTCTCCACTTTGTTTGGTTCTTTTTCTGGAGGTTTGTTTTATTCTTTTATGTGGTACATGTTTTTTTGTCTCCCCATTTTGGCTGCTTCCCTGTGTTTATTTCTATATATTAGGTGAGGCTCCTAAGTCTCCCAGTCTTAGTAGATTGGCTTTAAGTAGTAGGTGTCCTGTTGGCCCAAGTGAGTCAGTCTTTCCTGATTACCTGAGAGAGGTGCTCAAGATGTGTCCCTGATGTGGACTGTGTGTGCCATCCTGTTGTAGTTGAGCCTTGGTTGCTGTTTGTACTTTGATAGGAGGGTTTGACCCCTAGATTGATTGATTATGAGGATTGGCTGGTGAGATACTGACCATACAGGGCAGGATTCACTTCTCTGGTGCCTGCCCAGTCTGCCCTTCAGATGTGTACTCCTTAGATGCAGCCCTGGTAGTGATCTGACTTTGTCACTGGTCAAAGCAAGCCACTGAGTTTGCCAGTTCAAGGGCTTCCTGAGAGAATCTCAGATGCAGACCGAGTTCAGCCACAGCCTGTACACTTCTGGGGCCACCTGGTAAGAGTCATCAAGCAATCTATGCATGGCTGCCACCAATACTGTGCTTAGACGTGCTGTGAGAGGCTAAGCCAGAAATTGAAGCTGGTCACTGCTACTGCCAGGCTTGGGGCTGCTCAGCAAGAAGTATGGGGCATGCCAAGGCCAGATTCTGCTTCTTTGGGATTTGTGAACCTTTGAGAGATTTTAGGAAAGTTAGCATCATGAGCCAAGACAAGCCATCCGTATGGAATAAACCATGGAGGCAGCTTGGATGAGTCCACAAGTTGGGAGAGACAGGGTCTCAGGGAATCACCTGGGTAGAGTGACCTCTGTTATCCAAGTTAATGGAGATTCAGATATGGTGGTCATCTGCATCTACATGCTGGGTGTGGGTGGAGCTCAACAAAAGAATAATGAATACTGCCAGCAGTTCTGTCCAGAAGAAAGCTGCCCCTCTAGTCTTTGCTCTCAAGCGAGAATACTCAGTGTCTCCCCGTATGTCCCCGGCATTCCCGGAGCTGCTTCCCCATTGCTGAAGCTCAAAGCAAATGAGTCCATCAGAGAGCAAGTCTGAGCATGGGCCCTTTAATAGGAATGTCTGTGACTCTTGCAGCCCTTTGTTTCACTCAGCCACAATCTCCCTTGATTTTCACAGCCAGAGGTTGTGGGGACTTCTTTTCTCAGCACTGGAACCCTGGGCTGGAGAGCCCATTATGTGGTTGGGATCCTTCACTCCTCAGGGAGGGGAGGGATCTCTGTGGCCAAGATAACCTTCCTGATTTCAATAGCCACACGTGGTTGTGGAACAAGCCATTTCTCATCTCCGCCCCTCTTATGTATGTCACCAGTGGTATGACATTTTTTCAGCCAGACCTCAGGGGACTCCCAGTTATGGCTGTTCTGTAGTTTCATTATAATTTTGGTTTGATCATGAGAGGAGGTGTGCACAGCATCTACTTTTTATGCCATCTTGGCCATTCCTCTATAAATTCTTATATCACCTCTATATTCCTATTTTTTTTCTCCAACCACTTAATAATAATCAGACTTTCATCTTTATCACTTCCCTGAATCTGTGAATTCTGACTGAATAGAAGGTATAAAACTCAATATGCCAATATATTGTCAGTCTTTTAGTTAATAAATATTGAACATAACCCTCATATCAAAATATTCTTGAAAAAATAAATATATCAAGTGTATTGGAAATGTTGAACCACTAATTGTTTAATATCTATTATTTGACAATGCTCTGTTGATAACATTATAGAAAATAGCTGTTAAGACCAAGAGCTTGAGAGAGCTTATTCACGCCCAAATTTTCATAGCTAGTAAGTGAAAGACCTGAAATAAAAATTCATGATTTCCATTTCCTAGTAAGAATTTATATGCATAAATATCAAATATATTTGACATATAATGTAATATTAAATATTCAATGCATTATTATATTCAATATTAAATATTCAACATGTTATATATTAACATGAATTAATATAAATTAACATATCAATTAATATAAATGTTTAATAAATGTATTAAATATTTGAGTTATTTTTAATATTTTTGAATTGATAAGCAAGAAAGGTCATAAAAAACATAAATAAAGTTTTTGAGTTTTTTTTCACTCTATGGAAAGGAGTAAATAAATTCCAAGCATTTACTTACAGAGGGCTTAAAGCAGGAAATAATTTTGGAACTCAACTTTTATGACTGAGAAGCTATGAATAGCAGCAATATTCATAAAGAATTTTTGGAAAAGTGCTCTAAGATGGGCAAACTGGAAAGCATTGATATATAGATAGAACACTATATTCATAGAGACAAGAGAATAAATTTAGGTAATGAGAGTAATTGCATGTAGGCAAGTGTAAAATTATAAACAACCTTTAGTGCCTCACTTAGGAAATTAGACGAATGGAGGGTTTTAGAGTAGAACAATCAGAGTTTAAAAAAATGCAGAAGTACAAAGAAGAAAGAGTAATTGTCAACCACCATCCCCTCTACATAGTCCAAACATAACAATACGGAGACTTCTAAGATTTATCTCTGTCCTGTTTTTTGTTTTAAAATTTATTTTAGAATAGTTTTATATTTATATTATATAGCATAGTGTATATTTACAAAAATATTACAAAGTCAATAGAATTTCCATTGTACCCTGCATTCAGTTTCCCTGACATTAACTTCTTAAATTGCCAAGTTTCATTTAGTTTTTCATTTATGTTTATCATTACCATGTTTCAAAATTAGGAAACTGATGTGGGTACACTATCATTTACTAAATTCTAGAATTTATTCACACTTTCATATTTATTTATTTTTTTTAATCTAATGTCCTGTTTCTGTTCCAGAATTTTGTTTAGGATCCCACATACAGTTCATTATCATGTCTCCTTAGACTCCTGTTGGTTGTGACAGTTTTGTGGAGTTTTCTGATTTTTGAAAACTTTAGACTTTTGAGAAGTACAGGTAAGGTATTTTGTAGAATGATCCTGAATTGTGGTTTGTCTGATGTTTTTCACATATTTAGACTGGGGACATACATCTTTTAATAAGAACTCAGAAGTAAGCAGTTATTTTCATCACATCGTATTATAGGTACATCCTATCAACATAATTTATTTCTGTTGTCACTCTTGATCACATGGCTGAGGAAGTATCTGTCAGATTTCTCCACTTCAAAGTTACTCTCTTATCTTTTTCATAGTACGGTCTTTGGAATGAAGTAACAGTGCAACCCACATTTATGAAAGTTATACTGCTCCTTCTTTAGAAGGAGAATCTACATAAATTATTTGTAATTCTTCTGCTTCAAAGAATTTTGTCTTTATTGTCATTCTTTCAACCATTTATTTATATCAGTATGTGTCTTAGTCAGCTTAGGCTGCCATGACAAAATACCATATACTGAATGGCTTGAACAGCAAGATTTCATTTCTTTTAGTTGTGGAGGATGGGACATCTAAGATCAAAGAAGATTCAATTCCCTGGTGAAGACTCTTTTTCTGACTTTCAGATAGCCACCTTCTTTTCTCTCTGTCCTCAGATGGCAGAAAGAAAAAGAAGAAACAACTTTGCTAATAAGAGCATCGATGTATTCATGAGGACGCTACCTCACAACCTCATCTAAACCTATATACCTTTCAAAAGAATTTCCAAGTATTATCGCAATAGAGGGTAAGGCTTCAGCATATAAATTTTGCAGGGACACAATTGAGTCCAATTGAGCACTATGGTTATAATTCATTAGTATGTCATTAATTTTTTTCTAATTGTTTCATCTTTGGCCATTGGGGAATCTTTCAGTTGACTCCTGTGTCACTTTGGCATACCTTGGTTTTGAGCACTTCCTTGATTTCAAGCACTATAAGATACTTCAGGCTCATTTTGTATATCTTTAGTCCCAGATTTAGAATCAGCAAATTCCCCAGTAATCCATTTATTGGAAATTGATATTAGACACTAAGATCTAAACATTGGATGTGTACATTGCTACTGGGGTATCATTGCTTCTAGGCTCTCTGAGTCAGTGGACAAATGTAGGAAATATATATGCATAGTAACTTGCATATTCACTTATAGCTATAATTTTGTTTTATGTATACTTATATATCCATTTGAATCTATATAAAGGTAAATATGAATTATAATGGCTCAAATTCAGTACCACAGGATTCATTTTAGCCTTTCTCCCTTGCTTATGTATAACATCTCAGTCCAAAAAATAAAAATCCTTCTCCCTCCATATTCTACCTATTTATTTATTGTTCAATCCCAGCATATGCAAAATAGATTCAGAATTTTTAACCTATGGTCCCATTGGAAATAATTTTGCCAGCTGAAGTACAGGGCTTATGTATACCTCCTTTGATTTTTAATCTTATGGTCTCTACTCATTTCTAAAGTTATTTAAGTAACCACCTTTTTCCTCCACATCTTTCGGTGAGTTTATGTCATATATTTGTAATATATAATTTAATATTTTATTTTAAAAATTTTATTTAATTTTTAAGTAAACTTTAAATTATTTAGGGTGACATTGGTTAAAAAAATTATATAGGTTTCAATTGCACAATTCAACAATATGTCATATGTATATTACACTGTGTGTTTACCACCCAAAGTTAAATTTCCTTCCATCACCATATATTTGACCCCCTTTAACCTCATCTACCTCTCCTCTCCATCCTTTCCCTTTAGTAACCACTAAAACTGTTGTCTGTGATTCTTGGTCACAGTCTGCATTCCATACTGGAGTAATCTATTCTCCTAATTAATATTTAATTTTTTTCATGTATTAAAATTCACTTGTTATGCTATAAAATTATATAAGATTTTGACAAATGCTCAGATACATGTACTTGCAAGTACATTATTATGCAAAATAGTTTTGTTATCATAAAACATTACATATGCTTCACTAATTTGATTCTCTTCACTCCTCAAAATTCTGGCAACCACTAATCTGTTTTCCATCTCTATAGTTTTGCTTTTTCCAGAATATCATATAAACGGGGTTATACACTATATTGTCTTTGTAGACTGGCTTGTTTCACTTAGCAATATGCCTTTAAGATTTGCCCATATTGTTTCTTGGATTAATAATAATTTCTCTCATGTGACTGAATAGTATACTATGCCATTGTAAAGATGTAGCACAGTTTGTTCATCCATTCAACTATCGAAGAATGTCTTAGTTGTGTGAAATATTTGGCAATTATGAATAAATTAAATAAATTAAAAATATCAAAACTATTTAAACACTTATTTGGAGAAGGCTTGTATTGCATAAATCTTGTATATAATTAGAAATTAAAATAATAAATTATACAGTGACACTATTTTCAGTTTTATCAAAAATTTTCAAAGTCACACTCAATTATCTCTAATGTAATGTTATTTAATACATAGAAAGTGTGAAGCCATTGAAAATAATATTTTACTCTTTGTTTATTTCAAGGATTTAGAGATAACTTATGAGAAGAGATTTATTCAGGAAAGTTAGATGAGTTGCATACAATAAATTGTGAGTATTCACATATTTGGCTCTAACCAGTTTTAAGCTCCTGGGATTTGGAACCCCTTTGAGAATCTGATTAAATCTTTCTAGAGCTTCCAGATTGGTGAATATGTGACAGTGCCAGAAGAATGGCACACATAGGGCATGGAAGCTTAGTGTCTCTTCACAGATATATTACCTTATGCACCTCTTCCATATTGCTGTCCCTTAGTTAAAAAGCAATTTTGCTAACATCATGAAAATCATTTGGGAGGATGACATCATCAAGATGAAAGAGGAGACATTGCAACTGATATGACAGAAACATGAATACTTAAGAATAAATTTAACTAAGTCAGTAAATGATTTGTGTAATGAAAACTTTAAGACATTAATTAAATAAATTGATGAAGACTTAAATAAATGAAAAGATATCCAATGTTTATGAATTGGAAGAATTCATATTGTCAAAATCTCTAAAATATCTAAAGCCACCTACAAATTCAATGCAATGCTTACCAAAATTCTAATGACATTTTAAACAGAAATAGAAAAAAGCAACCCTAAAATTCACATGGAACCACAAAAGACCTCAAATAGCCAAAGCAATCTTGAGATAGAAAAACAAACTTGGAGACGTCAGACTTCCTGATTTCAAACTGTGTTACAAATCTATAATAATCAAAACAGTATGGTATTGGCATAAAAACAAACACATAGATCAATGGAACAGAATTGAGAGCCCTGAAATAAAATCATACGTACACAGTAACTGATATTTGACAAAGGATCCAAAAATACTCAATGGAGAAAAGACAGTATCTTCAATAAATCATTTTGAGAAAACCTGACAGACTTATGCAAAAGATATAAACCAGATCTCTGTCTTGTACCACTCACAAAAACTAACTCAGAATAAAAACTTAAATGTAAAACCTGAAATCATACAACTTCTAGGTGAAAACATAAGGGAAAATCTCCTCGACATTGGTTTTGGCAAAAATTTCATGAGCATGACACCAAAAGTACAAAGAACAAAAGAAAAACTTGACAGGCGGGGCTACATCAAATTAAAAAGTTCTGCACAGCACAGGAAATTATCAATAAAGTGAAAGGTAAAACTGAGGAATGAGAGAAAATATTTGCAAGCCATATCTGATAAGATGTTAATACCTAAAATATATAAGTAACTCATACAACTCAATAGAAAAAATAAATAAACAATCCAATTTAAAAATGTGCAAATGAACTGAATAGACATTTTTGAAACAAGATATTCCTTGGCTAACAGGAATATAAAAAGTGCTCAACATAACTGGTCATGTTATGTTGGAACATGTTATGTAGGAACGCAAATCAAAACTGCAACAAGATATCACCTCATGCATGTTAGAATGGCTATTATCAAAAAGACAAAAGATAACAAACACTAGAGAAGATGTAGAAAAAAGAGTACCCTTGTAATGCTTTTGGTGATAATGTCAATTAATACAGTTACTATGGAAAATATATGGAAGTTCCTAAAAATTATAAATAGAAATACCACATAATTTAGCAATTTCACTTCTGGGTATATATCTGAAGCAAATCAAATCATTATTTTGTAGAGATATGTACACCACCATGTTTATTGCAGCATTATTTACGATAGTTAAAATATACAAATAATTTGTGTCCACTGACAGAAGGATAAAGATAATGTGATATATATATATACTGATAGATATATATATATATATACACACATTGATATATATATGAATATTATATATGTTATATATGGCTATTACATATATGAATCATATATAAATGAATATTATATATATAGATTGTATATACAAATATTAGTAAGCCATAAATAAAAAAAGGAAATTCTGTCATTTCAAAAACATGGATAAATATGGAGAGCATTATGCTAAGTGAAATAAGTCAGACAGTGAAAAACAAATACTGCATGATCTCATTTATATGTGGAATTTTTAAAGAGCTGAACTCAAGACAGTGAGTGATTAGTATTTGTCAGGAGCAAGAGAGTGGTGTAGGAGAAATGGGCAAAGGTAGTCGATGGGTCCAAACTTCCTATTGATAAAACTTACCATGAGGTAAAAAAAGTTCTGGAGACATAATATAGAATATAGTGATTACATTTAATAATATTGTATAATATATTTGAAAGTTGCTAAGACAGTATATCTTAAAATTTTACTATATATAGTTTTACATATATATATATATAGTTACATGTACCATTTTATATATATATATATATTGTTATACACATAACTATAGTTATATATAACTATAGTGAGGTGACAAATTTGTTAATTAACTTTATTGTGGTTATCATTTTGGAATATATACATATATCAAATCATTACTTTGTACACTTAAACTGACATAATGTATGTTAATTACATCTCAATACAAGTAGAGAAAAAAAGATTGTCAAAATGTCTTCCAAAGCAGTTGGACAACTTTGTAATTAATTTGCAATTAATGAGAGTATCTAATGCTCTGCATTATTGCCAGCAATTGGTACTGTCAGGCTTCTGTGTCCAAAGCATTTTAACAGATATGTAGTACTATATCATTTTTGTTTAATTTACATTTTGCTGCTGCTGATGATGAATGATGTTCATATGCTTATTTGCTACCTGTATATTTTCTTTGGGAAGATATTAGCTCAAATTCTTTGCTATTTTTAATTGGGTTGTTTGTTTACATTTGTTGATTTTTAAGAGTGCTTTGTGTATATCGTTGATAAGTTATTTATCAGATATGGATTTGCAAAATTTCCCTCCATTCTGTAGAATATCTCTTCAGTCATGTAAGAAGAGAAGTTTTATATTTAATAAAGTCTATCTTATCAAGTTTTTTCTTTAATGAATCATGCTTTTGCTAAAATATATAATACCAATGTGTGTGTGTGTGTGTGTGTGTGTGTGTGTGTGTGTGTGTGTAAACCACAGTTCATTCACTATTAAGTGGATCCACATTTAAGTTGTTTCCCATTAAGGTCTATTTTAAATAATTCTACTCTAAATAGTCTATCCATTTATCTTGTTGCATATGCCCATGCATTACTGTTGTGTTATCAACAGACCATAATTAATTGATACCCTTTAAAAATGTGTTTCCAATTTACTCTTCTATCAGCAGTGTATGCACACCTTAACCAACACTTGATATTGTAACTCTATTTTAGTTTTATTTTTATTCATTCCACCTGTATGTTTAGTGGTACCATTTTGTGGTTTTAATTTTCATTTCCCTGATTACTAATAACATTGAGCACCTTTTCATATATTTATTGTCTATTTAGACATTTTATTTTTTGAAGATCTTATCTAAACCTCTTGCTCATTTTTGTTACTAATTTGTGGAAGTTATTCTATAACTCCTTTTGTCGTTAATGTTAGGCTATTAGCCAAACATCCACAGTCAAATATCATGTCTGCAACTTATTTCAGTCTCCTTACTCTTGAAGTATTTATCACAAACACTGCAAGTCTAATATAAACATATATACATGGAGAATTGATGACGAGATACAGGAAATATACAAAATGCTAACAAATGATTGATCTAAATCGCCACTCTGCTCCTGGACAGTGTAAACCGTACATATTCATATGGAGTCCCACAGTTTAAAAGTATTTCTCTCAATATATTCTCATGTGAGTCTCACAGCATATGTGATGTAGAAAGGGGAATTATTTCTCTCACCATTTTATAGATGAGGAAATCCCAACTAAGACAAATTGAATAACTGAGTCAAGGTCATATTATTTTAAAGTTTCTAGGCCGTAATCAGAATCTTGATGTATCTCTTTGCTCTTGATTCTATTGTAAAGAAAACTGTACTTAACTGATAAAACTTCCAATCTAATAAACTGACTTACTCTCAACAATAAGAATATGTAAATTTAGTGTAATGAATAAAAATTAATTTTAAATCACAAATTTATTGCCCTACTAGAGAACCTGTAATTCATTTTTTTTTTTGGTTTTGTTTTGTTTTGCCATCCTTATAGAATGTTACCCTTGGTGTTTACATCAGCTAATCTAGTATGGGAATAAAGCATTTAGCTACAATATACCATGAAATGTGGACTATGGAATTGACATAACATATACACATTGTATAATAAAAATATATAATAGTGTTTAATGTTTTGATCATTTTATAAAATCATTGCATCAAGGTATGATGAATATGATAATATAAAGAAATAATGACAGACTATCACCTATATATCAATAGTTTGATATTTGTTTGTCATGTAAATAAAATTTAATTACATGAGTGAATTTTTAATTACATTCTCTTAAGTGCTACATGGTGTTTTTTAAATTGAAAGTTGATACATCAAATTTAACATCTTTTCCATCATTTAGGCTAGAATCTGAACTCTTTTATTCAGTTAAAAGTGAAGTTGGGCCCCTGTTGGCCTCAATGGATTTTTTGTGTAATGGGTGCAACACTAGGGAACCTAGAAGAACTAGATTTAAAATCTCAGTGGAAACAAAATATAAATGCTCCTCCACTTACGGTGGTGTTACTCCCAATAAACCCATTGTAAATGAAAATATTGTAAGTCAAAAATGTATTTAATACTAGTACACTAGTATTGATGAGTATTGGTTGTTTACCCTCACGATTGTGTGACTGCCTTGAAGCCACAGCTCGCTGCTGCTGCTTGGCGTCAGGAGAGAGTATTGTACCCACATAGCGCTAGCCTGAGAAAAGGTCAAAATTCAAAATTCAAAGTATGTTTTCTACTGAATGTTTATTGCTTTTGTACCATAGTGCAGTTGAAAAATTATAAGTTGAGCTATTGTAGATGGGAGACCATCTGCAGTATCAGTGAATGGGCCTCTGCAAAGATATTTAAGTGAGATTGCCTTAGTGGGTTTATGACTAGGAACTGGAGAAATCCTTTGAGCAAAGGTGCACAGCAGGAAGGTGCCCATTATGAAGGATTTTCAACTCAACCTTGAGAGAGAGAGGGAGAAGGACCAGGAAATGTCCAGATTCAGAAGATTACAATAATTATATAACCATGGAAAATTTAACATTTTAGAATGTCTAACGATTGGTTAATATATTGTAGTTAAAGAAACTGTTTTTGCCTCTTCCTACCTCCACTCAATTGCAAGTTGGTTGGTGCTTCCTGAGAGGTACATAGTTGCCTAAAATTTTCATTTAATTTGTGCTACATAAAAATTTGTTTGGAACTACACAACTATATAATAATAGAATTGTTCTAGAAACTATATTTAAACAATAACTAATATGATAAAGATAGAAAACATTTAAAAATACAATCCTAAAGCTGAAAATAACTTTCAAAAGTCATAGGTCCAGATTTTGAATTCTACATGGGAATTCATCCTAGGTATTCATTTAAGGTTTTTTTGTTTCAATATAAAGCAAATATCTTAGGTTTCCAAATTTCCTAGTTTATTAAATTAGTTTCTTTATGCCATGATATTTCACCATTCTTTGAAGCTATGGTCCTTTCCGCATATTTCATGCTCTTAAGAACCTCTCAGGAAGATATTTTAGCTGTTGAGTGGCTTTGAATCAGCATATTTAAGCATAAGTTTTCAAACAACTCCAATTTGTTGCATTTTTATTTTTAATAAAAAGCATTTGGGGGAATATCATATATAAAAGATTGTTTCAAATCAATTTTGTATAATTTATATAACTATTTTAGCATAGGCAATAATCTATATTTTGAAAATATCCAAATTGATGTTGATTTTTCTTATCCTTGATTTGATTTAGATATAGACTTAAATTATTTTAATACTATTTGCCATCTCTTTTTCTCTCTTTTTCTTGAAATAAATGTCAAACCTTAATCTTAGTGGCTCCATGACCTATCTGCCATAAACATTATTTCTTAAACATATGAATAAATTTTATTTTAGTTATCTTCCTAAACACCATTAATATTTTCTATTAGACAGGTTAAAAATCTCTGCCAAAAATATAAAAGATAATGGAATAAAATTGTATTGTTATGTCTCTACAAAGATTAAAACGGTATTCATCAAAACTTTAAAAAACATTATTTAAGAAGAGATATTGAAATAATTCATTTTATAATTTTTATTTAGATAATATCTAATACTTCAAAATCCAAAATGAAATATTTTATTACATTTATTTTCTAACAAAAATGTACTTTTAATTATTGAATTTAGCTCATATTGAATTTTGCTCATATGACTTTTAAAATCTTCTTTTACTTTTAAAGGTAACATTAAAATAATATGAAACATTTAGTAGCTCCAAAAACATATCAAAAAAAAAAAAGCATTTCCTTATGTAAGGGAAAATGGAATCAAATATGTAGTAAAACCAGTCATTCATAGCATGAGCTGCAAAACTTACAGATTTCGCTATAGCAAGGGTATCAAAGAGCAACAAGTTTTATCTGTCCATCTCATGCAATAAATCAGTCCTCAGATTGTGAAATTAGAGTGTGAGTTTTCTGGAGGAGTTTAGATCAACTGATAGACTGTGGTCAGTGGGTCCTGAGTGGAGACTGTGTGAGGAAGGTTAGTTCCATTAATTTTGTTCTCTATCCTGAGAAACTGTATCTAGGGAGAAAATAATGACATATTTTACATCACTTAATAAGGCATAGGTGAGGCAAGGAAAGAAAATTTAATTTGGGCAAGCTGAACCTTTATTTATATAATATCACTTACTTAGGAACTCATTGTCCATCTTCATTTATTTTCACAGAATCCCTCTATCATTTTACTGCTATTTCTATTTTTAATATAAATATCTTCAAAAAAATTATCAAGAACTTTACAAAATCATACAGCTTATCAATGAAGGATCACAACACTTCCTGCCTTGTATTTTATTTCTTGATTGCTTATCTTTTCTAATATTCCAGCAGAGTGAGCAAAGTCATTATGTTTTTATCGGTTATACATCTATTTGTAAATGAGAAATAAACCGAGTGTAAGCAGAGCTGGTTTATTATTTTTACCACATTTTACCACATTGATAGACTATTTATTAATTTTCTAGTATTTCCATCAATGCTCTTTTCATCAATATAAATAAATAGCAATCTCCTTAAAGTCAAGGACCTCATTGTTGATTTCTTGTGGCTGTTATGATACCTAGCTAGAAAATTTTAAAATCACAAATTGAATTCAACATATTAAATGAAAGTTATATATTGTCAGTTGCCTGTAGATCCTCATTATGGGAGAATGAACACTATCTACTAAGTGGTGATACATTTTCTCAAAGTGTTGTCACCTAACTGGTGTATGGAGACTTCAAAAGGCCAACTAAATCATTAAATAAACTCAAAAATAAGAAAATCTTAATAAAATATGAATTTTAGTTAATAATAACATATTAATATTGGCTTATAATTATAATAAGTGTATCATATAAGATGTTAATAATGAAGGAAATTGAATGTAGAATGTATTTGGAAATCTCTACTATTTTCTCAATTTTTCTGTTAATCTAAAACTGATCTAAAAATAAATTATATTTAAAAACTCAGCCCATATTAAAAAAAAGACATTTCAAAATTCTACTGGACTAGTGTTTCAGAGAAAGAACATGATAAAATGAATGAATTCCATAAGCATGGCTCACGCTGCACTTCATTTGCTATAAAATCAGTCTATGTTTAGAGTCAATGTAGTGTGGATTACCATGACATTAAATAATATACTGGGTAACTTTACAAAAGAGAAGTTTTGAAGAAGCAATTTAATCTGTTATCAGCTATTCTAACAAAAACAGATAAAATACAAAAAAATGTTGCCTAAAATTATTTAGAATTATTAGTATGTAAAGGATTTACAAATATTATGAGTTGCAGTATGAAAGAATATAATATTTGGTGGGATGACAATTATCCAAAAATTAAGTTTACACCTTTAGATAAAAAAATCCAACCGAAGGTCATGTATAAATGATATTAAAAATATATTTCTTATTCCATTTGATAAATACTTACTGTATTTGTACTATTTTATATGCACTGTGAAAATATACTGGTGATCAAAATTATGGATCTCTTTCGAACCTTCAGAAAACATATATATAAGTGAGAGAGATGAGAATAATCGAAGACAAAGAAGCATCTAGACACACATAGGTTAAAAATTAGAAAAGATTAAAATACTAAAGCCTAAAAAAAGAGATTGTATCAGTCAATAAAAATTTTACAAAACTTTTATGTCGAAATACTTATTTGTAATAGTGAATACTATTATGACTGTGAATACTAATATAATGTTAATAAAAATAATTTAAGTTTTCAAAATTGTCTTTTATTAGTATTTGTGAATCTCTGTAAATTATATTAATTATTTTCATAGTTGCTATGGCTATAAAACTAATTGCCAAAAAAATCAAATTAGTATAAAACAATCATTTATTATTATTACAGATTCTGTAAGTAGGGAATTTGGCACAGCAGGGATTATTTGTTATTTTTCCTTAATATTTGGGTCCTCAGCTGAGAAATTCACAGTCTAGGGACTGGAATCAATTTAAATTTTAGTCACTCACATATTAGGTGGTTATTCTGTTTGATAGCTGAATTATTCACTGGAGCTATCTAAAAACATTTACATTCAGCTCTTCATACCATGAGCCTCCTCAGTGCTTGTCGGCTAGGTTCCAAAGGTGAGTGTCATAGATTGAATGTATGTCCCCAAATTCATATGTTCAAACCTAAACTCTAATGTGATAATATTTGCAGGTGGGACCTTGGGAATTAGTGCTCTTATTAAAAAAAAAAAAAAAAAAAAAAGGCCACACAGACATCTCTTTCCTCACACCTTTCCATGATGTGAGGACACAGTAAGAAGACTTAAGTCTATGAACCAGGAAGCAGGACTTCTCCAGACAAAGAAGTAGCTGGCACCTTGCTCTTGGACTTTTCAATCTTTAAAATTGTGAGAAATAAGTGGTTGTTATTGAAGTCACCCAGTCTATGACATTTTTGTTACGGTAGCTTAAACTAATTAAGACAGTGAGCATCTCATGAAAGAATGGGAAAGAAAAAAAGAGAGAGGAGAGTGCCAAGTGGAAGTTATGTCATTTTTATGTCCAGCCTATGGTTGTCATATAGCATCCCTTTGATAATGCTTTTTGCATCAGAATAAATGCAAATCCTCTCAGGTTAAAGTGGAGTGGAAATAGACTTCATTTCTTGATGGAGAATGGCAAGGTTTGGGGAGAATAAGTAGTATTAAAAATATTGCTATGAGTATTTTTGGAAAACATAATTTTCCACAAACATTAAGCTAATTTATCTTATTTAGTTGCTATTTGGAAAAAAAATCCAGTTTGTCAATCATTAAATATTTATTATTAATTGTCAGGGATTTTTCTAATCTTTGAAAATATAGCAATGATGAGGTAGATATACTTAGAGCTTACATATTTAAAGTTTCCGTCAAAATCATCTTCTTATCTTTGAAAGACAGCCCTAATCCACCACTGATGGGCATAACTAGAATTACTATAGACCAAATGATACAATTAAAAATAAAATATGAAATGATGTAATGGAGTCAAGATGAAATGACATATATGGAAATAATTATTTTTTTTTAGTGCTACTATGGTGTTTTACCATTCTGATGATTTACTAGACAAACTACTAAAAATATCATATTATCTTCATTCTGAAGTAGAATAGTCTGTATTGGTTGATAAATTTGGAAGGATATCTATGAGGAATTACAGGAGACATCAGAGAGTCTTTTTACATACCTCTATATTTTATATTGTATATCCTTTACACAATATTTTAATGGGTCAATTATGCACTATAAATGAGAACAATCTTGAGCCTGTGTCAAGTCAACATTCTGCCTAAGTCAGAATACTAGCCTTTGAGCTTTGGCTTAGCTCATCCACTACAGCTAACTTAATTCTGTGACTTCTGATTGCTGTTCATTCTCTTCAAATAAATCCATGTCTTGATCTAAGACAGCAATTTATAATTTAAGGTTGGTCCAATTTCCTATTTTAAAGAATATTTAATAAGGCTGGGGTACTTTTCCAAACTCTGTGCATCTTAGTTCACCTTATTTTTTAAAATTTTTGTCTTCTAAGGCATGTCTAATAAATCATGATATCTTAGCTTTGGAAAAGTAGAATAAATCAAAGTGCTTCTAAAACCATCCTCTCATTTTTAATTTAATCATAATACAAAATTCTAATTTTTAATCCTAATACAAAGAGTAGATTGACACTATATCAGATTTATTTTCTTTTTCTCTTCCTCATGTCTGCTCAAGAGAAAAGCAAATTCAGTTTTCTTCATCAAAGATGTATTAAAACAATCATTTTATGCAACACTCAAATCTCATTTTTACAAGTATTATTTATTGAAATGAAGTAATCATTGTCAAAAAAGTTCAAATACATGCTACATTGACAGATGTTATAAGGTTAGTAATTATATCCCAGGAAAATGAAATAAAACACGTATTTTCCAAGACATCCCATGTCCAAGTTGTATTCTTAAACCTCTATTTTAAATTAGCTCAGAAGTCTCCTCATGGTTTGCTTTAATATAATAAAATTTAATGTGCTAATAACTAGACAGAATATGTCAAAATATATCCTGATTTTCTAATTTAATCTTCATGATATATCTTTGATATGAGTGATATTACTAAGTACAGATTAAGAAGATGAATACAGAAAGCATCAGGCACTAACCCAAAGTCTTACACATCTTATATGACACTGAATATACAATCTAAGTCTTTATACAATATGCATTGCCTCTTAGAACAGGAATCTAAGATGTGAAGAGGTTAAATAAAGTGACATTACAAGTTATTGGGCAGTCTGGGAGTGAGACCTGACTTAAGCCTTTTTATGTCTTTTTTTTGCTCAGTCTCTTTCTCCAAAAAGTGGTGACTGTGGATGCTGGTGAAACTTTTTCTCTATAATGATTTGGGGAAAGAACTTATTTGTTTTTTTCAATTACAGATGTTGAAAAAGACAATGATAAGCTTTACAATAAAGCATATTTTTTTGGAACATTAAGTAAGAATGAAACGGATTAAGATTCAAGTCTTTATTCTATTATTTAGTTTCTGTGTGTCAGAAAACTTATCCTTTACAGACTTCAGAACCGCCCCACATATAAAATTTGAATAAAAATGATCACTTTGAAGAATGTATATAACTGTTAAAGGAAATGTATAGGTACAGTAATTGGTCCAGGGCCTAAGATAGGTAAAATACACAATGCATATTAGTTATTTCTATTTTTGTCTGGAATAGAGTTGGAAATAGTTTAATAAACTTTCTTTTATTTTGAGGCAGTGTCAAAAAGTGGATCAGAAACTATATGCATAGTCGGGACAATTTCTATGTTACTGAACAAAACATTTCTTTATTATCATGAAAATAGACAAGCCTGGCCTTTATTATCTATTTCCTGAGAGAGTTTAATTTTTTTCCTTCTGTTTGAAGTGAATTGAGAATTAAAAATGAATGTCATAATAATTTTTTCTCACCCTTGAGACAGATGATTTTGGTTCACTGAGAACTGGCTTAAGGTATTGCAAAGAAAAAAATTTGTCTTTATTTGGAAAATATCAGTAAATGAGACAAATTAACTCAAGTTGAAACCAGATAATATGATGATAGTCATCTTCTTTCTGCTTTAAGAATTTTTTTCAATAATACATTGTCATCCTTCCTATTTGAGCAATAGCACCATTGACTGCAATTATTCTCTTTATGAGTGTTTACTAAAAAGACCAATGTGCCATATTCATTTCATTACATACTGTGCATTCTTGAAAATATATTTTTGATTTTCAAATGTGGCCATTTGTTGTTGTTAGTGTTTTTATTCCTTCACCTTAAACTCATAATGTGACTGAAATATTAATTCAAAGACACTTATCTTCAGCCATTTCTGACTATAGCATGTTCATCCCAGAGCTCTGCTGTCAGAAGCATCACAGTGTGCCACATTTCCTGAGGTGGGCCTCAGTGTATGCCACTGTTGTCCTCATGAACCATCAATAAAGGCTCTGTGTACATACATTGCTGTCTTCATTCTTTATCTATATCTAGTCAAAAATATTTGTGATGAAATATATTCAGCACTGTCAGGTTAGGTTTATACCACTAGCAATTATTGCTGACTCAGTCATTTCTTCTAGTCTTTAGCATGTTTAAAAGTAAGGTATGGTGATATCAGCAGAAAAAGAAAAGTAAGGACTTCCAGTAATATCTTCCACAAAGGCAAATAACATGTAAAAATTTGTCAAAATCAACTTTTTCAGAACTCTGAAAATATCCCAAACTTGCAACAATCTGAGCAGTTTATTCAAGAAAAATGGCTGAAGCTCAGTAAAAATAGCCAGCTTTGTGGCATTTTAACTACCTATTGTCATCTTCTTTAGCAACACAGTAGCCTGGAAAGCCAACAGACCTGAAATCATGGTGAGAATCATCAGCCGAGGAGAAACTAGAGCAGATAGATGAATGTAAAGCTTACCAAAAGCATCATTTTCACAGGTGTTTTTTTTTTTTTTTTTTTTTTTTTTTTTTTTTTTTTTTTTTTTTTTTTTTTACTTTTTGACTTGTCTCAATTCTCTTGAAGCACCCACATGTGAGGATGAGTTTATTTGATCTGATTTAAAGCTCACTCAGTGCAAATAGTTTTTTTCCCTTAGGACATTTGTCCAGAGAATAAAGAACAGCAATAATTTAACATTGCAGCTGCTTGAACAGAAACAATAGTTGAGGCAAACAGAAATCTGACCAAAATTCTTAAAAGAAAAAATTAAAGAATAAGATATACTTAAGGAGATTTGAAAATATCAACTATTTTGCCTGAAATAAAGACCACACATATGTATAAGATTGTGTCTATATTTAGAACTATAAAAATATCCAAGAAAGATCTAAGAAAGTCCTTTATTTTCATCTCTGACTGATCTTGAGGCTCTTCACAATCAGGAAGTGATGATTGTTAGAGTAGTAAAGCCCTACCTGAATATTGAAGTACTGTTCTAAGTGTACTGAGAGCTCCTTAATAAAGTCTTGGAGACTTACCAATTCCAGGCAGTTAAGATAATTCCTAGCCAATCATTAGCTGACTTCCAAGATAAATGAACAAAGACTTCAGTAGACACATGCAACAGAACAGACTTTTCAATGGATGGACCTAGAGATGATCATGCTAAGCAAAATAAGCCAGACAGAAAAGGTTGAAAATCACATGATATCACTTATATGTGGGATATAAACCTAAAAGCAACAAATGAACAGGACAAACAAACAGAGACTCATGAACACACACAATAGACTAGTGGTAATTGAGGGGAGGAGAGAGGGGGAGAGGTAGATGGAATAAAAGGGGTCAAATATGTGGTGACAGAACGAAATCTAACTATGAGAGGCGAACACACAGTGTAAATATATATATGCCTTACTGTTAAAAAAATAAAATAAAAAGAAGACTTTTCAGTAAGTTCACTAAACAACCAACACTAACAAAAGCAACAACAACAAGCACTGTATTGTTGCTTGCTATTATTTGGGGGATGGTTATCATCCAGAATTGCTGAAAAACATTATTTTAAATTTGGAGTGAAACACAAAAATATTATTAGACACACACGCACACACACACACACACACACACACAAGGGAAAAAAAAAGGAAACTGTAATTCTAACACAGGAGGAAAGAAAGGCAACAAATATTGCCTGTATGAGAGAGCCCAAATGTCATATTTATCAGATAAAGACTTTAGGTAGCTACTATAATTATGTTCAAAGTACTAAAATAAATTATGTTTAAAGAGTTATTAGGACACTATCTTATTAACTAAATATTAATAAATAGGCAGAAATTGTAAAAAAAAAAAAAGGAAACAAATTATGGAGTTGAAAGTATAATAAATAAAACAGAAAACTTACTAGAAAGTCTCAACCATAAATTGAAACTGGAAAAAGAATGAACCAGCAAATTCAAAGAGAAATCAAGAGATATTATACAATTTGAAAAATAGTGAAAAAAAGAATAAGGAAACATGAACAAAATTTCAGAAATGTAGGACATTTAGTGTAACTTTATAACTCTACACAATTGTATTAACAAAAAAGAAAGATCTTAAATCAATAATTTAACTTTCACTTTAAGAAAGCACATGAAGAATATACTCAAAATAAATAAGGAAAGATTGGCCTTAAACAATGTGTTAGACTGGATAAACTTAACAGATAGGTATATAGAACAATGCATCCTAAAGTAACAGAATATGTATTCTTCTAAGTGCATATGGAACATTTTCCAAAATCAATCATATATTTTAGGCCACAAAACAAATCTTAATAAATTTAAGAGAATTGAAATCATATAAAGCATCTTTTCTGACCACCAGTCATGAAACCAGAAATTAATTATGTGAAGAAAACTGAAAAATTTACCAATATGTGAAGATTAAACAACACGCTACTGAACAACAAATAATTAAAAACAAAACAAATAATTAACAAATAATTAACAACAAAAAATTAAAAAAAGAAATTTTTTAAAACTACCTTGAGACAAATTAAAATAGAAGGGTAACATATCAAAATTTATGGGATGTAGCAAAAGCAGTTCTTAGGACAAAAGTATATAGTGATATCTCTCTCGAGAAACAAGAAAAAATATCTAATAAACAGTCTAATTTTATCCCATAAAGAACTATAAAAACAAGAACAAAGCCCAAAGTTAGTAGAAGGAAGGCCACAACGAAGATTAAAGCAGAAATAGATGAAATAGAGACTAAAAAGACAATAGAAAAGATCAATGAAACTAAGAACTTGCTCTTTGAAAAAATTGTCAAACCATTAGCTACACACAATGAAAAAAAAAAAGGGAAAACTCAAACAAATAAAATCAAAATTGAAAAATAAGATGTTATAAATGATACCACAGAAATACAAAGAATCATAAGAGAGTACTACAAACAATTATATGCCAACAAATTAGACAACCTGAAATAAATGGACATGTTCCTAGACATGTAGAAACTGTTAGTACTAAATGATAATGAAGTAGAAAATCTGAAAAGACCAATTACTAGTAAGAAGACTGAATCAGAAATCAAATATCTCCCAACAAACAGAAGTCCATAACCAGATGGATTCTCTGGTGAATTCTACAACATAAAGAAGAACTAATACCAATCCTTCTCAAACTCTTTCAAAAAATAGAAGAGGGTATCGAGAGAAACATGGCAGAGTAAGAGAAGTCCTTAGAGCTCTTCTTTTGAAACAACAATAAACTGAACATCTAAAACTCAACAAAAAACACCCAAACTGCACACCAGCAGTGGAATCTGCACATAAGAGATCCTACAGGTCAGAACCCCAGGAGTCAGGAAGTGGATGAGGAGAAATGAGGAAGCCATCTCTTGCAGCCAGAACTCCCTGCAAGAGGAGGAGGAAGGAAGAAGGTGCAGTGAATTCCCTGAACAGCCCTAACTGAGAGAGCTGAGAGCTCCATGTGGCCAGCAGTAGTGCCCAGGCATCAGGGCAGAAAGCAGAGAAGTGAGGATGACAGAGAAGCAGGGATGGCAGAGAAACAACAGTTGATTATTATCATCTATGGTTGCAAAACTGAGGCTGAGCCTCTGCTCCCATCCCCCAACCCAGATGGCACCTTTTCCCATATTCTCTGAGATCAAACACTGCAGAGCCCCAGGGGAATCTGAACAAAAAGTGTAAAACTGTTGCTAATAGTGACAGGGACTAAGACTGAAGGTAGACAAAATGATTAAACAGCTATAAGAAAAAAAGGGCATTATTAAGGCTTTATATAAAACAGGGATCCAAGAGGCTTAGATGTCACCAACTGGAATCCAAAAGAAAACACCTTCTTTGCAACAGGCTAAAGAGAGACCCTTATATAATAAATCTTCTTTCTGGAAAAAAAAAAAAAAAAAAGCAGAATCCCCTTCCATTAATGCCCAGGTAGAGAAGTAGTCCATTAAACACCATGAACAACCAAAGTAGCAAGGCATCTCAAAAAAAAAAAAAAAAAAAAAGAAAGAAAGAGAAAAATCTCCAGAAAATAAACTTACAGACATAGAAATATACTACATAAATGACAGAAAATTCAGGATGATACTTCTGAAAAAACTCAATGAGATCCATAAAAAACTAACACCACCAATTTCAGGAATTGAAAAAACAACTAGCAGTACTAATATCAGACGAAATAGATTTCAAAATAAAAAAGATAACGAAAGATACTGAGGGACACTTCATAATGATAAAGGGAATCATGAACCAAGAAGACATAACACTTATTAATATCTGTGCTCTCAATCAGGGAGCTCCAAAATAGGTAAAACGATGACTAACAGAACTAAAGGGAGAAACAGACCAAAACACTATCATAGTAGGAGACCTAAATACCCCACTGTTGGATATGAACAGATCATTGAAACAGAAAATCAATAAGAAAATAACATCTTTAAATGACACATTAGACCAACTGGATAAAATTGACATCTACAGAGCCTTCCATCCCCAAACAACTGCTTATATATTCTTCTCTACTGCACATGAAACATTCTCAAAAATTGACCACATACTGGGACACAGAGATGGCCTCAACAAATATAAGGGGATTGAAATCATACCAACCATATTTTCTGATCATAATGCTTTGAAACTAGAGATTGATTGCAAAAGGAAAGCAGGAAGAACCACAAATACATGGAAACTAAACAACATGCTATTGAAGAATAACTGAGTCAGAGAAGAAATAAAGAAAGAGATCATAAGATACATAAAAACGAATGATAATAGTACAACATATAAAAACTGTTGGGACACAGCAAAATCGATCAAAAGAGGAAAGTTTATATCATTACAGGCCTCCCTCCAAAAACAAGAACAAGCCCAAATAAATAACTTAATGCTCATCTTAAAAAACTAGAAAAGGAAGAACAAATGAAGCCTAAAGTTAGCAGAAGGAAAGAAACCATCAAAATTAGAGCAGAAAGAAATAAAACTGAAAACAAAACAAACAAACAAAAATCAATAGAAAAAATAAATGCAACAAAGAACTGGTTCTTTGAGGTTAATAAAATTGACAAATACCTGGCTAGACTCACTAAAGAAAAAAGAGAAAGGACACAATAAACAAAATCAAGGATGAAGGAGGGGAAATTAGGACTGACATCGCAGAAATACAAAGGATCATACAAGATACTATGAAAAAATATCTAACACCAAATTTAATAACCTAGAAGAAATGGAACTGTACTTGAAAAATACAACTCTCCTAGACTGAATCAAGAAGAACTGGAAAGTCTAAGTAGACTGATCAGCTGTATCAAAACTGAAACAATCATCAAAAACCTACCAAAAAGTAAAAGACCAGGACCAGATGGTTTCACTAGTGAATTCTACCAGACATTCAAAGATTTAATAACTATTTTCCTCAAATTCTTCCAAAAAAATCAAAGAAGAGGCAATACTTCCCAACTCATTTTATGAGGCCAAT
>NW_006432491.1:924317-958211 GCF_000325575.1 Pteropus alecto | reverse complement strand
GGCTAGAGCAATCAGGAAAGAGAAAGATACACAAGACATAAAAATTGAGAATAAAGAAGTCAAACTGTCACTTTTTGCAGATGATATGATTATACAGAAAATCCTAAAGACTCCACTAAAAAACTGTTAGAAACAATAAACAAAAACAGTAGTTTCAGGATACAAGGATACAAAATCAACATACAAAAATCCATAGTGTTCCTATACACTAAGAATGAAATTTCAAGAAAAAATGAAAAAAACAATTCCTTTTGCAATCGCAACAAAAATAATAAAATACCTATAAATAAGCTTAACGAAGTATATTAGGGACCTATACACTGAAAAAATATAAGACATTAAAAGAAACTGAAGACACAAAGTAATGGAAAGATATTCCATGTTCTTGGAATGGAAGAATCAACATAGTTAAAATGACCATATTACCTAAAGCATTATACAGTTTTAATGCAATCCCCATCAAAATCCTATCAACATTTTTTTAAAAAATAGAACAAAATATCATTAGATTTGCATTTTTTAAAGAAATAGAACAAAAAATCATCAGATTTGTATGGAAGCACAAAGCACCCTGAATTGCCAAAGCCATCCTGACTAAAATGAACAAGGCTGGAGGCATCACTCTGCCCAACTTCAAATTATACTAAATAACGACAGTAATCAAAATGGCATGGTTTTAACAGAAATACAGACATACAGACCAGTGGAACAGAATCAAGAGTCCAGAAAAAAAACCATATTTATATGGGCAAATAATTTTTGACAAAAAAGCCAAAAACATACAGTGGAGAAAGAAAAGTTTCTTCAATAAATGGTGCTGGGAAAACTGGAAAGCTACCTGCAAAAGAATGAAACTAGACTGTTGTCTATCATCACACAGCAGAATTAGGTCAAAGTGGATTAAGGATCTGAATATAAGACCTGAAACAATAAAATGCATAGAAGAAGACAAAGGAACTAAACTGAAGGATCTTGGACTTAAAGAGAATTTTATGAATTTGACCTTAAGAGTAAAAGTTAAAATAAATGAATGGAACTACATCAAACTAAAAAGCTTCTGCACAGCAAAATAAACTGTCAACAAGATAAAAAGACAACCATCCGAATGAGAAAATATATTTGCAAGAACACCTCCAGTAAGGGCCTAATATCCAAAATACACAAAGAACACATACAACTCAATAACAACAAAAAAACAAATCCAATCAAAAAAATGGGCAGAGAACCTGAACAGACACTTTGCCAAGAAGACATACAAATGGCCAACAAGCATATGTAAAGATGGTCTACATCACTACTATTTAGGAAAATGCTAATCAAAACCACATGGAGATGCCATCTCACACCTGTTAGAATAGCTATAATCAACAGGGCAAGTAATAACAAATGTTGGAGAAGATGTGGAGAAAAAGGAACCCTCATACGCTGCTGGTGAGACTGCAAATTGGTTCAGCCACTATGGAAAACAGTATGGAGGTTCCTCAAAAAACTAAGAATTGATCTACCATATGATCTAGCAATACTCTACTGGGTATTTACCCCAAAACCTTGAAAACTCATATCCAAAAAGATATTTGCACACCAATATTCATGACAGCATTGTTCACTATGGCCAGGACATGGAAGCAACCAAAGTGTCCTAAAACAGATGATTGGATAAAGGAGATATGTTATATATATATATATATACACAATGGAATATTACTCGGCCATAAGAAGAGATGAAATGCTGCCATTTGTAATAACGTGGTTGGACCTCGAGATAATCATACTAAGTAAAATGAGCCAGACAGAAAAAGTTGAAAATTGCATGATATCACTTATATGTGGGATTAAACCTAAAAGCAACAAATGAACAGGACAAACAGAGACCCATGGACATGGACAATAGACTAGTGGTTACCAGAGGGTAGGATAAGGGGAGAGGGGGGAAGGTAAATGGTATAAAAGAGGTCAAATATGTGATGATAGAAAGAAATCTAACTATGGGAGGTGAACTCACAATGTTAGTATATATATATGCCTTAATGTTAAAATGTATAGCTGAACCTAACTGAATTTCATTAACCAATTTCACTATAAAAAAAAAAAAAATCATTTCCAAACTCACCATACAAAGCCAGCATTACCCAGATGCCAATACCATACAAGGATGCTACAAGAAAAGAAAATTACAGGCCAAGACTCCTAATACAATAAATGCAAAAGTCCTTAAGAAAATGTCAGGAAACTGATTTCAACAATACATTAAAAAAATCACACAATATGATCAAGTGGGATTTAATCCAAGGATGCAAAGGTGGTTCAATATTCACAAATAAATTAATATGATATACCACATTAACAATTTGAAGGATAAAAATCATATGGCCATCTCAATAGATGCAGAAAAAGCATTTACAAAATTCCATGTTTATTTATGACATAAACTCAACAAGGCAGGTATAGAGGGAACATACTTCAATATAGTAAAGACTACATATGACAATTCTACATCTAATTTATATTCAATGGTGAAAAGCTGAAAGCTTTTTCTCTAAGATCAGGAACATGACAAGAATGCCCGTTCTCACCACCATTTTCAACATAGTACTGGAAAGACCTAGATAGAGCCATTAGACAAAAAGGGCATAGAAATCTAAATACATTTTTAAGAATTCCATGTTCATGAATCAGAAGACTTCATATTGTTAATATGCCAATAACGCCCTAATTGATCTATAATTCATCTCAATTTCTCTAAAAGTATCAAATGTCTTTTCATTTTTTTCATAAATTGAAAACAATCTTAAAAAAAAAAGAAAAGAAAAAAGAAAACAACCCTGAAATACATGTAGAAATGTAAGGGAGCAAAAATATTCAAAAACATTTTAAATTAAAACAACAATTGGGGGACCCACACTTCCTGATTTTAAAACTTAATGTAATAATATAGTAATCAAGACAGTGTGGTGATAAGTACATGTTTCCTCTACTATTCCAAAGTAAAATCCTTCGTAAATTGAAATGATGTCAAGCAAAGAGTACTCTCAGTTTCCTGAAGTTCGTGATAGGCCAATTCATCTTTAGGAAAGATCACTTTACATGGACCTAAATGTGAGAGGTAAAACTACTAAATTCTTAGAAGAAAATGTAAGAATAAATATTTATGAGCTTGAATTTGGCAATGAATTCTTAAGTATAACAACAAAAGCATAGGGACAAAAGAAAAAAACAGATAAATTGGACTATGGGCAGTGGGGGAAACTATGTGTACTTTGAAGAACACCATGAAAAAAGTTAAAAAATAACCAACAACTAAAAAATAGGAGAAAATATTTTCAAGCTTTGTATATAATAACAAACTTGTACCTGGAATATATTAAAAAACAAAACAAAATACTTACAACACAATAAAAGGATAAAATCTCAAATAAAAATAGATGATGGATTTGAGTAGATATTTCTTCCAAAAAGATTTAGAAATGGCTAATGAGCTCATGAAAAAGATACTCAATTTCATTAGTCATTAGAGAAATGTATTTCAATACCAAAATGAGATACCACTTTGTACCAACTAGAGTGCATAAAATTATATAGATATAAAATATATATATATATACACACACACACACACATATATATACATATACACACATATAAATATTAGTGAGTTCATGTAATAATTGGAACACACATGAGAGTGAGACTAAATTTATGCAGCCACTTTGGGAAATAGTGTTTTAGTTCCTCAAAATGCTAAAAGCAGATCTATGGTATGACACAGCAATTCTGCTCCGAGGTATATACCCAAGACAACTGAACACATATATTCACTTACAAACTTGTATGTGCATATTCATAGCAGCTTTATTAATAATTATCAAAAAGTGAAATAACCTAAATGTTCATGAATTGATAAATGGGTAAATAAAATATGGTATATCCATGCAATGGAATATTTTTTTAAATCATAAAAAGGGATGGAATGCTGATACATGCTACATCATGGGTGAATCTTGAAAATATACTAGGTAAAAGAAGCCAATCGCAAAGATTACGTATTGTTTGATTCCATCTATATGAAGAGTACAGAATATAAAGACTGAGAGTAGATAAGTGGTTCGTTAGTTGGCATGTTTTCTTGTCTTCTTCATTTAAACATATATGGCTGATCAATTAATCCTCTTAATACTATTCCAAATTAGTAATAATTACTAATCCTCATATAGCACAGACTATACCAGAGACTCTTAAACTCATTATGTCTTCACAATCACTTTATGAAACATGCAGTGTTATTTCAAATTTACAAATGAGAAAACTTCAGTACAGAGTTGTTGAGTACTTGCCCAAGGTCACAGAGGTAGTAGGTAAAAAATTAGGGTTATTGACCAGAAAGTTTTATTATAGGTTATGGTATCCAGTTATTTAATCGAACACTAATCTAGGTATTACTATGGAGGTATGTTGTAGATATGGTTAATATCTATAACCAATTGATATTAAGTAAAATAAATTATCTTCAGTAATGTGGGTGGGCTTCATCCAATCAGTTGAAAGGTTTTGAAAGCCAATATTGAGATTTCCCAGAGAAGAAATATTCCATGTCATGACTGCATTATTAATCTTGCCTGAGTTTCTAACTTGACCTATGAATTGCAAACTTTCCAGCACCCATTCATATCATAGGGGTAGCAGAAGAAGAGAGAGAGCAAGGAATTGAAAACTTATTTGAAGAAATAATAACGGGAAAGCTTCCCTAACTTGGTGAAGGAAATAGACATACAACCCCAGGAAACTCAGAGTCCCAAACTAGATGAACTCAAAGAAGCCCATACCAAGACACATCATCATTAAAATGCCAAAGGTTAAAAACAAAGAGAGAATCTTAAAAACAACAAGAGAAAAAGTTACCTACAAGGAACTAATGAGACTGTTCTGTGAGACTCCCATGAGACTGTCAGAGGATTTCTCAGCAGAAAGTTTTCAGACCAGAAGAGACTGGCAGGAAATATTCAAAGTGATGAAAAGCAAGGACCTACAATTAAGATTACTCTAACCAGCAAAACTATCATTTAGAATCTAAGGAGAGATAAAGAGCCTCCCAGACGAGAGGAAGCTAAAGGAGTTCATCACCACCAAGCCAGTATTACAGGAAGTGTTGGAGGGACTTCTTTTAAAAAAAAGAAGAAAAATGTATCAAAAGTAGAAATAATAAAATGGTAATAATTACATATCTATCAATAATTTATATGAAAAAGAATTACATGTTCCAATCGAAAGCTAGGGTGTCTTAATGGATAAGAAAGCAATACCTTTAAATATGCTGCCTACAAGAGACTCACTTGAGATCAGAAGACAATACAGACTGAAAGTAAAGGGATGAATAAAGATATTTCATAAAAATGGAAATAAAAAAAAATCTGGGATAGCAATACTTATACTAGACAAAATAGACTTTAAAACAAAGACTATAACAAGAGACAAATAAGGACCAGTTATCCTACTTCTAGTTATTTATCAGAAGAAAGCCAAAATACTACTTTGAAGGCCATGTGCATCCATATATTCATTGCCGTATTATTTACAATAGCCAAGATTCAGAGGCAACCTGGATGCCATTCAATGGATGAATAAATAAAGAAGAGGTAATACATATATACAATGGAATAATACTCGGCCATAATTTTTTTTTAAAATGAAATCTTGCCATGTGCAACAAAATGGATAGATCTAGAGGGTACTATGCTGAGTGGAATAAGTCAGACAGAGAATGACAAATGTCATAAGATTTTACTTACACGTGGAATCTAAGGAACAAATTAAACAAACAAAACAGAAACAAACTCATAGATACAAAGAACATTTTGAGGGTTACCAAATAGAAGGGAATTACAGGGTGGGTGAAAAAGGGGAAGAGATTAAGAAGTAGTAATTGGTAATTACAAAATAGTTATGGGATGTAAAGTACAACATAAGGAATATAGTCAATAATATTTAGCAACTATGTATGGTGTCAGATGGGTACTAGATTTATCAAGGTGATCACTTCGTTAGTTATATAAATATCTAACCACTATGTTGCACTCCTAAAACTAATATAATATTGTATGCCAACTATAATTGAAAAATTAAAAAATGCAAAATATATATTAGTTTGTCTTTTATCTTCACTTTTCATATTATCTTTTTTTTATCTTTCTGTTTTAGCATTTTTCTGCATGTTCCATGTATCAAAGCTCCTGTAATTAACCCTGAGTAAGACCATAGTTTGAAAGGGGGTCAGGGCATGAAAGGAGTGATATCAATTGACCTAGACCCTAAAATACTGGTTTTGTGTTTTCTACTTACCACCAAAACATATAAACTACAAAATAATCTTATATGACTATGCTTGTTTCTCTAAAGGTATGATGAGATATTTAACAAATATTGGACACCTGCAAAGTGACAGCTGCAATTCTATTTATATTATTATATTTTTTTTCTTAGGATTTTGCCTTTGAGCATTGACAAAATTTTTACTTTAATTTTTCTCACATATTGCCTTCATTAATTTTTTTTTTTTTTAAATAAAATCTTCATTGAATTTGATGCCTCTCTTACATGTCATTTGTTTTCCACTGGTATTGGTCAGGTGTAGAATCTAGTCTTTATATTTAATGTCTATACTTTTTAAGGAACGACTCTGGTATCTGGGCATATTTGCTACATCCAACTGAGAAAGTTTGTTTTCTTGTAGTACATTCAAGGTCTTAGTGTCCTTGTTAAACTCTGGTAGTAAAGCGGGAGGATTGGATTTGCAACAAACTCAGGAGGTCAACCGTAGAATGTTATCTTTGGTATGTTATCTTTGGTATCTCAAACAAGACCTCAAAATATGTAGAACACTATCTCACTTCTCTGATCTAGTAAAAACAAAACTAAAACATATGGAACTCTCCAGGTTTAAAAATCCAACTCAAATGTGTTCTTTGTTGCTCAAGTGCAAAGATTAAAAAATCCCTCTTTTTTTTTTTTTTTTTTCGGAGGCATGTATTAATTTCTTATTGATGATATAAAAAATATCACACATTTTGTGGCTTAAAAGAACAAAAATTTATAATCTTTTACTATTTTACAGTTCTGGAGATCAGAAGTCTGAAATGGATTTTATGGAGCTAAAAGCAAAGTGTTGGTAGAACTTAGTTTCTTCTGTAGGCTGAGGGAAAATAAGTTCTTTGCCCTTTCTTGTTTCTAGAGGCTATTTATGGTCATTATGCTTTTTTCATCACATCTCCTCTGAATCTTCTGCCTTTCTTCTTTCACTAAAAGAACACTTCTAATTATATTGAGCCCATATGAATAATCTAGGATAATCACCCCATCCTTATGTCTGCCATAAAACTTGACATACTTTTGACTGTCCATTTACTAGCTGACCAATAGTGCACAGCTGACTACTTCTTATACTTTTATACTCTCTGCTGTTTCATTTCTTGGTACTGTTTTCAGACTACATATATATGAACTTATTTTCTTTCTCATCTGCTTTATTGAGTCCATCAATTCTTTATGTGTTGGTAATTCTCAGTTTTAAAATAATAAAGTAAATTATATTCTATTTTTATATGTAGTAATTTAATCAAATAGAACTTTGAGAGGAAAAAAGTTCTAAAAATGTGTATGTCATAAACCATCTTGAGTGGGAATATAATATATTTAATAAGAAAAAAAGAGAGATTTATTTTACATACCTCTCAGTTATCTTGAATGCAACACTGAAAAAATTTCCGTCCAGGTAAAATTATTATTTCAGAATTCTGTTTTAGATTTTAAGTAGAAATACTACTTTTAAGTAGAAATACTACTTAAAATCTAAGTATTTTAAGTAGCTAATATCTACAACTTTAGTTCTTATAATTTAATAGACACTTTAAATAAATGGATCAATTTTCATAAAACATTAGTTCTTTATGATTTTGAAATTAACATGAAGAAAAAAGAAAAAGCATCTTTCAGGGATGCACTACTATAGTCTCTGATAAACACTTCACAAACACACAAACATCCTTCAGAAAGCTCTATCATTTATATATAGTTTAGTAGATGATCTTTCACTTTTATTGGCTATAGAATTCAATATCCCTAAATCAAGTCTGTAACTCTACATGACATGAACTGGCTTATCTCTATAAAATGTCTTGTAAGTCTATTAATTTAAAAACTGCCGTAGGCTGACAGAAACTATTTTTCAAGAGCACTCTTTATTGCTTCATGTCTTTGCCATTGCTTTTCAAAATAGTTAGATTACAAATAACCAAAGGAAGACCCAACGCGGTGTTAATACTTTTACAATGTTTTTATATGTTACTATTTTGAGAAATTGTAGACATCTTACTTTATCAAAACATGTTTTAAAGTGTGATGAATAGTTAAGCAATCATATTAATCAATTCATACTATTTTTCTTCTCTATTCTATTGATAAAACAATACATATTTATTATTGATAACAGTTTTCATTAGGTTTACATGAAAATAAACCTATTTTCACATTATTTCAGGGATATAAATATAGTTAAATCATGTCCAACCAGATAACCTAGGAAGTAAAACTGAGGGAAGTGTCTAGAGCTTCTATGGGATAATAAAAGTAATACAATTGGGAAAACAATGTAAGCCTATAGGATCAATTGTCCTGCTTTTGTCTCATGGAATAGAACTTTTTGAGAGTGAATCCAGCACCAAATAATGCAGAGAAAGAGGTAAAGAGACCAAGATTTCTAGTTATATTATTTGAAACCCTAAATTCATTTATTTCTAAAAATGAACAGCTTAAACTTCCTGATTTAATAATTCAATAAAATACCTTTTTGTTAGATAGTTTAAAGATGAATTTCTCTCATTTGCCTCTGAAATAAAATCGTCTGACAGAATTGATAGTAGTGGTTGTGGTTATATGATTAACACTAAAATTGAGAATCAACTGAGCTGAAATGTCATGGATGGCAAAGAGGATTCTCTCACTCTGACTCTGAGTTGGCCATATTTTTTAGGTGATGGCAAAACAGTCAATAAAAACTGTTGTATCTTGGGAGTGAGATTATATGCATACATAATCTAATGTTTTAGATTCTAGATTTATATTCCAATTCTAGACAGATTCTGGATTGATTTTTTGATTCAAGCTAATTGTAGCATAGAGCAAAGGGAAAAAAAGCCTAATAATTTATAAAACAGAATGAATATTATTAAACAAAAAAATGTGAATGTGCATCAAGTGCAGATATTGCTAAGATACTAAAACCTTCAGATCCATGCCTACGCTTAAAAACAGTCCTTGGCTATTAAATGATTTAATATCAGGGTAGTTGATTTAAATAAGAAACCTAGAAAAGCACCCAACAAAAATTATGGAATACTTAATCTTCAAGTCAATTCCATCCCCTAAATTTCCTATTGAAATAGTTTTCAATAGTGCATACAACTGTGAATATGGAATTTTTGAGCTCTCAATTACAGTTCTAAATTCCTATTCTATATTACAAAACAAATCAAATATGAGCGTAGTAGTGAAATTACGTAAGATATATGTGTAACTTTTAAATAATAAAATACATTTCCTTTCCCAGATAATTAAATACCCTTCCTCTTCCTTGCCTATTACTTTTTCCCTCATCATTTCTCATTTTGCTCTCTTTACCTTTTGTTCATTGGGCTGAATTTGTTGAATGGTTACTCAACAGCCATAATGCAGTTCTGACTTATAAAGTGTCCTCCATCAAAACAAATAAACAAGCTGAATTCTGAATTTCCAAATTATATATAACTAACTATATGACCCAGTTTTTGTCAATTAAAGCAAGCATGTCTAGAGCTTCTTAGGAAGATTTTTCTTCTGGATTAAAGAAGTGAGAAATATAAAAACACCACTTATTCTTTTGAACTTGTCTATCTGCCTCTCACTTTTGATGACAATATTAAGAAAAAATGCCTGGAACTATGATAGCAATCTTGATACAATAAAATAACAAACAGGAAGATAAAAGACAAACCAACTAAGATAGTGAAATAGTAAGTAGAACAGAGAGAGATGGGATGTATCCGGACTTCCTCTAGCAACTTAGTGAAATCACAACCTATTTAAACATTTTGCTAATAAATAATAATTGTTCTTATGGACAAAATTCTTGCTGCTTCAGCAAAAGAAATTATGGTTGATCCATCTTCAAAATATGATCTGGCATCTTAAATTCTCTGTGAATAGGTCTGTACTTCAAATGAGCAGGACGCATCCTTAATCTCCAACCACAGTGAAGCCCTGACTCATAATAGTGAGTTAATACATATTTGTTGTGTACTTTGTATTTGCCAAACATCAGCCTAAAATTTATTATTTTAATTAGCACTCTAAGCTGGACAATATTTAAAGTCTCACTTTATTGATGGAAAAATAGAGGCACAGAGAAATACAGTAACTTGAGCAATATTATACATTTGTATCTCAGCATCTGGCTCAAAGCTTGCACATTTTTTTTTCCATTTAGTTTTTTTTCATTTAATTTTTTAAATTTATTAATATATAATTGACATATAACATTTTAAGTTTCAAGTGTGCAATGTGTTGATTCAATAAACATCTATCCTGCAAAATGATTTCCACTATAGCATTATCTAACACCTCCATCACATCACACAATTACCAATTCTTATTTATGGTAAGGACATTTAAGAGCTAATCTCTTAGCAACTTTCAAGTATATTTTACAGTATTATTAACTATAATTATAATATTATGCATTAGATTTCCAGAATTTATTCAACTTATAATGGGAAGTTTACGTTCTTTGACTAACATCTTCTCTATTCACTCCACTCCTCTACTCCTGGGCATTGCCATTCTATTCTGTTTCTGTGAGCTCAGTCTTATTAGATTCCAGCTATAGGTGATATCATAAAGCATTGGTGTTTTTCTGTCTGACTTCACTTAGCATAGTGTCCTCAAAGTCCATCCACATTGTTACAAATGGCCATATTTTCTTCTTTCACATGGCTGAAGAATACTCCTTTCTACATATGTATATAACATACCCATACACTTAGTTTGTTTCTATATCTTGGCTATTGTAAATAATACTGCAATGCACATGTGGATGAGGATAACTCTCTGAGATCGTGTTTTCATTTCCTTTGACTGTACACTCAGAAGTGTTATTGCTGGATCACATGACAGTTTACTTTTAATTTCTCGAGAGACCTCCATATGTTTTCCATAGTGGCTGCACCAATTTGCATCCCCACTAAGAGTGCACAAGGGTTCACTTTTTCTACATCCTCACCAATACTTCTTGTATTTTTTAATGAAAGCCATTATAACAAATGTGAGATGATATCTCATTGTCATTTTGATTTGAATTTTCCTAATGATTAGTGATGATGAAGACTTTTTCATATACTTGTTGGCCATGCATATGCCTTTTTAGAGAAGATATGTATTCTGTTCTCTGTCCTTTAAAAATCAAATTGTTTGTTATTTTGTTATTAATTGTGTGTGTGTATATTTGGAATATTAATCGTTTATTAGATATGTAACTTCCAAGTATGTTCTCCAACTCAGTAGCTTGCTTTTTCATTTTCTTGATGGTTCTTTTGTTGTACAGAACATTTTTAGTTTATTATCGTCCTACTGCTTTATTTTATATATATATATATACACACACACACACACACACATATATATGTATATATACTTTTTAATTTTCATATTTTTTATTTTTTTGATTATAACTGACACACAATAGTATGTCACACAATTAGTTTCAGATGTACAATACAGCGATTAGACATTTATTAATTTATGAAGTGATCACCCCTATAAATCCAGTACCCATCTGACACCATACATGGTTATTGCAATACTACCAATTATATTCTCCATGCTATACTCTACATCCCCATGACTATTTTGTAACTACCAATTTATACTTCTTAATCTTTTCACCTTTTTCACTCAGCTCCCCAATCCCCTCTCATCTAGTAACCATTAGTTTGTTCTCTGTATCTATGAATCTGTTTCTGTTTTGTTTCTTTATTTTCTTCTTTAGATTCCACATATAAGTGAATTCATATATTTGTCTTTCTCTGTTTGACTTATTGCATAATACTCACTAGGTCCTTCCATGTTTTCCTAAATGGTAAGATTTCATTTTTTATGGCTAAATAATATTCCATTGAATATATGTACTACTTATTCTATATCCAATCATTATTGATGGGCACTTAGGTTTCTTGTATATCTTGACTATTGTACATAGCTCTGCAGCGAACCTAAGAATGATTATATCTCTTGAATTAGTGTTTTGGATTTCTTCAGATAAATACCTACAAATGGAATTACTGGGTCATAGGTAGTTCTCTTTTTAATTTTTTTGAGAGGACTCCAAACTGTTTTCCATAGAAGGTGTACCAATTTGCATTTCCACCAACAGTGCATGAGGGTTGCCTTTTCTCCACATCCTCAACAACACTTGCTGTTTATTGATTTAAAGAAGATAGCCATTCTTACAGGTGTGAGGTGATATCTTATCATGGTTTTAATGTGCATTTCTCTGATGATTAGTGACATTGAGAGTTTATTATATGTATATTAGTCATCTTTGGGGAGATGCCTATTCAGGTTCTCTGCCCATTTTTAAATTGAAGTATTGTTTTTGTTGTTGAGTTGTTTGAGTTCTTTAATTTTTGGATATTAAGCCCTTATAAAATTTATGATTGGTGAATATTTCTCCCATTTAGTAGGTTGTCTTTTTGTTTTGTTGATGATTTTCTTTGCTGGGCAAAAACTTTTTAGTCTGATGTAGTCTCATTTGTTTATTTTTTAATTTTGTTTAATGGAATTGATTTATGAAATTTATTTTTCTTATAGATTATTTTTAGTGTATAGAAAGAGTTCATTTTTTATATTGACATTGTATCCTGAAATTTTACTGAATTCATTATTTATTCTACAGTTTTTTGTGGGGTTTTTAGGAATATTTGTGTGTTCTAAATTCTATATATATAATATATTCTATATATCCTAATGACTATATATATTTATAAATATTTATAATATATGAAAACCACATATATATAGATATATATATATCATGCATATATAATCATCTGCAAATAGTTTTACTTATTTCATTCTGACTTCTGTTTTGTTTTGTTTTTTCCTTGTCTAATTACACTCACTAGCACTTCCACTATTGTGTTGAATATACATGGTGAGAGTGGCCATCCTTGTCTTGTTCCTGATTTTAGAGAGATTGCCTTATCTTTTTACCACTGAGTATAGTGTTAGTTGTGGCCTTGTCATATATTGCCTGTATCATGTTGCAGTATATTCTCTCTATACACAGTTTGTTGAGTTTTTGTCACGAAAAAGGTGTTGACTTTTGTCAAATTCTTCTTTTGCATCTATTGAGATGAATGTTATCCTTCATTTTGTTAATGTTATATCATATTGATTGACTTATGGATTTTGAATCATTCCTGTATTCCAAAAATAAATCCCACTTGACCATGGCATATGATTTTGTAGTTTACAGTAGAATTTGACTTGCTAATATTTTGTTGAGGATTTTTCCATGTATGTTCATCAGGGATGCTGGTCTGTAATTTTCCTTTTTTGGAGCATATCTTGTCTGAATTTGGTATTAGGATAACGGACTCATAAAATGAGTTTAAAAGTGTTCCCTTCTCTTCTATTTTTTTAGAAATTTGAGAAAAGTTGGTGTTAATTTTTTTTAATGGATAGTAGATCTAACCAATGAATCCATCTGGTTCTGGACTTTTGTTTCTTAGGAGATTTTTTATGGATGATGTAATCTCCTTACTAGTGATTGGTCTGTTCAGATTTTCTATTTCTTTATGATTCAGTCTTGGTAGGTTATATATTTCTAGAAATTCATCTTTTTTTATATGTATTGTATTTATTCATAGTAGTTGATTTGAGATTTTTCTTTCTATTTAATGTAAGCATTTAGTACTGGAAACTTGTCTCCCAGAACTGTTTTTCCCATAGTTTTGTTATGTTGTGTTTCTATTTTGATTTTTCTTAAGGTACTTCTTAATTTCTATCTTGATTTCATTTTTGACCCATTGGTTGTTCTAATCTCCAGATATTTGTGATTTTTTTTTTTAGTTTTCCTTCTATTATTTATTTCTATTGTTATACCATTGAGTTTGAAAAGATTTTTGGTAGAATTTCAATTTTAAAAAATTATTAATAATTGTTTTCAGGCCTAACATATTATAAATCCTGGAGAATCCAAAATATGTGCTTGAGACAAATATATATTTAGCTGCTGTTAGCTGGAATGTTCTGTAAAAGTCTAAGTCCACCTGACTGAATGTGTAGCTTAAGGTGAATGCTTCTTTATTATTTTTTTTTTCTGCATGACTATTTCTTTGTTTTAAGTGGGGTAATAAAGTATCCTACTATTATTGAATTGCTGTTTATTTCTTTCTATAGCTCTGTTAATATTTGCTTTATATATTTTAATGCTCCTATGTTGAATATATAAATATTCACAAAGTTTATATCCTCTTAATAAATTGATCACTTGGTCATTATACAATGACCTTCTTTGTCTCTCAGAATATTTGGCTTAAAGATGATATGGTTATATTTAGTAATCTTATTTGAACATTTTTGGACTTCCTGGAACTGAATGTCTGTTTCTTTTCTCATGTTAGGAAATTTTTAGCCATTATTTATTTGAATACATTTTCTACTCCTTTATTTCTCTCTTCTCCTGGCATCCCTCTTATACATATATTGGTCCACATTGTGATGTCCTATAAATTATGCTATCTAAACTCTTTCTTTCTTTCTTTCTTTCTTTCTTTCTTTCTTTCTTTCTTTCTTTCTTTCTTTCTTTCTTTCTTTCTTTCTTTCTTTCTTTCTTTCTTTCTTTCTTTCTTTCTTTTTCCTTCCTTCCTTCCTTCCTTCCTTCCTTCCTTCCTTCCTTCCTTCCTTCCTTCCTTCCTTCCTTCCTTTCCTTCTTTGCTCTTATCGAATAGTTTCCAATGCCCTGTTATTCAGTTTACTATTTCTTTTTTCCACTTGATCTAGTATGCTATTGAACCATTCTATTGAATTCTGTGGTTCAGTTATTCTATTCTTCAGATCTGTGATTTCTGTTTGATACTTTTAAAATATTTTCTATCTTTTTGTTGAAATGTTTACTTTGTTTATACATTATTCTCCTGACCTCAGTGAGCATATTTATGATCGTTATTTTGAACCATCTCTATCAAGTATATCATTTATGTTTTTTTCATTAAAATTGGTTCTAGGGCTTTACATTGTTTTCATGTTGCTGTTGTTTGGATCAAAATTCTTTTTTCATTGATGATCTATGTTGGTGTTTGTGTATTAGATAAAAGAGCCACCACTCCAAGTATTAACAGAGTGGTCTTGTGTAGGAGAAGAACCTCATCAATCAGCCCAGTCCTTGTTCTTTAATGTCACTCAGGGTTTTTTGAATGTCCAATCCACCATCTTTGTTGTTAGTGATTCCCAGTAGTTGAGGGTATTCCAAGACCTGCCTGAGCCCCAAAGTATAGGATCACAGTCAGCACCTAGAAGCAAGGTGATCATAAGCTAGAACTCCAAGCAGAAACTGGGAAAGTATATAATAGATCCCTTCTAAGGAGAAATTGGGAGTTGAGCTTTTTAGTCTGTTCTATTTATGCTAGGCTTAGTGGATAGATGCTGGGGTGGGGGTTGCTTCTCAGCCCATTAGGGGCTACCATTTTATTTGTTAAAGTCTTATGGAACTTATGAATACAAACTCCATTGGCTATCAGGGCTAACCAATCCATAAGCTCATCTCTCAGGCATTAGCTGCAAAAACTAAAGCACCAAACATGTGTACAAAGCTACATCTAGGGAAATACTGATGAATTGGAGAAGGTTAGAAGGAGAGAGGAAGGGAGGCATTCACAGGTGTCTCTGGGCTTTGTGAAGAATTTCAGTCAGTCCCTAGATGTGTTATAGAAGACTGATTCTCAGCTAGCAGCTTTTTAAGTATGCAAATAAACCCTTTTTGGATAAAGACTGGGAGATGAGTATTTGTGTCTGCCCCTTCTGCACTGAATCCTCTGGGTATAGCTAGTTATACACCCCTTCTTTGTTGGCTACAGTCTTGTATGAATCTTGAATGGAAGTCCCATTGGCTCTCAGAGCCAGGAGATCTGAGGACCCATCCCTTGTACCACAGCTGAAAAAGTTGGGGTTCAGACTTGTGTACTTTCCAGGGAGGTAGTAGAAACTTGGAATAGCCTAGAGAGAGAGGGCAAGTGAGGTGCTCACCAACTTCCCTGTTCTGTGGAAAAGATTGCAATCAGCCTCTGTTTTCATGTCAATATAACCTTATTTACCAGATGTGTAGGAGTCACTAGCTAGTTTCTGGATTTTTTTTTGAAAAAAATTGCTACATGAGTAGCTGTTCGTTTGATGTGTCCATGGTAGAAGGGAAATTCAGAAGCCTTTTAAGTTATGCTCTTTAATGATCTCTCAAAAATTGCACTTTTACCCTTATGTTTATATGAGGTTGTGTGTGTGTTTAGAGTTTGTGTGATATCCAAGTAACAAAGATAGCAGCTATAGCTTTCCTTAGAATACATTCTTTCTTTTTCTTCCTGTAATACTGATAAACTAACTCTTAAAAAAGAAAGAAGAAAGAAAGAAAGAAAGAGAGAAAATTAAGTAGAATCACATAGAAAAAAAGAAAAGTTTAAAATACTTTCAGTTTAAAATAAAGATATGAGGCTAAAAGAAGCAAATTTAAGGCATATAGAATTTTATTTCTGAAGAAAAAATATATGGGGTCTAATTATATATTTTATCAATTATATATATATAATTCTCGTCTCTCTCTCTGTCTCTCTCTCTGTGTGTGTGTGTGTGTGTGTATATATATATATATATATATATATATGAAGATGTTTTTAAAATAAACTTTTAATTTCAAAACAATAACATATATTCTGGTAAAACACCCAGCTTTCGGAATAAGAAGAACTACTAGACATTAGAGCAAAAATAATGAAGTTACTCTAAAATAAAATTTATCTTAGTTTTTAATTTTATCAGAGCAACATTTAAAACTGGAAAGCAGAAGAAAGATCTCTATGAAGTACTCATAGAAAGAAGTATAAGTCAATAATCACATCCTTTGCTGAATGTTGTCCTTGGATGTGAAAGAGGGCAACACTTTCTTTGCATGGGATTCATTAGTTGAGACTCCTTGTGGAACGAGATCCTGTTTAGGTTATGAGAGAGACATGCTGATGGTTCACAAAGACCTAGTCTTTCTATTTAATTTTCTCTATTTTTGCTATTTAATTATTTTTAATTCTTTTCTGCTTCTTCTTGCCTACAATCATCATCTTTCTCATCTTTAGCTGCCTTTTTGTCCATAACTGTCTTAGCTGCCTGATTTATCTCCATCTTCTCTGCACAATACTTTTCTCTCTCTTCTTCTTTGCTTGTAGCTCTTTTCTTTTCTCAGTGTGTCTCATTGTCAGTCTCCTGTTCCACTTTTTTCTCTACCATTTACATTAGATTATGCATATCTTCTTTTCATCTTTTGCTTATTCTATACTTTCTTCCTCTTCATAGATACTTTGTTGTAACTTGGGAGCAGATAACTAAGGGAATTGTCTGAAATAGTGTGACATATAAGTGATGCGAAATCTACACATTGAAAAGAGTATCAAAGTCTGAAGATTCAGGCTAAAAGTAAACACTAATCATTGTAGAGGTTTAGATAAAAAGTAAAGGAAAGTGACTGAGAAGCAATAAAGTCAAAGAGCAGTATAAGAGAATAAAACAATATATAATGGCATTGATTTTTGAGAAGAATGAGAGCAGGTTATATAGTTGAAATAATAGTCTTCAATAATTTGAAAATATTTTTGGCTGAATGGTTCATATTTGAATTTGATCCTGAAAGTAGAAATGGGCTGAAACTTATGTGTAATTATATATAAAAAATATGGTTTTAGAAGCCATCATTGAGGATTTATGGATATAATTATGTGTTCAGATCCCCCTCATGATAAAATAGTTACTCTATACCTGGTTCTAAAATGCATTTTAAACCTGGCTGTCAAAGGTTTGGATTTATGTTAGAGTTGCACAAATAAATACTGAGCTATATAATGAAACACTATCTGACAGCAAACCAAAACTTTTAAACCCTATAATGAAATAGGAATTTGAATTTGTGGAAAAATGAATTAGAACAATCAGAAAACCAGAGTTAAACAGCCTTATAATTATTTCATTAGATTGAAAAAGTTTATGAAAAAGTCTATTAAAATTGCTAAGAGAGAATTTGTTTTTATCATCCTCTGTGGATAACCGGACTTCTAATAAATTAGGTGACATTTTTTGATGCTTAAAGGAGATTAATGACAAGAACATAATTAATTTTAAAATTCTGCCTGATAGAATTATCTAAGATTTTAAAGCTGATGATATTAATGTGTATAAACAATAAGTAAGTGATTCTATGCACCAGTACACAGCAGGGCCAGATGGTTCAGACCTAGGATGTTTCTGTGGACTTAGGTGCCAGACATGATGGTGGTAAAATTCTGCTTTAAACACAATATTAACAGATAGGTTGCAGAATCTCAGGTTGTTGACTTCTCAGTCTCAGGTTTATTTTGGGCATATGCTCCTGATAATTCAGCATGATACCTTTTAAGCAGTACAACATATATGATTTGAATCTATGAAAATCCTGAATTCAAAAGGCTCTAATATGGCGGATAATCACCCAAGTTAGGGAACTGTTTATTGTCCAAGTTTGCTCTCTTGCATATGCTTATAATTTTCTTTGATCTAGAAATTAAATATAACATTCAAAATTAGGGAGTTTCAACTTATTTGATAAGATAACTAAATATTTACATTATATTATATTATTATATTGTAGTATATATTAATTATATTATATTATATTATGTTATATTATATATTATATTTAAATCATGGCATTCTTATTGAATTGCAGTTTTTCATTAATAATAAAACTTTCCTCATAAGCAAAGTACTTTAAGTTCACATTTTTCATTTATTGAAAACAATTAGTAAAACAATATAATTTAAGGCTTGTTCTAATGAAGTTGGAGTTAATGTAGGGAGGAGGCAATAAGAGAGGAGAGGAGGCATCTGGAAAATGTAAAAGAAAGGGCTTGCAGAAATGACTGACTCAGCCGGTCATAGATTAACCACATCCTATAAATCTCTAAATGGCCTTCTGGAAACTCTTGCAACATCTACAAGACAAATGACCTGTAAATAGATAAGACCAGTGGTTTGGAAATTCCTTCCTCCTTGCAGCCCCCACCCAAAATTCCCCCTCCCCATCCTGAGTCATGAGGTGCATGTAAAACCTCAGACAAAGGAATCATACGCCCCTTGCATGGACACTGTAAAGGTATATAAACTGCAAGAAATCTAACCAAGGGGAGCTAGTGCTCTGGTGCTGTTAAGCCCTACAGTCTTCACTGGTTAATAAATTCTTCCTCCTCTAACTAAGTTGTCTGAGAGTCCAATTTCCTGCATCAGGTGTGGCTTCCTGCAACAGCAAGAGAACTAAAAATTAAGTCAAGCTATATTCAGAAACTGCAATGTGTTGATCAGCCCTATAGCCAGAGCAGAGGAAATCTGAAGGACAAAAGAAGATTTCTGCTGGGATTGCTAACTATATCTCCACAATGTTAAGGGAAAACAAGCAAACAGAATCTTTAAGTCACACCCTATGCATAATAAAATCATTCATTCCCTATGGCTAAAACCATAAAAACCTATGGATCAAAGGCTGGGAATGCCAGCAGGCTTTTCACACTACATATTTTTACATTTTTATGCTACATACTCTTACCCTTTCACACTGTGTGCCCATACTATCAAAGGAAAGTGGAAAAACAAAGACAACTATAATTCATAGAAACTAAGAATGATATATAAACTGAATTCCCTAAAAGTTCAGGGTCTCTCTCAGTGTCTTTTTCTCAGTCCTATCAGTGTCTTTTCTCTATTCTTCTCACTGTCACTGTCTTTCTCTGTGTCCCTCTGAACGAATGGAATGTCTCTCACTCTCTGCCTCTGAGAGGAGACCATGCTGTCTATAGAGCATTACCCCTTCTGTAATAAATTTTTCTTTCTAACTCTGATGTGCGTTTGAATTCTTTCTTGCGCTCAGCAAAGAACACTCTGTTGGTGCAAAGCTTAAGGTTCTCGCCACTTGGGAGAGTTTGGCCTGTCTTGCATCAGAGTGAAGCAAATATACAAAGTTAATAATTTTGTTTTTCTTATTTACTCTTTGTTTCTCTTCTTGTTTCCATAGGTATTTTAATGTTTAGTGTACTTTCACTGAGTTGTTGCATTTGCCTTCTGTAATGCATTTCTTCAATCACTTTTCTTTTTTGTGAATATTTTTACTTTTACTGTAACAGTGAAATGCTCAGTCTCTCTTGACTCCATCTTGTTCAAATCTGCATTGTTCCCATGGTCTTTAGGCTAATAGCTCCCGTTTAAGACATGCTAATCACTAGAGGAATTTTACTTAGGACAAGTTTATACAAAAACAGCCCCTTCCATTTTCCCTTCTCTTTACATAAAAGAAGCCTAAACTCTGTACTTTCTTAAGATAGATTTGAGGTACTACTAGGCCCCCATCTTCTCCGTTGGTGCCTTCTTGATGAACAAAACTTCCCTTACTCCAAACTGACATTTTGAGTTTTAGCTTTTTGGAGCATGGGACACACAGACTTTGGACCAGTAACAATGTGATCATTATAAGTGATGCAGGACAGAGAAAATATCCCCAAATGGCGGGGAGACCAAGCCCTGAACCGAGGGAAGAGGGATCTTTGGCAGAGAATGTAGAAGGAATTCAATGCACACACCAAAGTTAGAGTCAAAGGAAAGTTTATTAGAAAAGGGATAACACTACACAGAGAGAGCGTGGTCTCATCTCAGAGGCAGAGAGAGAGAGGGACAGTGAAAGAGACAGTGAGAGACAGAGTAAAGGCACTGAGAGGGACCCTGAGTGTTCAGGAAATAGTTTATATAAAGAGGAAATTCCAGGAATTTCCATTAAAAGTTAATCAGCCTTTTGCTTGTGTAAATGCTTGCTTTCTGCAGATAAGCTTGTTGCATGCAAGGGCTCCTACAAGAGCTCCCTCGCACTTTGCTCCACTTACAAATGTAACTGTTTGTACTCCAGCAGCTCCCGCTTACTGTAACAATTTGTGTTTACTGGTTACCCATAGCAACTCCCACCCTTCTCTATGTTACTACTTGAAATCCGCATAGCGACTCCTGCTATATGTAACGGTTTATGTTCGAACTGACCAATCAGATTATGTAAAGTTTTCCTATAAAAGGAATGTTTCCACTGACTGCACTGCCCAGATATTCAGAGCACTAGCTCCTCTGGGACCATGGGTAATAAACCTGGTTTCTCTTTCTCTCTGAGTAACTGCTTGGTTTTTCGCTGGTCTGATTTTGGAGCTTTGGGGATTTTTCCACAACATGTATGTCATTCTTTAGTTCTTATGAATTATTATTTAAATGACTTTACTAATCCATTTCCTTTGATATGGACATACAGTGAGGAAGGGGAATTATATGTAGCCTGAAAATGGTAAGAGTATGTAGAGTGGAATGCCAATTGGCAGTTCTTAGCCTTTAATCCGTAGGTTCCCTATGGTTTTAGCCATAGGGAATGACTCTTGGTTGCTGTTCCCCCTTCACCAGTGTGGGGAACGGGCTGTTAGCAATCCCAGTAGAAATCTTCCTTTGTTCTGAAGATGTCATCCTGGCCTGCCTGCAGGGCTGATCAGCACATTGCAGTCTTTGAATGTGGCTTGATTAACATTTTGAATTCTCTTGCCTCCTCCCTACGTTATAAGTATAGGATTAAATTATTAATACACATATACTTTAATTAAATATGGTAACTTTCTTTTAGCACTTGGGATAACATCATGCAAAAGGTTTATTTTGTAATTTGGCAACAAAAATAATTTAAATTACTTGATGTATTGGAGTTATTTATGCTGCTCAAATGACATAATTCTAGGTATAGATGGTAAAATCAAAGTTCTCAAGTAACTGGGTTTTATGTCTTTCTCATGCAGGAAGACATCATTCGAGACACCATTAAAGATTTTGTTATAATTTTACAAAGAATGAATTATATAAATGAGGCACAATAGATGGCACAGGGACACTCCCTCCCCCTCTAGGATATGCCTCTGGAATTTTTTTTCTTTCTTCAAAGCTCCTCCTGTTTTAACCTGAGACAAGAGGAGATGAGCCAAAACTGGTCTTTTCTAGCTTAGAGGTCATCTTTAGCTAAGGCATGGCCTTTAGCTAACTATAATACCATTATAATCTCACCTGCATTGCAAATATTGTAGCTCCCATCATACACCTGAAACCATGACTGTTCCAGAAACACTATTTAAAAAGAAAAAGCAGAAAATTGAGCTCCTCACCTACTTGGAGGAGACAACAAGGCTATGTCAGTACTATGTTTCAGGGCTCTGCTGCCAAGAGAAACAAGAGCCCAGAATCAAGACATCCTCATGTGACTCTCTTTCTCTCTCTAAGTTCGCCTGAATTCCTCTCTTGAGTGTGTACTTTTGCTTTAATAAACCTTGCTCCTTCCTGCTTGATGTTTGTCTTGGCCTTGAATTAGAAAAAACCTGGTCATGGAAGCTCCAAGCTCTCAGGCAACATAAACATGAAATGTAAACCAATAAAAGCAGATTTATTGGACATTATTGAATAAATCAGTTTTTCCCCCTTTTTTATGTGTGTAGAGCAAATAAAATATAATAAGTTTGTGAATATTCAAGAGATAATTTGGTTTACATTTTGGAGAGAATGCGAAAAATGAATTTTCATTGTTGCAGTCACAAAGCCCATGTGCTTGGTGCATCAAATATTTAATATTCAATGGTTCAGAGTTTGGAATAAGAAAGGCTTTATTTATCAAAATGGTGTCATGAAAAGAAGATGAGAGATTTCCAGCTTTCTCAAATTCATCTTAAGAGTATCCCAATATCCTGCACCTTATATATTCAGAGAAGAGAGTGAGGTGGGGGAAAAGATGGGATCCAAGGAAAAGCAGGAAATATTCAAATCTCCTTGTTCCCAGTCCTCATACCAGAAATTACTCAAGTCTCCAGCAAAACTCCTCCAGTGATTTAGCATATCTATAGAAATTCAGGCTGGAATTAGAGAGAGCCAGAGAGAGAAGTGGAAGCATTCCACCCTGTCTCTAAAATCACCTTTTTCTCCCTTTCTCTAAAATCACCTTTTTCTCTCATTACCTCTACGTTAAATTTTCACCCTCTTTTTATTTTGTAATTTTGCTAAACATTTTTCATCCTCGAACTTTAGTTTAGGTTTTTTTGCTTCTGCTTATAATGTTTCTCTCTTGGCCCTTCCTCAAAGGCATCTCTTTATTATACTTCTGGGATCAGCCATTTAGAAAGTCTTTCCTTGACTACCTGCTTTACACATAGTGCTATAAATAACCTCATTCCATATCTATTTCTTTATTCTGCTCATTTCCTTCGTAGCACTATTGATTATCAGTTTGTTGACCATCTCCCCTATTAAAAGATAACTAAGACAACAATTTGTCTGAAATGAGGATGCTATTTCTTTAGCAGTACCCATGGAGTACCTGCCACTGGGTTAACATCAAATCAATAAAATTAAAAATTCAGGAATTAGAACAGACAACATATGACTGTTGGAACTATATTTCTACTCACTTGGAGGGAAGAGGAAAACTTGATTCGGAATGAGAACATCTGTATCTTGTTAGGTGGAAAGAGATTTGTTTATTATTATATATAAATTTAAATGTGTATACAAGCTGAATATGGAAGCTGAGGAGGTAAACTGTGGAAGATATCAGTTTATTATCTCTTAACTCTATGTTTTCCTGCCATTGCCTAATCTGTAGTTATAGAGCTCCACCATGTAGAAATTCCTCCTGTGCCAAAGGCTCAATGTTATGCTATCTTAGCGGTGGGTGCTGGAGGGACACTGGATAATGGGATTATCTTTTAGGTTCTTGTGTGCATCTTTTAGTGATCTCTTGCAGCATGAGTTGGCCCGTAGCATGAGTTCTCCTTCTTATGAGCAGTTTCCTTTAACAGCCCAGAGGTTGTTTGCTCACAAATGTGAACAGCGCAGCATCTCCCTGTAGATTCTCTTCATATCTCTTCAGGAAGCTTCAGAGAAAGTTTTGAGGCATCTTCCCAGTACTGCCTTCCCTTGGTATCTCAAATGGTAAATTCCCAGTGAGTCCTCCCGGAGTGGAGTATAAACAAACCTTTTCACCATCTCGTAGACCACATTTGGACTTTTTTTAGTGATATCTGGATGTCATTTATTTGGATCCTTCTTTCAGATGTGTCCTCTTTTGGGTGCTCTGCCTCAGCTTTATGAATAGTTGTTGCTTCTTATATACCACTTGCTATTCCTTAGAGTTCTTTTTACCTCTATTAATAAATTCTCTGCTATTACAATTTCATCTTCAATAATACTTTCCATTTAATGTTCATTCTGCTGTGTCCAGCTCCTAACTGGACTCTGACTAAAACAGGGTCACTGTGTAACATGATTGTATGTTTTGGGGGGAAACCCTTGAGAAAAAGAGTAGCTCTTTTCAGGAGTTTAGGAGAATGAGAAGAAGGAATGAAAGAGAAATAAGTGGGGAATAAAGAAGAGGTTGAGTAGAGTGAAAGAGGTTTCAGAAGTTTAGTGTCACAATAATATTTCTCTTTGCTTTTTGCTATAAGAGAGGCCATCTTGGAATTCACTTTTGGTTTTGAAGCCTCAGTAAACTACCAAAGAAAGATGACTTTTAAATATTTGTTATTTTGTCTCTCACCTCCACTGAAACTACTACAAAATGAATTATTTTGACATGCAAAAAAGTTTCTATAATAGCCATTGTAATTCTAAGTTATTCTTAATAAAACGCTTTTCCTTTTTCAAGATAAGCTTAACAATTTGGATTATAGTGAGAGAATCAGGATGCAATCATTCTTGAAGAAATAGGTTGTGGTGTTAACATAGGCAAATCCTGACAAACGAAACAGGCCACTACAGTGGATTAACAATATATGCCTGTGAAGGGCCAAATGATCAATGAGCTGATAAGTATTGACTTAATTATAGCCTAATTAAGTGACTTTTTTCACAAGGCAAGGAATGACCTCATGAAACATTTTTAGAGAACTCGAGGCAATAATTGATCAACCATCTTTTAATGAATTGAGTCTCAATTTAATCATCCTCTAACATTAGCAGTCAGGGCAGATTTGGTTTAGATTGGAGCTATACTGGGCATATATCTTAGTTTGTTCCCTATAGAACTTCCCTTATATATGTTCAACAGTAATAGAAACAATATAATCCAGGACAAACAAAAACACTTAAAACAAGATTTTGTACATATATACAAGCAAAAGCATAAACAAAACAAGCAGCAAAAAAATTAACGGATTGTCAAAAATATTTTTATTAAAGAATATACATTTAAACTAAATAGTCTAATGATATCATCTAATTATTTATCAAATGAGTCACTTTCAAATTAAAGCATGCAATTTTTTACACAAAACTTAGGTCTCATTACCTGATACAAAGATCTAAATTTAATGATTTTATAAAATAACCTATATGCTTTTAAATGTTAGGTTTATAAAATAAATTTGGCAAATTTTTTGAAATTAACATCTTGAAATTAATCAGATACATAATTTGTTTAACTGGATAAATTCGGCAATCAGAACTCACAAAATTAATCAGACCTCAGATTTTTTTGACACTGATGTGCCTGGCAGTAGATCTGAAGGATAAATAGAGGGGGCTAATTAAACAAGGAAACATTTCTTTATCTAAGGATCTCTTGAAATGTTGCCAAATGGGGCTTCCAAACCTCTAGGATTGTCAAAGGGTGATGAGATAACCACTTATCTTAAATAAAGAGACTGAGCTCAATTTATTACTCACTATCCTAAGGGAAAGCTATGCTGGCCTTGAGCGTTCTTGTAGAAGAGAGTAAGGATTGTAGGAAGTGTGAGATTTGGGGACTGGCAGAATTTCAGAAGCATAAAAGCATAATTGCTCAGGCAAGAGTGTTGTTTGTTGACTGGCATTTAGAATGTGTTTATTAGAATAAGTCTGCTTTTTATTCACTGATTTGCATAACAAAGAGTTGTCATCGATTAGTTGATATGCCAAGGTAATTGATAAAAAAGTTGTTTCTAAATTAAATACATTTAAAACTAGTTCTAATTGCCAAATATTACCATGATTACATAACTATGACAATTAGTTTTTTTTTGGCCCTCCTCCTCAATGATCGTGAAAATCCTTCTTCCTTCTTTCTCTCCTACCCTCCTTTCTCCCTCCTTCCCTTCCCCCTTTCTTTCTTCCTTTCTTTCTTTCTTTCTTCCTTCCTTCCTTCCTTCCTTCCTTCCTTCTTTCCTTCCTTCCTTCCTTCCTTCTTCCTTCCTTTTTTTTTCTTTCTTTCTTTCTCTCTCTCTCTCTCTCTCTCTCTCTCTTTCTTTCTTTCTTTCTTTCTTTCTTTCTTTCTTTCTTTCTTTCTTTCTTTCTTTCTTTCTTTCTTTCTTCTCTCTCTCTCTCTAATTCTCAATAGATTTAAAATGCATGAATTTATTTGAAAATAAAGCATAGTTGATCAAATGGTTAAATAATTTCCTTAAAATTTTTACAATTTTCTCATGTTAGTTTACATAGAGCACATCCCCACTCAAGAAAAAAAAACAAGTTTAATTTAGAAGTACTTCATAAGAAATGTTAGGTATATATTTGAACAAAATATGGCAGAATGTTTAAAGCACATTTGAAAAACTAAATTTCGTGTGCTAATCTTATTCATTAATATATGAAAAATGAATGCAATCAGAAAGTTCTTTTATCTGATTGGGGCTTTAAGAAATTCAATCCACGGTCTCCGTGTGGGTAAAATAACTCAGTATTTGTGAATATTCTATAATATATTAAGACCTGTGCTCCTATTGTCACACATTTTTGTCAGCCAGGAAGCATAATATATTGGCAGGGATTTAGAGGAAATCTTAGCTCATTTTGTAATCCCACAACTGTTTTGCAAATCTAAAGAATAGAAGTAGTTTATACAATTGTCACACAGAATTTTCACCATTTTTTAAAGTTGAAGAACTTTCCTCTTCAAAACTATAGCTTTTTTAAAGATATAGAAGGAGTGCAGCTGGTTTGTCAATTTCTTAAGTCATTCAAAGTAACTCAGAGCATTGAGAAGGTTAGAACATGATAGTCATTCTAAAATTAGTGTTTTTCCTGTGCTGGATAAAATCATATAGATGGCCAACTGAAATTGCCAATATTCTTAGAGGGTTTTTTTGTTTTTGTTTCTGTGGTTTTTTTTTTTTTTTTTTGGAAAGGAAATAACTCTAGTCTTATTGCCGGGAATGGCAATCTTTCAAGTAACTGTGATACAATTATATTTGGGAAAAGAATAACACACTGCTCCTTACATCTGTCTTAAATTGGATATTCTTATCTATAAAGAACTTTAATTCTAGATTGATACTATTTAATTCAATATCATGAAAATTTCTGTTTATTATTCGATGAGGACCCTTATATGTATATTCAATTATATATTTCTGTCTGGGAGGGAAATTTTCAATATCTTACCACTCCTTGTAAGAGTCTTAGATATTTTGCTAGTTGTCAGATAGGCAATACAAAAATTATTCAAATTTACAATGAAAGTTTTTTTTTTTGTAACAATGTGAGTATAAGGGAGAAGAGACTGACATTTATTATGCAGTAATTGCTGTATGCTAAGCATTATGCATTATACAAGCGCATACCCACATATAGTCTACAGTAAAAGCATGATAAATTTATTGCAATACTGTGATGTATGTATTCCAATTTACAGGTAAGAGAACATCCTTAGAGTGTTTGAGTAATTATATTAATTTCACTCCCTTAACAATCAGTAGAATTAATATTTGAAACCATGTTTGACATTAAAAACATTAATTATAAGTTAATATTTATTAAGAGTTTACTATATATGCTAGGTAGAGTATTTCATCAGCGTTATTTTCATTTATAAATAACAACAGCCATATGGAGTAACTTTTATTATTGTTGCCTTCCTTTGATAGATTCAAAAGAGCTCTAAGAAAATGAAGACAAAAACTGGATGAGAATCCAACTATCAAACTAGTTTCTTTAAGGATTCCCCTCCCCAATTTATATTTCTGTTCATGCCTTCCTAAACTCAATGTATGTTAATTTATTTCTGTGTATGTGAGTTTGAAGAGCACATTTATCAGCAGTCCTCTGAACAGCTACATTCTCTTTCTAAATCTTTCTAGAAAATAGTTCAAAATAGTCATAAGAGACAGTGACTAAGATTTGCCATAGTATATTTAGAGGGAAATAAAAATGTTCTACTCTTTGTCTTATATTGCAAAGAATGAAACAAATGTACAAAGAACATTAAAAGCAAAGATTCAAATCTAGACCTTCAAGACTATAGTTTTTTTTTAATGTAAATTTGATAATTAACTGAGTTTTATGAACTCATATCACTTCTGCTCCTAACATATACTGGGCAAATGCCCCTATATTATTTAAGCTTCTGCGTACACTATTTTGAGGTGGAATGATAGATCTCCTACAGCAGCTGTTACTTTGCCTGAGAGAAATGTTTCGCCATGTTTATATCTTGGGCACCCCAGTAGAGAGGCATTTCTTTTTCAGTGGAAATACATCTGTCACTGTATGTGCCGGTTACACAAAAACCAAGCATCACAAGACAATTTAATGCCTTAATCAGTTTTCATTATGAGTTGAGAAAAATGTCAAATAATTTACATATATGGATTAGTTTATAAAAGAACTCTTGTTAGCAGAACTCTTGTCATCCAGGGAAGAGAATATTTACCTTCAACTGACCTAGCCTAAGTAATTTAAGTTTACAATTGTTTTTCATTCAGTAATGCCCAATAAAATCTGGTGTTATGAAAAGTTGTCTTCAGCTCCAAATAATCAGGTTAGAGGAGTTTGTTTGCTTATTCTTCAGGTAAAACTTTTTTTTTTAACATTCACAAAGAACAGTATCTTTTTGCTACATTGCCAACTTTTGTTAAATCTGAAATCCTTACAATGACAAAAGTATTTTAGGAATAACAAAAATCTCAACCTAGATATCTTCATATTTTTTAAAAAGTTATTAGACCTTCTCTATTATAAGATATTTTTCTATCACATATTATTTTTTGATAAAAATCATAGTTATGAACTTCCATAAAATATCAGCTGTATTCTGAGCTTAAAAGATAGAATATTTTTTTAAACTTACAAATGACGAACAGACAGATATTCTAAACCAATATTAGGTTAACAGTTATGTTACGTATAAAAGACCCTTATAGAATAATTGAGTGTTATCTGGTCAGGGTAATTCAAACCTTAAGCCCATTATTTAGTATAAATCTACAAGGAACTGTACATTGTGAATTAAAAATAGGCTAGCTATTACTTGGAGAATAACTAAACATGACTTGTGAGATGAGGCAAAGAGGTAGAGGGTCCAAATAAAAGATGACAGAGTTGTGATATTTTCCTTGTATGTTTTTTGCATTACTCTCAAGTCACAAGGTTACTAGACAAAATGAATCTCATACACAGCTAAGATATTTTCTGCCTCTGAAAACTTTATTACTATAATTCTTTCCTCAAAGCTATTATTATATAAAATGCTCCAAAATTACAAAATCCTTCAAATAATATTAACTATTAAACATCAGAAAAGAATTTCCAAACAGAGAATATCTAAAATATATAAATATAAATTTATTTTTTCATCTGACTGATATTGTGTCCTCTTTCTCTCCTTTTCCCTTCTCCTCTCTGTTCTCTCCTTTACTCTTCACTTTTGAAACCGTAACTTTATTCACACTTAATGATTTTGGAAGCCTGTGGATAGTCAAACTTTTTTCAGAAAATTAAAAATTAAGTGATTTAAAATCATTCACATGATATGAAAATGTTTATTAAATTGTAAAGACTAACAGCTAGATTTATTAGTTGATGGCGTTTTCTATGCTAATATGATGATCATTATGCTACAGAAGCTTGGTTATGGCTATAGCCAGAGAACAGTTTCATTCTTAAAATTCAGTCATTGTGTCTGGTGTCAGATCCATATTATTAAAAAGCAGAAAATTAAATTCAAAAAGAGCAAAGAGCCATGAAAAATTGCATTCTTATTTTGCATGCAAAATATCCATATTTAATATTCAGACAAGTGGGGTATTTTAAAGTTGTCATAATAAATAATGTTTCAATTTTATATCTTGAGACAACTCTAACTTTTGTGACATGAAGTTAGGTTTTCTTTTTATTCTCATTTACTGCACAAGAATATAATCAAAGATATTATGATAACTGTCTACTGACAGAGGTAAATGGTAAGAAATGATGAATTGAAGACATAAATTATGAGTAATGGAATGTCTCAATGAGGAACTTTCTGTCTTGCTTAACATTATCTTAGGTGTTTTTATACTTTTCCAAATTTGCAACATACTTGAATCATAAGTAAATGTAGTGGGTATTTTCTTCACTTGAAGATCTATTCTTAGATTCTGGTTCTGAAATAATTTTCTTCCATTTGAACCTTAGAAAGATCATTTCATTTATTTTCACTATTACTAAAAGTAATAACCAGAAGATAAAAGATGAATATTTTAAAAATTAAATGTAAATTTATATTTTGAAAGGCTGTTATTTTAGGCAATGCCTAAATAAGAGAATTTCAATACATAAGTACGCAGCAATACTGGAATTTGAGAATCAGGAAACAGTTTCAACATGTGGTCTATGGTTCATGAATATCAGACATGACAAGAGATGACTGGATTGTCAACTTCATTAATCTAAAACAATAGCTGATAAATAAGATCTATAAAATGCATTTAAAATAATGAATTCCTAGGACCTGGAAACACTCCTGAGGATAGAACAGTGAATTCTACCATTTCCATACTTCCTCCTGTATTGATAAAGCTTCAGTAGTTCTAAACAATAGAAGCTATTGTGGCTAATGACCATAGGAAAATAATTCTTGAGCGGATACCAAATAGCTCACAGATCACTGTGAAGGTAAAGAACCAAGACTAAAAGAATGATATAGAATAGGGTAGCTCTGGGAAGCTTTATGGCCAAAAAAAAAACACACACAAATTTGAAGATGTCTCCAGCAGAACCCACATTTTCTAACCATTTTCTTGTTCTCGGATCACTTCGCTCATGACAAGAGGTCCCAACAGAAGTTTTAAGAAAATGTCATCACTAGGCTAGAGGAGAGTGATGTGCCTTGATTTATGATCCCACAAGATCGGCCCTGATGTGGAAAGAAATCAGCTATTGTCATCAAAGATGAGAGGATTCTGGGCAGCCATGACGCTGGACCTTGCACTGTTCTCACCCACCACCCATCATTATCCTTCATATCCTCCTCCTCCTAATGAAGCTATAAAGAAAATGCTTTCATTTATCTAACATTTGAGCAAATATGCCATTAACCAGCTTTAATATCCACCTTGGTTTATTTTTTTTATTTTCTGTATGCTTTTAGAACTAAAATTACAAACAAACAAAAACAACTCTATGTTCTTTATTCCTTGCTATATCTTTAGCCTCGGGATAAAACCTTGCAACAAGGTAGAGATAAATATTTGTTGAATAAATTAATCAATGCTATTCTTTATTTCTGATACATATTTTTTTTTCCTAGCTCATTCACTGAAATAACTCCTACTTGTTCTTTAAGGTTTGTCTCAAACATCATCTTATCCTGAACTTCCAGGCTAGGTTAGTGCCCTCTCTCTGTGTTTTTGTACCGCTTAGATTACTCTCTATCACAATAATTACCATATTATATTGAAAATATGTCTATAGGCCTTTTTGCTCCTCAAAGCATAGTTTTCTGAATGTAGAATCCACATATCTCTATTTTCCTTGTCTAGTTTCTAAGGAAACATTGACAAATGCCCCTGAGTTGCCTGAGCCAGAGATTGTCCACAACTGTGAGCACAAGCAAGGTAGCATGAATGGGGGTGCTTTATGTTTCTATCAGAAAAGCAAACAAAAAATAACTTTGGGGTTGCTGGTAACCTGAGCTTTATAGCAGGTGCACACAGTCAGAGTAAAGAGAGTCCACTTGCAGGCAAAGAGATGCAAGATCTAGGGGGTGTGGGTTTGTATTGGGACAAATATGGTGAAGAAGTCAACAGGCTAGGGCCACCAAAGAAATGTGTGTTTTGTATACAAAAATGGACCAGAGCACCGTACCCAAGCTTCTTAATGGTGTGCAAAAGCCACAAGAGAAGCAAAATAGAGGCACACCAGAAGTAAAAACCCTTTCTCTTGCAATATTCCAATAGCACTCTCAACTAACAAAGCTTACCACCTTGCTTTCCACAAGAAGAAAAGCTCAAGGAATCATTTTTATTATCGCAAAGCAGGTAATGAAAAGTGGACTTGAAGCTGAGACACTATAAACTGGAACAGTTTAGTCAGTTTCTATATGTATCCTTCTACATGCTTTTAAACTCCTTTCCAGCAGAAAAATCTTTTGTCTTGTCATCTAAGAAGATATAGCTCTCATTCCTACAGGTGGAAAAGTTCTCACCATTCTCAAAGTGAGAAACACAGCTCCAACCGTTCTTGTATCTACCTAGTTGTATTAAATACTTCTTAAATTTAGCAATGTCCTAACAAACATTCTATTACTTAAAGACAAGACTGTAAAGTTAAATTTTACTAAGTTGGAAATAAAATTGAAATGAGGAGAAAGAAATGGCTTACATATACAAATAAGCATATAGTATGACAACAAAAGCAAAGCAACAAGAATCCTCCCATAAGCGATAGGTCAAGCAGTTGATGTCTATGGCTTCCTTCTCCCACTGCACAAAATTAATTTGGAGCAAAAATAAATCTTATAATGGGATTGCCAGTATTTATTATCTCAGGTCCTTTCAAATACTATGAATTCAGTATAACTCTGGGACACATATTAATACTTCTTATAGTTCACTTTAATTGTTCCCAATTTCTTTCATTTATAATTAGAATTTTTATAATATTAAGAATATTATTTTCTACAATAATATGCTTTAAAACAAATAGCAAATCTAACCATGCATATATAAAATTAAAAGTAGCAAATAATAAATAAATGCCCAGTAGTTTCATTAATAAACTTACAAATGATGAAACAGTAACTTTTCCCTAGCAGCCATAATATATAATAAAATAAATATTATGGAAGGAAATCAGGAAATCTGAATTCTTTCATTTCTTGTCTTTGCCATTATTTATGCAAAATTAGGCAAGTTATATTTATCCATTTTCTGTTTTAGTTTTCTTGGGGAAAATGCTATTTCAAAGAGTTTGTAGACCTCTTATGAGTCCTCTACAGGAGGTTAACAATATCTGGAATACATAATATTTCAATTATTATCATGTTCTACTGAATGTTAAGAAGCCTAAGTGCAGTGGCACAAAAAGAATGTTTGTTTGTTTGTTTGTTTGTTTTCTCTCACATACAAGAATTCTGGAAGTTAATAATTTAGGGTTTGATGTGTCAGTTTGATAACACCATAAATGTTAGACTCAGTCCCACAGAAAATCCTTTAACCAGCTGCTCTTTCCTTTCCTTTCCTTTCCTTTCCTTTCCTTTCCTTTCCTTTCCTTTCCTTTCCTTTCCTTTCCTTTCCTTTCCTTTCCTTT
>NW_006432491.1:906988-924267 GCF_000325575.1 Pteropus alecto | reverse complement strand
GGGTTCAGCTTGTTTGAGACTCTGCACTTCTCGGGCTTGTATATCTATTTCTTTTGCCAGGATAGAAAAATTTTCAGACCTTATTTCTTTAAATGTGTTTTCAATTCCTTGCTCTCCTTCTTCTCCCTCTGGCATCCCTATAATGTGAATGTTGGTACACTTAATGTTGTCCCAGAGGCCCCCTTTTCTTTTCTTCTTCTTTTTTTTTTTTTTTGGTTTCTTATTGTTTTAATTACATTTGCATTAGAAGCAAGAGGAATGTAAGGAAGGCAAAGGGCAAAAATAAAATTTTAAAAAGTATGTTTGTTGAGCCTACTCCTTTTTATTAAACAAACAATTGCTTTCTTGGAAATTCTATAGGTTTCTACTAACAGATCATAGCATAGAATATGGAGCATACTGCCTATAGCTGCAAAGTATTGACTCAAACATACGTATACTTAGAATGTAATACCTAGTGTATTATTTTTTTTTCTATGCACCTACATGGTATTAATTATGGACCCTCTTTGGAAAATAAAAAATCAATAACTTAAATATAGCTAGATAAATTGATTTTTAAATCAATCTCAGAGTGATAACTGTTATGAAGGAAAAGATAAGATTCCGTGTTTAAAAAGTGATTGATGAAAGAGGTATACGATCTTGAATTCTATATCCAGCAAAAATTATTCTTCAAAAATAAAGAATAAATTAAGAAAATTCCAGATAAACAGAAACACAGCAGATCTGTCTTGCAAGAAATACTGAAGGGGCCTTTCAACCTGAAATAAGTGTATATTAGACAGTAATTCAAATTCACATGAAGAAATAAAAAGCACTGGTAAAGATAACTATCAGTAAATATAAGACAATATAAATGCATTCTGGTCTGTAATACTTTTCCTAACTGATTTAAAAAAACAACCATATGAAGAAATAATTTTAAATATTTATTGATTGTTTTATGTATGAATGATATAATTTGCATGACAATAATAATGAGGAGGTAAGCAACAAAGCTGTAGAACAAAATTTTGTATGTTTCTAAAAATTAAGTTGGTATTAATCTAATCTATACTGATTTGAGCTAAAATGTTAATCATAATCCCCAAGGCAACTCCTATAATAACAAAAAATAGAGTAAAAAGTAATAAGGGAACTAAAATGGGACACTAGAATTTCTGTATTTTACACACACAAAAAAAGTCAGTAATGAAAGAAGTGAGGAACAAAGGTATGACATAGATAATACCTATAGCAACATGACATAGAAATCTCAACTTAATGGTAATTACACTAAACACAAAGTAATTAAATACTCCAGTAAAAGGCAAAGATTGGCAGAATGAATTAACAAGAACAAAAACAACAAAGTGACATAATCTAACTATACATTGTTTATGAAACATAGGTGTTATATATATAAAATATTAAAAGGTTAAAAATGAAAGGATGGTCTACGGCCATGCTATCCTGAACAAACCCGATCCTGTCTGATCTCGGAAGCTAAGGAGGGTTGGGCCTGGTTAGTACTTAGATGGGAGACCACCTAGGAAGACCAGGTGCTGTAGGCATAAAAAAATATATATAAGGGATTGTAAGCTGACAAGATCCTTGCAATCTGTGAGGTCAACCAAGGATTGCCTCATCTAAAAATATAAAAAATAAAAAAATAAAATAAAAGGATAAACAAAGACATCCTAGGCCATAGAGAACTGAAGTATACATACCAATATAAGATAAAATAAATGTTCATAGAAAGTGTTGCTAGCAAAAAAGTTGTACATTTTATAATGCTAAAATATTAATACATCAAGAAAATGTAATTATAAGCATAAAAGCACCTATATAAAGCAAGAACCTACATTCATTAATGAGTTGAAGAGCTAGGCAGAAGATAATAAAGGAAGGGAAAAAAAAAGGGACCTAACAGATATATATAGAACACATACTCATAATAGCCAGAAATATTCTTTACAAGTGTATATGGTACATTTTAGGATAGTCCATATACAACAATAAATTAAAAATGATTGAAATCATACAAAGTATGTTCTATAACCAAACATAATTAAATTAGATAACAATAACAAGAAAAAAATTAGAAAATTCTAAAATTTGGAAAAATTAAATGGCATATGCTTAATAATTAGTAAATCAAAAATCACAAAAAAGTAAAAAATGCTTTGAGATTAATGAAAACAAAAACAAAATATATCAAAATCAATAGTATGTAGCTAAGTGTGCTTAAAGAAAAATTTATATCTATGACATATACATTAAAAAAATTCAAATTGAGAATCCAAATTTTCACCTACATAATTAAAAGAGAAAAAATAAACAGAATAAGCAAAAAGAAGGAAAAAATGCTATTAGAGTGAGAATAAATGAAATAGACTATAAAAAACAATAGAAAAAAGTCAATAAAACTAAAAAATTATTTCTTAAAAAGATCAGCAATATCAGTAAATTTTTAGACAGAATGACCAAGAAAAAAGATAGAATATTCAATTTTTTAAATCAAGATTATGAGGAGACATCACTAAAAGTTTACAAAAATTTTTATTTACAAAAATTTATTATAAGCAAATATTATAAACTATGCATTTCAACATATTAGAAAACTTGAATAAAAAACTGCATAGAAAGACACAAACTACCAAAACTGACTAAGAAGAAATAAATAACCTAAATAGATCTACAACACATGCAGAGGTTAAATTAGTAATTAAACAACCTCCTATAAAGAAAAATTCAGGCCAAAATGACTTGCTGTTAAATTCTACCTAATATAGAAAGAATTAACATCATTCGTTATGAAGACTTCCAAAAATAGTAAAAGATAAAAAAAAAATGCTTCTGTTATTTTATGAGGCCAGCATAAAACTAAAAAATAAAATAAAACAAAATAAATCACAAGAAAAATACAGATTCATATGCCTTAGGAATAATCCTCGAATTAGGAATAATAATGACTCAAAAATCCTCATTAAATACTAGTAAACTGAATTTAGCAATATAGAAAAAGGATTACATACCACAACCAACAAAGATATATCTAGGAATGCAAGTTTAAGCATCTAGAAATGATGTCATTTTGGTAATTCTACATATGAATTAAATGCTCTTATATTTGCATCTTAAACTGGAATTGCACCATGTATAGATAAATGAAAAAAATTTGTAGTGTGCCAAGGAGGGTGAAGTTATGGGAGTGCCTTACGTCATCTCTGTTGAAACTCAACTCTGTGGTAGTTGTGTTAAAGCAGCCATAGATAATACCTCAATGAATGAATATAGCTATGTTTCAATGAAACTTCATTTGTGGTCACTGAAATTTTATTTTTAGTTACCATACAGTACAATTCTCTGTTGACTTTTTTCCAACCATTTAAAGTTCAGAAACTATTCTCAACTATAGGCCATACAAAAACAAATGTCAGGTGGGATTTGGATGAAGGGTTATATTTTAGTAATTCTTAATCTAGAGAGAAAGAGTTATAAAACAAGGATGTAGCTTATTACTAAACCCTTGTTTATTCTAAAAGAATAATGTTTTAGAGGAAGAGGAGATTAGGAAAAAAAGAAAGGATGAGTAGCCAGAGAGGTAGAAAGAAATTCAGGACAGTATAGTAACTTTGTGAGGTACAGGCAATTCTTTGGAGAAGTTTTAGTATTTGTTTTATTATTTCTTTCAATAGTAGCATGCTACTTGGAAGATGCATTTAATCAGAAACCAATTAAAAAAAAACCTTTATATTCATACATCTAAAATTTATTCATTCTAGAGAAAACTACATCTAATCTCAGAACTTAAATTTGAGCTCTTAAGCATATTTTTTCTGTCTCTGTCAGTACACACTATTTACTACAATGCTACGTGTTTTCAGTTTTCTTCACTTTCATTTTAGTAACTGCTTCCTTTAAACCTGTAATGAAGAGAGTGACTTCATTTTTTGATATATGACTGCTGACAGTTTTTAAGCCTCACTCCTTTCTTTTTTCTTTACATTCTATATCTGGGAAAGCTGATAAAAATAAAAATAAAAAAACCCTGAGTGTTGCCTTCTTTGGTATTAGAGGAGAGATGATTCAAACCAATGGGCAAGAACCTTCACCCTGACTTGACACCTAATCATAGTAAAACTCCAACTCAATTTCTTTTCTCTGCCTTCTCCAGCCATTTAATATTTGCTTAGAGGCTTACCTGCTCTCTCCGAGTCTCCTTCTAGAGAATATATATTATATATGGATATATATTAGCCCCTATCAGAGGCATTGCTTGCAAATACTTTCTCCCATTCAGAAAGTTGCCTCTCTGTTTTGTTGATGGTTTCTTTTGCTGTGCAGAAGCTTTATCATTTCATAAAGTCTCATTCATTTATTTTTGCTTTTACTTCCCTTGACTTTGAGGTTAAATGCATAAAATCTTCTCTAAAACCAAAGTCCATAAGTTTAGAACCTATGTTTTTTTTCTATGCAATTTATTGTTTCAGGTCTTATATTTTGGTCTTTTATCCAATTTGAGTTAATTTTGGTGCAGGGTGACAGATAGCAGTCTAATTTTATTCTTTTGCATGTGGCTTTCCAATTTACCTAGGACCATCTATTTAAAAGGCTTTCTTTTCTTCATTGTATGGTTTTTGCTTTTTTATATGTGAGTTTATTTCTGGGCTCTCAATTCTATTCCATTGGTCTGTGTGTCTGTTTTTCTGCCAATATCATGCTGTTTTGATTTAGGTCACTTTGTAATAGCATTATATCTTGATATGTTAGTGTAAGTTCCCCAGTATTGTTCTCTTACAAGATTGACGTGGCTATTATGCATGTGCATTTTTATATGAATATTGAAATTGAATTGCAAATTGTCAATTAGAAAAAGAAACTTCCTGGGGATTTCACTAGGATCACATTGAATCTATAAAGTAATTTACAGAGAATCAATCTATTGTTTGCAGGTCTTTTTAAACTTTCTGCATTCAGAGAACACAGTATGTTGTATGAATAAGTGTGTATCTTGTCCAGCTTGGGAGACACCTTCCTTCAGCCTGTACTTAGAAATTCAAGTAGGGATCAGATTAAAGTTCTAGAGAAAGGAGGCATTGGTGCAGCAAATCTTTAACAAAAAGGGTCCTTGAAGCTAAGCCAGCCTAATCAAGGATGAGATCACAAAGATTTGAGGCCACATTCTGTCATACTAAGATAAAGCCATTCTGTGTGGAGTTTCTTCAATATGATCAATATTTCTTGTGAGGATAACTTAGCATTTAATATTTGAAATTCTGGACATTTTTTTTGTCAGTAGACATTAGAAGTGGTCATAAATGATCAAATAAAGCCACATGATATATAGAATTCAATAATATATCATTTCATTATTCATAAATGTCACATTGCCCTGTAAAATAATTCTGTATTTTGAATTCTGGTTTAAATGACTTTAGAATTAGGAAATATAGTTAAATATTTTAAGAGAATATATTTATCTCTATCTTAAGAAACATAACTACAAAACTTGATCAAATGTTGTAGGAGTTTAATAAGTTGTGTTTGCAAATGGCCATTTACTGACCAAAGGTCTAGAGTCAATAAGGTATCAGCCTAGCCCCATTTTAAGTATGGGAGCTGATGGATGGTGACTATTATAAGGACTTAGTGTGACAGTTCTAGTGATGAGAAGCTTTGACCTAAATATCTACAGATCAAGATCCCAACTCAGCCAGAATCTCTGATTCATAAGCTCAGTTATGAAGTTAGCTCAACCAAGAAGTTAATTGTTGATCATGTCTCAAGAATTTAAAAATATTGAATATAGTATTTTTTAAAGCTACAATATTAGTATCATGACATTTAGAAATCTGTGCAAATTTGCTGTTTTATGTACTTAAAAATTTTAACAAAACTCAAAAAAAAAATCAGATTTTAAATCAAATTTAGAATACATACTTCAAAACTTGACTAAAGCTTTTGATTTTCAGTTGAAATCTTAGAAAGATTATGTACAATTATATCATTTAATAACAGTGTTTCACTTTTAAAATAATGTTTATTCAATATAATTCAATATAAAGAGTCTGATTAATTTCTATGACTTGTTCAAATACCAAGGAAATTTTCTCAGGAAATCAATGAACTTAAAGAGAAAATTAAATATATTTTATAAATGCAGTTTAAAGGGTAATTAAGTTTATAAATAGAATAAGGCCCCAATTGATACAATTATACAAATTGCTAGAGTTATACTTAGAATAATGTTTATAAGCTGAACGTAAATATTTAAAGAACTGAGTTTTAAAGTTGCGGATTTAATAAATTGAATATTAATTTTTAAAAACTGAAACAAGCACGTAATTTTTCTTTTCTGTATTGAAAAGTACTTTGGGAGCATAAAAAGTTAAATTTTGATACTTTTATTTTCACCTGAGAAACAACAATGGTTGTCTTCTCACATTGCTTGACTATAGGGAGAACCTATATTCCTCAAGCTTACTCGGTGCTTCATTTTATATATCAGCGAAAGTTCTCATTGCCAATGTTACAAAATAGATTAGCATTCTGGTTTCATACATTTATTTAATTAATACATTACATATTCAATTAATAAAATACGTTATAGCATTTGATTAACAGTAATGCATCAATTCTTACTTTCCGGATCTACTACATTTCTAAGCCTAGAGTCCTGATGGCGTCTTTTACTTCCCACAGCACAGTGGGTGGCACTGACTCAGCCTCATAGAAAATTGTCACAGGACAGAAACATCTATCTTTATAATTCTCATACTGATTCATTTAAAATTTTTACAGTGTGGATATAACACATGCCATTTTCTGTCTACATTTCAATATACTCCCTAAATAATATGTAATACATTGTGAAGAGTTGCTTATTTCCTTATTAAATAAAATCTTCTACCTCCATAGCTTAAAGTCTGACTGGACCAGTGTTAGAATTTCTGTGTCAGTTGATGGGCAGACATAAAACTCTGCTAGAATGTTTTTTGGGAATTTAAGACAGCTAATCAATGCCCAAGTCATTTAGCAAAGTGAGAAATAAAACCATGCTTCTCCACTAGAAAGTTAAAGAGGAGAAAACAAAATTAAGGAACTTAAAGTCACAAAGCTAAATTGTAAAATTATCCTCCTATGCATGGAAAAGAAAGGAGGTCAAAAAAAATGGCAGGAATAACTAACTCATTAGGCAAGAATGGTGTTTCTCATCATCATTTTGTCAGTCTGTCATCTAAAGAAGATCAGGAGGATTTGAACCTTCAAATCCTGAGAACTCCTAAGGCCCTCATCACCAGGCTTGTCTTACTATCTCTGACCTTAGCACACTGTCCTCTGAAAGCTGCATCTCTAAAACTCAGACCAGCCTTTGAAGTGAAGTCTCTTCTTTGTTACTGACACTTTGTGGTAATGCATCAGATAATTTATTTCTGTTCATATAATATACTTAGCAATACAGCAATATGTCAAAAATGCATTTAACTAGTGCTCTATAGTTAATAAGTTATACATACACATAATTTTATATGTAACTATAATTGTCTTGTTTTCTTCTAAGTTAATAAAAGGGTGCAACCTATAGTAAATGTAGAAATGTATAGTTCCATAGAAATAAAAAGGAATTTATAGCATGCTTTGAATTGCTCAATACATAAAATAAAGTTAATAGATGTTATAACCATCAGAATGGCATGATTAATATCCTGATTAACTTTACAGGTAATTCTATATTAAATACTTTTAAAATGTTCATAAATTATATGAATTTTGAAGGGTGTTATTTATTTAATATTAACAATGAGTACAGTCTGACAGAACGAAGTAATTTTTCCTGAATCTCACTGCTGGATATGACCATAGCTGTCAGAGGCACATCATTCTTGATGCCTCAGGGGCCATTCCAACATAATTAAACATGCTTTTACAGCATGCATTTACAGCCCAGGCAGCCCTTTATGCAACTCAAGAGAAGAAAGGTGAAAAGAAGCACAAGCTATTAGAAGGGTGCCAATCCCCTGAAGGGATATAAGTCTTGAACTTCAGCAGTGGTCACCATCAGTGAAGCAATTGAGGGAAGTTTGGGAAACAATTTAAAGTGGTTTCTCCAGAATGTGGAGGATTTTGACAAAGAAGAATAGAAAGAGGGAACTTCTGGTGATGAATTTCTTAAATAAAATAAAGGAAGTTACAACACTAGAGCTCTCTTTCTGTAACAGCTACTTTCCAATTTGGGTATTGAGCATGTTCTGTAAAGGGAGAATGGGAAAAGCATTCTTTTTAAAGGGTTTAAATGCCAGAATGAAAAAATAGAATATAATTCAATAGAAAACTTTGGTATGGAGTGTGGTTCCTGATGTGTTTCACCAAAAAAGCTCCAGTGTTGAGCCTTGCTTATGAAGACCGAAGTGGCTGCAAAGCAGAGGATGTATCAGAGGACTGGGTTACAGACTCTATAGGTTAGGAAAACCATATAGAAAGTAATTCAATTAAAATCATAAGATCCTAATTAAAGTAATATTCTATTTCTTGGTTAGGTGCTTGATTATTTAGCTGCCTAGCCAATGTTTCAAAGCCCTGTCTTTTGAACTTACGGATTCTTCAGCAAAATGAACAAGATGGTATTTGAATCTCTTGACTTGTGAATGTAGTTAAGTAGCTGGTTCCTCATTTACACAACTTATATATAAATTTAAGCTCTTAAATGTGACACCTTATATGTCCTTAGACTTGATATTAAATATGATAAATTTCATCAAGTGCTAAATTCCCATTACCTTGTCAAAGGTGAGGTATTTTAAATTTAATTAAGCAGTTCGGTTTTGTTTTGTGTTGTTTTCCTGATAATGTATTAGTCACCTTTCCTTCCAATACTCACCTAATCAATAATATAGTCAATATAGTCAACAAAAATGAAATTCTCCTCAAGCTTATGAACAATTCTTGATGGTCCATTTATAAATTTTATGCTTAAAGGGTAAAGTAAAACTCCATATTTTGTGTGACTGTGATTTTCTAATATTGAGGATGCTGATGATTTGAGAGGTAGAATTTAGAAAGTCTAATCAAGATAATAACATTTTTCCTGATAAAATATAAATAAAAATATTACTTTTTTATTTTATATTTTTTACCTCATTTTCTCACAAATAAGTTACTATAAAAGCTAAAGCATAATTCAAGTCTGAGATTGTAGTTTCTAGACCCAGTCAGTATTTATTAGTCTGTTTATTTTTTTATTTTTTTTATTTAGTTTCAATTATACGGTACATTGGTTAGACATCTATATAGTTCATAAAATGATCTCCCCAGCTGCACCCTCCCTCCCCTTACCCTCTACCTAGCCAACGTATTAATGCTAACTACATTTCCTATGCCATGCTCCCCATCCCTGTGAGCATCTATCAGCCACTAATTTGTACTTCTTTAGCCCTTCACACCATTCTCCCAGACCCCCAAACACCCCTCACCTCTGTCTATCACCAAATTGTCTACTACATTTGTGAGTCTATTTTTGTTTAGTTTGTTCTTTTTATTCCTTAGATTTCACATATAAGTGAAATGATGTAGTGTTTATCTTTCTGTCTGACTTAAACACCTTCTAGATCCATCAAAGCAATATCTTTTTCCATCCTCTACCTTTTCACATGTAGGGGTCTTGTTTTCTTTTCCTGTCAGCCACTCTATCTTTTGGTTGGAGCACTTAATTCTTTTTCGTTTAAAGTTCTTATTGATAGGAATGTAGTTGTTACCATTCTTTATTCCTGTTTTTGATACAGATTTTTCTTCTTAAAGAAGTCCCTCCAACATTTCCTGTAATACTGGCTTGGTGGTGATAAATTCCTTTAGCTTATTTTTGTTTGGGAAGCTCTTTATCTGTCCTTCAACTCTAAATGATAGCTTTGCTGTATAAATTATTCTTGGTTGTATATCCTAGGTCTTCATCCTGTCAAATATTTTTTGCCACACCCTTCTGTCCTGCATAGTTTCTTTTGAGAAATCAGCTGCCAGTATTATTGGTGTTTCCTTGTACGTAATTATTTGTTTTTCTCTTGCTGCTTTTAATATTATTTGTTTGTATTTAAACTTTGGCATTTTAATTATGATGTGTCTTACTGTTGGCCTCTTTGGATCCCTGATTTTTGGAATTCTCTGAGCTTCCTCGGGTTTCATGTCCATTTTCTTCACCAGGTTAGGGAAGTTTTTCATCATTATTTCTTCAAACAGATGTTCAATGTCTTGATTTTCTTCAGTTACACAGATCAGATGAATATATGGAGCCTTAATAGTGTCTCATATCCTCCTTTAATTATTTTTATACTCTTGGCATCTTTTTTCTTGCCATTTTGATTGAGTGTCCTGATCAGCTTTCCTGTCCTCTAGGTAGAGCATTTGATTCTCTTTTTTATTCATTTTGTTTATTCCTTTGTTTATTCCATTTAATATACTTCTCATTTCAGATAATGTGTTCATTTCAGACTGGTTCCCTTTTATAATTTCCAATTCTATTTCTATGTTTTTTATCTCTTTGTTGAAGTTCTCACTGAATTTATCTACACTTCCCAAAAGTTCACTGAGCATTTCTATAACCAGTATTTTGAACTCTTCATCTATTGGATTACTTGACTCCATTTTTCTGGATCTCTGTTCTCTTCTCTTATATAGTTTCTGCTTCTTTGTCTTCCCATTTTGGCTGCCTTTCCATGTCTGTTTCTAAGCAAAGCTCCTAAGTCTCCCGGTCTTATTAATGTGGATTTGTGAAGTAGGTGTCTAGTGGCACAGTCTTGAGAGGGGTCAGCTGCAGACCAAAATTAGCCCAAGCCTCTACCCTTCTGGGACCACATTTTAAGATTCAGCAAGCAATCCACAGATGCTGCGCTTATAGTTGCCTCGAAAGGCCACACCAGAAACTGAGGCTGCCTCCAGTGTGAGTCTCAGCAAGGAGTACCTGACTCACTGAGTATACACCTGGATATGGCTGGGTGGGGCCATGAGTTGGGGGGAGGCAGAGTTTCAGGGAATCCTCTGGGTGGAGCGACCTACGTTATCCAGTTTGATGACCTCTGGGCTATGGTGGTGCTGTGTCTGCACACTGGGAGCGGGGAGGGCTCAACAGGGAACAATGGATAACACCAGTACTTCTGCATAGAGCAAGTCTCTCCTAGGTCCTCACTCCAACACTGTCTCCCTGTCAGTCCCTGGTGCCCCTTGCGTGCAGCCGAATCAGCACTGATGCTCAGAGAGAGCAGGTCAGTCACCACAAAAATCCACTCGCAGTCACGGCCCCTTTGAGAGGCATCTGCCGCTGCTGCAATCTCTGTCTCTCTCAGCCGTTTGAGACTGGGCAGCCCCGTGTCTCGCCCTGACCTATCTTTTACCATTGCAGGGTGCTTTCTTTGATTTCTCCCTAGTTGTATGGCTTGTTCATCTAGATCCCCGGTGATTTTTCCTTGCTGCTGCTCCTTGTTTTCATCACAACTTTGATTTGGTCACCAGAGGGATAACACAGAGCCTCTATCTTAGTATGATTATTTTTAATGATCACAAAGATAATCATTCCCAAAAGCTGAGCAAGCACCTATTATAAAGCATGATTTATATGTGGCTGCCAACCTAAGCAAATGTTCAGATAGGAACCCTATGAAGAAAAAGGATTTTATCTGACACAGGTAGGTGTTTCAAAACCTAGCAGGTACTACTGGTAATTCAAAAATAAGCATTTCTGCACAAGCCTCTGTAGGATAATTGACAAGTATAGAATTACATATAAGCATTGCAAAAATCTTGAGCATGTGATCTAAGTTTATCTCTATTCATCTATATCTACACGCACACACACACACACACACACACACACACGCGCGCATACATGAACTCAACTCTATGTTGCATGATTAAAAATAATGAAATTAATTTTACCAGAAACCTGTAAAACAACAAAATCCAGCCAAAGTGAACTTTTCCTGAGGTAGGATAGTTAGCCTAGAGACGTTCCCCTGCCTCTCCAAAATGAGGCTCTGGAATTTTTCCTTACTCATCCCTGTCCCTGTTTTGACTCTGACAAACATGCCACCCCTCCAGGTGGCATGTGAGACAAGCCAACACCAGGAGTCAGGATTGATAGCCATGGGACATACCCTCCCCTCCAGGATAAGGCTCTGGAGTCATCCTATGTTGTTTGTTCAGCTTTGGCTAATCATAATATCACTATAAGATCACCCGCATTGCAAGTACCATGTCTCCACACCCCCTGCTCCCTCCCCCAGGAAAACAAACTCTCACAATCCAGACAGCTCTGTGAGACTCACTCTCCAAGTTGGCCTGCACTTTTCTCTTAAGTGTGTACTTTTGCTTTAATAAAATTTTCTCATTCCTGCCTCTGTTTGTCATGTTTGAATTCTTTCTTGCAGCTTAAGACAAGAACCTGGTCACCGGGTGCTCCAGATTAGAGTCCTTCTCTGGCCTCCCACCCTGTCGAGCTTTCCAGCATCATCAAGAGATAATAAAAAGACAAAATAGCCACTGGTTCTCTTAGAAATGAAAGCATAAGTAAGTTACTTGTACAGTGCTCATGAATACTTATTAAGTTTCTAGAAGGAAAAATACACATCAGTCAGCATGAAATAATCATGAGTGATATAAAGACAAAGAAGTCAGAACTTTCTGTGGGGATTGAATTAGTCTCAGATGCTGTGTAACAAATGACCACAAACGAAGCACCTTAAAATAGCACATTTGTTTTATCTCTCAGTTTCTGTAGATTAGGAGTCTGGCATATTACATACGGGTGGGCCCTCTGCTTAAGACCTCACAAGGTTGAAATCAAGGTGTCAGGTATCTTCATCTAGAGGTTCAATTAGGAAAGAATTTACTTCCAAGATCCCTCAGGTTGTTGCGTAATTGATTTCCTTGTGCATGTAAGACCAAGGTCCCATTGTCTTATTAGCTATTGGCCAAGAATTGCCTTCAGCTCTAAAAGTCCCCTCTGTATACTCTGTCATATTTCTTGTGTCTGACTTCAAGAAGGGCCCAATATCTTCTAAGTGCTCACCCAATTAAGTCAGCCCCACCTGATAATATTCCTTTTGACTAACACAAAGTCAACTGATTAGTACCCTATTTATGGGAGTGGCATCCCATCGTATTCACAGTTCTGCTCACACTCAAAGAGGAAGTATGATATGGAGAGTATATACTTGGGAATCTTGAGGAAAATTCTAGAATTCTGCCTATCAGAAAAAGAGAAGAAATAAAGAGAGCCTTCACGGAAATATAAATTCTAGGCATGAAAAAAACTTTCTTTGTACCTTCATGTATGAATTGAATATCCAGGTAGACAGGGAAAAGATAAGACATTTGAAACAATGTAATATCTGAAAAAAAGAATATTTATACTTTGCTGATTAGTTTAAATGAGTATTTAAATCGCTATACCATGTCAAAAAGATATTCTCTCTTCCACTTCCAAATATTGATTGCTATGGTCTGAATATTTGATTTCCCCCAAAATTCATTTGTTGAAATCCTAATTTACAAAGATGATAGAAACAGTGCTCATTTCAGCAGCACATATACCACGATGATAGAAATAAAAAGTGAGGCATTTGGGCGGTGCTTAAGTCATGAAGTTAGAACCTTCATGAATGGGACTAGTGTCTAAGAGACTCCAGAGTAATTCCTAGCCCCCATGCGAAGATATACTAGCAGTCTTTGACCTGGAAGAGGGCCTTTACTCAGTCATGCTGGCACTCTGATCTTGGACTTCCAGCCTCCAGAACTGTGAAAAATAAATTCGTACCTGGTCTGCGGTATTTTGTTTTAGCAGCCCAAATAGACTAAGACAGGTATTATTTCTGAGTGTTTAATAACTATTAAGAGTGATATAGATTGATATATTTCCTATTGACTTCCATTTTAAAAACATTGTCTGAATATCAGATCTATCAATAATTTTTAAATGGACTCCATGTAATCAAGGGTAGTTTTATGTAAATAGATTACATCAGAAACTATTTTTGTATTTTCATTTAAAATTTTGATAACAATATAAAAGAAATTGAAATTAAATCAATAGTTATAAAACTTATTTCCCAAGGTCTGCTTTTGCCATAGCATTTGCAATCACATGATAGTACTGTATAGTAGATGCTACAGCAATTTCAGATTTATAACACATTATATAATACTAAATATTGCCTGATCTCATTATTGTTCTTAAGCAATATGTAAACCTTAGAGTGAATGAGCCATCAAGTTTTTGAGAGTCAGTCTGAGAAGTAAAGAAGAATGTGAACCCCCCAAAATTGTCACCTCTGTATTCTACTAACCATTCAGTCCTTTATTAGGTGTACAACTACCCACACATTTCTCAGTGCTTCTCAGTCTCTATTTCCTCATCAATCAGTCAGTAATCTTAGAGTATTCACCTCATGGCCTTTTTATTCCAATAAAACTAATAAAACAGCAAATGTATACTAAATGACAACTATTACTATTATTATTATTGTTATTACAAAAAAGATTTTTAAGTAGCTTTCAGATATTTTTAATAAATTGACTTGTAATTTTGTTTTGATTCAAATCATTTGTCCTTTTCCTGTTATGTATTATTTTACCTCATCTGAATACTGCTATATTTCTACCTGACTTTCAACTTTTATCCTAATCTTTTTCTGATTAATCATATTTAAAAGCAAATTATACACAAACAAAAGACATATTTTATAGCATTTGTTGCTTCAGTCAGTTGCCACAAGGATTGAAAAAAATGTATCCGATGGTTTTAAATAAAAGCCTTCTTCTCTTGTCAACTTGAAATTACAATAATTTAGTTTTCTGTTATGTTATATCTTTGATAGAATTCTCTTTTCAAAAGAAGGAACATGTTCTTCTTTAACAATTTATATGCCGCAATCTTTTAAATGAAATCAGGTGTTAAATTCCAGGTAGATTATTTCATTTTAAATAATAACAAATGAAATTGATTAGGACGAATAAATATGTGCATATGTAATTCCACATAATGAAACACTAAATGAGGAAATTATGAAGCTTGAATGAAATAATTAAATATAATCAGGGTAAATAGGCATGTTGATGAAAATACACACTTAAGGCCTTCAGGAATGTTATTTCCTATTGGTTTATCCTTAGCTTATCCTTGTCAAACTACAAAGTCTAATTGCAGTATTTTTCAAAAACATCTGTCTGTGTGTTCTCTTCTTTTGATTTATCCTAACTGTTAATGGATGGATGAGATGGATGGATGAACACAGGACTACTAACATTCTGTTTCTGTTCTAATTTATTCTTTCCAATGAAAGTTTGCTCCATATGGTGATATTCATGCTTCTAAACTTCAACCTAGACTTTCTACTTTTTTATTTTATTTTTTTAAAAATTGCTCTATTAATCTTATATTCTAGCCACAGTGAACTACTCAATATTCGTAAAACTTTCCAGGTGTTTTCAAATATTCTTACCTTTCTAAATGCTTTCCCCCTTAAATTCCAACCATTGACCAATGCTCACTTTGCATGTTATTTATTCTCTGAAATATTCTGCAAAATGTACTTTTATCGCCACTATACTCCCCTGTGTAACAGTTATTTTATTTCTTCTCCTATTCATAATACTTCATGCCAAGCAATAATTTAATTTTATTTAAGAGTTATTTTTATTTCTTTCATTATATTCTAAAATTCTTAATAATATAATTAATATTATTATAACATTTTTATCATCTACAATGCTAGCACAAGTCTTTGCTGTATAGAACAATCAGTATTTATAAAAACTGGTGAAAACTATTTTGGTTTCTGTTTACTTAAGAATTTAGATTTGTTAAATAAGGACACTTTTAAATAAAATTTGAGATAGCATGCTTTTCAAATAGTAATCATCCCTCGCTTTTGTTAATACTTCATTTAAATCACAGAATTTAAAAAAAAAGACTTAATATAGACCTTTGTTCACTAATATTAATTTTGTAAACTCCATTTATTTGAAATTGAGTAGCATAAAATTAGGAACAGTTTTGGAACACTTGGATTTTATACCTTTAAAAAGTTTAAAACTTTTTTAGCAAATTTTAAATATGCTTAGCAAAATCCAGAACTCATTAATATGTGAGCACAAACTTAAACATCTATCAGAGCAATCACAAATCTTGATATGACTTATAGTCATGTTTTGTTGTTGTTGTTGTTGTTTTTTACTAGGAATTAGACTAGATTTGAAGTAGGGGTTTTTTCTGTATTTGAAATTAATTCCAGAAACTTAAATATTCTCCTAGGTTTTTATAGTTTGTGGGTTTTAGACAAATCCTTGTGCTCCTGGGATCCACAGGGTGTGGTGGAGTGAGAGTGTGAGCAGAGTTGAATATGTAATTGAAATAGCACATGCAATGCAGCTATGCCTCTGCATCAGTGTCTGCTGCTATTACTATCTTTTAACTCTCCTGATCTTAAGGAATGACATCATTGCTGAGCCTTTGGAATATGACTCAGTCATTCAGCTAATCACTTTTTTAAGGTCCAAGATACCCCAAATAACAGACACAATGACCTCCTCTCATCCTCCAGAATTCTTTTGGTTGGCAAGCTATTGCCTTTGCCTGGTGTGCTAACATTGTCTAACATTATTTTCCTCCTGCTTCTCAATCTACGGTGCTTATTTCATTTTTTTTTAGCCAGTAGATATCTGTTTTTACTTTCTTGGGCCCAGATTATTGCCTTGGGAATTCCACAGATCCTTTTTCTTCCCAGAATGTATAGGATAAAAGTATAGGACTACAGATGCAGAGGAAAAAAGAACCCTCAAACACACACTGCTGGTGGGACTGCATATTGGTACAGCCACTGTGGAAAACAGTATGGAGATTCCTCAAAAAACTAAGAATTGATCTACCATATGATCCAGCAATCCCTCTACTGGGTATTTACCTCAAAGACTTGAAAACTCATATCTGAAAAGATATTTGCACCCCGACGTTTATAGCAGCATTATTCGTGGTGGCCAGGACATGGAAGCAACCGAAGTGTCCTACGATAGACGATTGGATAAAGAAGCTGTGCTATATATATGTAATGGAATATTACTCAGCCATAAGAAGAGATGAAATACTGCCATATGAGACAACATGGATAGACCTTGAGATAATCATGCTAAGCAAAATACAGCAAACAGAAAAAGTTGAAAATCACATGATATCACTTATATGTGGGATATAAACCTAAAGCGACAAATGAACAGGACAAACAGAGACTCGTGGACATGGATAATAGATTAGT
>NW_006432491.1:890197-906789 GCF_000325575.1 Pteropus alecto | reverse complement strand
AGAGGAAGGAAGGAAGGAAGGAAGGAAGGAAGGAAGGAAGGAAGGAAGGAAGGAAGGAAGAAAGTATAGGACTAGATCCACAATATATATGAACAGACATTTTTCCCAATCTTCACCATGAAATTTATCCTCTTTTTTGTTTTGAGATTTCCCCAATATTTCTCTATTTTTCCTCAGATAATGTGATTTTATTAATTTATTTATGTCTATGCTTTTATTAATTGTAAATAATCTGAACCCCAGGTTATCGAGGTCCTGGTGAGTCCAGGGATATACCTAGCCACAGGCAAGACTGTTCTTAGGGATTCTGTACCAAGCATGGAAATGAGCTATTGCTCTTGTATTCAAAAGATTCCTAGAATCCAGGTGGGGCTTGTTGCTCAACTCCACATACTACCTATTCAAAATGATTAAAATATGCTTACTCCTCTTTTCCATGTGGATGATCTATATTTATGCTATAAGACAATCCAATTTCCTCTACTTTCTGCATTCTTCCCGAATGGTCCCCTTCTCTCTGCACTGCCATGTACCTTAATTAATTATTATCATATGACTTATCACTTTGTAAAGTAGTCAACTGTCTACTTGTTTATCTCCTCATTGGACTACAAACATTTCATGGAAGTGACCATATTCTTACTGATTTTGGATACTTGATGCTCAGTAAATCAGTGCCTGGCTTGAAGAATGTACCTGAAGGAATATAATGTTGCTCATGTGCCCTAAACTCTAAAGTCACCTAGTTGAGTCTCTGTGCTCTGTATTGTCATCTGGTCTCAGCTTTGGGGATGGCAAGAATCAGCAGGATATGACTTTTTGAATGAAGTCATATCGTGATGATTCTCAGCATTTAAATAACAATTTGCAATGTGGAGAGAAAAAACATCAAACCTTCAAAAAAAGTTACTGCATAACATGGACATTTTTTTTGTCATTTACATAAACTGTGTCCTCAAATAATTTGTATTGAAACACTCTTTAAATTGACTTTTTTTAGAATTTGAGATAAATATTAGGTATTTAATAAATTATGCTAAATTAATTATAGATATTAAATGAATATTAACTGATTATTTTGAGTAAATCTTACCAATTATTTTTAGAATAAAATAGTCTTTTATAGTTGATATCTTGCAAATAAAATATCACAGTCTGGGGTTAATTGTTTAAAATATTCTAAGGGTTTTTATTTGACATAAACAATTATACCAACACAGATTTTATTACCAACATAGTAATAGGTCTATTACTCATATCTGTAACCACCTTTAAATACATTCCAATTTTTTTAAACCTGCTACCCAAATGACAATCTCTGACATTTAAATAAAACAAAACAAAACGTTTGTTTGACAGCTTGCATTGTTAGTAAGACTGTGCTTATCGAAAAGATACTAAGAATAGCTATCAAATCTCTATCTCTGTTTTTAAGTTTTTTTATTAAAACAGTCATACTATTTCAACATGAGGAAAAACTATGAGAATCTCAATGGTTATCATAATTTAAGAATGAAAATATAAGGAGTTTAGAAGTAGGAAGGATTTCAATGGTTATAGATGTGTTCAGGAGGGTTATAATAAAAGAATAATAGACTTTTAGCATTTAATTTTTAAATAATTATAGACTTACAGAAATTTTGAAAAATAGTACAAAAAGATATTGTTTACCTTTCACACAACTTCCCACATTGTTAACATTGTGATAACCATGATACATTTGTCAAAACTAAATATTTAATATTTGCATATCACTATGAACTAAACTATAGATTTTATTTAGACTTTACCATTCTTTCCACTAATGTTCATTTTTATTCCAGGATTCCACAATGTGTTTAGTTCTCCTGTACTCTTAGTCTCCTCCAATCTGAGGCAGTTCTTTAGTCTTCTCTTTGTATTAATTTTCTATTCCTGCTATTAGAATTTACAACAAACTTAATACCTTAAAATAACATACATTTATTATCTTATATAGCTGCTGGTTGTCTTCACAGATTTTCCTGACCCAAGTTTCACAAGGCAGAAATTAAGGCATTAATGTGGTTCAGCTCATAGTGGGAGGCTCTTGGAAGAATACATATTCAAGACCATTAAATTTGCTGCCAGAGTCCAATTCTTTGTAGCTGTAGGACCGAGGTCTCTGTATGCTGATTGGCCTCTCAGGCCATCCTTAATTCCTAGAGGCTTCTTTCTAGTACTTACACATGGTTCTCATCTCAGAGCCAGCAATAGTACATCAAATCCTCTTTGCACTTGAAGTCTTTAATTTTTATTCCTGCACTTGCATATTTCTAAAAACTAGAGAAAGTTTTATTTATTCTTTTATAAAGTTTTTCATAATTTAATTAGGTCTAGTTAAATAATTCAGAATAATCACAATATTTTAAAGCAGACACCTCAGAATCCTATATCTGAAAAGTCTCTTTTGCTATGCAATTTAACATATTCAGAGATTCTAGAAATTAGGACATGGGCGTTGGCGGGTGTGGGAAAGAAGTCTGTCTACTGTGCTGTCTTTTGTGATTCTGATACTTCTGAAAAGTATTGGCTAGTTATTTTGTAGAATATTCCACAGTTGGGATTTGTCTGATAATTTCTACTATTACATCAAAGTTTGATGTTATTAGGCAGAATGCCACAGAGAGATGTGGTATATTCTTAGTATATCCATCAGGGGGTATTTGCTTCCATAATTCATGTTATTGGTGATGTTACCTTTGGTTCCTTGGATAAAGTGTTGCTTGCTCAGGTAGGTTTTTCGAGTTAAAAATAACAATTTTACCTTATAATTAGTAAATTTCTTGGCATAAATACTTTGAGACTCTACAAATATCTTGTCTTCCTCACAATGGTGATTTTTATTTCCCTTATTCCTTCCACATTTATTAATACAAAATTTTAAAAAAGGGAGAATGTTCCCTTTCTCTCATATACTTACTTATTCAATCACTTAGTTAAATCAGCATAGAATTCTGAATATTTATTTAGTCTTTAGGTTATAATACAATACTACCATTATTTTGTTGCTCAGTTTGTTTCAGGTCTTGTGGAAAACCTCCATCATTTAATTAGCATTGCTTTATTCTTCTAGCATCACAAGGTGCCTCAGGCTTTTGTATTTTCCCTGGGCCAGCCCTAGATTTAACCAATTCAATAAAGAGCTCTTTCTCCCTTTATTGGAAATAGTATTTAGGAGTTCTGGTTAAGATAGTGGATCAGGTAAACACTGTGCTAACCTTCTCCCATGTCTACACAAAACTTACAACTAAATTATAAAACAACTACCCTTGAGAACCATTTGAAAACTAACTTTACAGAACTCCCAGACTTAAGAATATAAAGAAAAAGCTACATCAAGACTAGTAGGATGGGCAGAGACATGAAAAGGGCTGGCCCCACAACCATTTGTAGCGGTTGAAAATTGGGAGGGATATCTCAGCTGCAGAGGCCCCCACTGAAGAGCCAAGGATCCCAGGCTCACACCGTGCTCCCCACATTGAAGTCCCCAGCTGGGAACACCAGTCCTGGGAAGAGGAGTCTTCATAACATTTGGCTGTGAATATCAACAAGGACTCATTATAAGTGAAACAGAGCAATGCTGGAGTCTCAGATGTCCCTTTAAGGGTCCCTTGGGCAGACTCACTCTCTTACAGACACTCGCCCTAAGCTCTAACAAATGGACAGCAGCTTAAAAGGCATCAGGGACATGGGGGAGGAACGGTCTGGATTCAGGGTGAGGGCTGGAAGGGCAGCTCTCTCCTGTACCAGCAAACATCATTGTTCTTTTGTCGACCGCCCCCCCTACACACACACACACACACACACACACACACACACACACACACACACACAAACATACACACACAGCCTATAGTGGCAGGCAGGCACCACATCTTAGTCTCCACAAATTCAGCTAACACCACTTTTTCCCCACCCTGATGATTCTCTGAGATCCCATCCCACCTAAGTCATGCCCACCCAGAAACTCTTTTGGAGTCTGTCTGACATACGGGGCCAGACTGAGCCTGAGTTACAGATTTTCTTAAAATTTCTCAAAGGTCCACAAAACCCAAACAAGCAGCAGCAGACCTCAGCATTCTCTGTACTCATTGATAAGCAGCCTCAAGCTAGGCATTAGAGTCAGCCAGCCTTGGTTCACAGTATAAACACTCTCAGGTGCCTCTAAGCTCAGCACAGGAAGCTAGCAATTAAAGATCACTTTGTAGCTCCTACCAGCTGGTCCCAGGCTTGATACAAGCAGTGGCTGACCTTGTCCTGCTCCCAGAGCCCCTTCCCAGGAGGCCCTAGAACCAACACACCAGATGGCCAGCTTTAGATGACAGTAGAGATCACCACCTGATTAGTGCCATAAATGACACCCAAAAGGTGGACTGGAAAGTACCTAAGCCCTGTTAAAGCAAATTCTGCTCCCTGAGGTCAGCCCCTGCAGAAAAGGTGAAATATTTGGAGAATGTATAGTACCAGATGTTTTAAATAATTTAGAGGTAATAATGGAATTAGACTTGAACCATAAGACAGTGTGAGGCATTTTGGATAATTAAAGCTAATCATTTTGACAACCAATTATACTTATCACATTTTATAGACCTTTTGAGACACACAGAAATATCTGTAAATTTTTTTAAAATCATGTTTTTATTTTTGAATCAGTAAACAAGGTTGCTGAAGACATAAATGACTAGGGAACATACATTTCTTATGCTTATATCAGGACAAAAACTATAGGATTCGGAGAGAATACAAAGTGTCTTTTTTTATGTCTATGACTCGAAATGCCCCAAATCAATGCTGGGCAGAACTTATTTATCATCAACTTCAGAGTAGATCCAACATTTTAAAATTCTTTTTCTTTTTTAGAAATTGATATTTGTAATATATTTACTAATTATGGCGTGAATGAGCTTAACATTACTTTAAAAGTAACTTCTTATCCATAATTAAAGTGTCAATCTGACTGAATAAAAGATGATATAAACTAAAATAAAAAATAAAATAGAAAACACACTTTATTTTATACTTATATATTAAATATATAATATATCATATATTTTATATTGTGTGTGTATATATATATATCTGAAACTGTTATTTTTAAAATTTGATTTACTCTTTATTAGTACTTAATTACTTAAATTTATCAAACAAAAACTGCTTTTCTTTTGTATATGCTTTAGTCTATGTGTGGAGAAAGAGATGACTGCAGTCAGGAGCCCTCCCAACACCCTTAACTAACTTCCAAATGGAAGTGGCTCAGCACTTCTTCCCTTATGTAACCATGTATGTATGCTTGGGCTTCTATTATCTGGTAGTATGCCACTATTATTTAATCTATATATAAAAGACGTTGCCACCTTGTGTGGCTGGCTGTGCCTTTGCTGGAATAGAGAGCTATGTCACAGTTGCCTATGGCTCCCCACGTTTTCTTCCAACTGCCCAAGCCTCTTATCCCTTACCTCGGAACCGTGAATCTGTAGCAATACAACTTTGTGATTCTAATTATAAAAATAATGTCACTTGTAAGAATTTTCATTGTGTGGATTCCTGAGTTTGAATTACATCTTTTGTTTTCCATTGGTAGCATATGGATGTTTATATGATTTTCATTTCTTAAGCCTAAAGTCACTTTGTTATAATTTCTGTCTATGTTAAATTAAGCGTATTGTATAAAAACTACTTGGTAAAAGGAAACATGGGTTTTATCTTGCAAATAAAATATAAATTATACATCAAAAACTTAAAACTTTCTTTTAAAATATTGAGATAGCACAAAATAAATTAATATAGCTATTTAACTAAAAACTCTGAAAAAAATAAACATGCTTATTCATATAGATTAGAACTATAATTAATTTTAAAGTAACTGAATATATTTACTTTAAACTCTGTTTCTCAGAATTGACTTTGTCAGAGGCTTCGTGACAAATGTTTGAACATGCTGGCCTCTTGAACCCTACCTTTCTTATATAAATGATGTAGTCAATTAAATTATTACCAATTAAAGTTGGCGGCTACTGGTTTAAAGAATGGCTTTGTGTGAGAGATGCTAATTATATATCACAGTTTTCATTTGTGGTTGTCCTTTTCCTTTTCAGTCAACAGCTTCCCTTTATGAAATCCTCTGAGAGATATTTTCTTTTCTGATTCTTTCAGAAATATTTTGAAATGTGTACTTGGATAAATATGGTACTCTTTTCTGCTTATTTTAGACATTAGTGTTGGTTTTTAATCGTCTCCTTGACTCCCTGGATATCCCACTTGTTTCTCTCTCATTTTGTGACCTGGTCCATTTGATTGTGCATAGTTCTGTAAAGGCATGTAGACTCAGCTTTGACGAAACATTTCCATACTCCTTTATATTCATTTTTTCACGAAAACAGCTTATTTATTTCATTAAGGCTGTTGATCCTTTGACGCATTTTAATAATGAACACTAATTTTGAAATTTACATAAGTGAAATGAATCCACAATGAATAGTTAAGATTGGAGACCAAAAGATTTTACATGTACCAATTTGCCCCCACATTTGATTTTACTAGCAGTATCAGAAACTCAGTCACTAGAGAAAAGAAAATGGATGGCTTTGTTGCAAGTTAGGTATGGAAGAAAAACAAGGATCATAAGATATGAGAGTTTTGGTAAACTTGTGGTACCACTATGTGACAAAGACTGGATATTTACCTAAAATAATCTCTTCTTCTTGGTCACACAGTTGGATGACATTTCCCAGCCCCTTTTGATAGGTGTGCCCATGTGACTGAAACCTAATTATTGTGTGTTAGTAATGTGCCCCAATGCTTCCAGCATTTTCCTTTAACACGTTCACCAATACATTCTATTTTACCTTTTTTCTAATACTAGCTGAATTAGGAAAACATAAAAGTGAATTCCCTGAGTCTTCTTCCCTCTTACATTCCAGACTGGGTCTGGGTAAATTTGGCAACTCTGACACACCAAAGGGAGCATACAAAAAAAAAAAAAAAAACCATCCCCACTCCAGAAAAAAAAAACAAAATCTCTCCCTAACCAAGGACTAGAAAAGGAGCAGCTTGGCAACATAGAAAACTCCTTTAGACCAAAACTACTTTGTGCTCTAGCCAGACAACAATAAACAAACTATGGGCCCACTTTCACTTCTCCCAGCGAAGGTCAAATACAGAGTCAAGATTTCACTGGCTCCAACAAGGCACTCAAACCCTCCTGACAAAGTGGTGCTGAAGAAAGCTGAGTAGAAGACAGTGCTTTCACTCCCACCATGTAACAGAGATCACTCTTTCATCTCCACCACAATGCCATGTGTGGAGCACTAATGAGACACCCCTACTCTTAGTAAGTTGGTGTCTTAGAGAGACAGAATTCCCACTCACACATTCTTCATTCCCTGAGTGTCCACAGAAGTAAGTAGAGAAATTTAATATTTGTTCCCACATAGAAATAGCAAGGTATTGCTCTCTACTTCCCCTACTGAAATAGTGTTAACAGAAGCCAACTGCAACATGATGTTTAAAAACCATCTGCAGTCTCATAACTTAATACCCCAAATATCCAGTGTCAATATCAAAATTTATCATAGCACATATCACAGAAATCTCAGCTTGAATGATAAAAGACAATTAATAAACATCAACACTGGGATCACAAAGAATTTTAAAACAGGTATCATAAAAAGCATTTTATCAAAAAAATAAGAATATGCTGAAACAAATGAAAAAAAGTAAATTTTCTCTGAATAAATTGAAGTCCTAGCAAAGTAATAGAAAATATAAAGAAAGGTCAAGTGAAAATTTTAGAACTGAAAAACATGCAAAAATAATTGAAATCGAGAGGGAGAAAATCAATAAATTGGTTGTAAAGAATGGAAGGAAAAGAGAAAATAATAAGTGAGTTTGGATATAGAACAATACAAACTATTCAATCTGAACAACAAAAACTAAATATATTGAAAAAAATGAACTAAACCCTAAGGTCATAGGGACTTAATGAAAAAATATTTTGGTATTTTTTATATTGTACAAATAATAATGTATATCATTATATTTCTAAAATAGGGAGAAAAACAGGGCTGAAAAGAATTTTTTTTAAATGGCTAAACTTTCTCAAATTTATCCAGTGCCAAAAAAGAAAACTACATTTTCACGACGCTGAGTGAACCGCAGAGTATATACACAATAAATCCACAAGTCACATCAAGTCAGACTATATTGCAGAAACTAAAAAAAATCTTCAAATTAGGGAGAAAAATGACACATTACCTAGGAGGGAAAAACAATTAAAACAGCAGCACATGAGAAAACATGAGGCAAAATAGGAAAAGACACAACATATTTTAAAGAATGAAAGAAGAGAATCTGCAGCACCAAATCATATATTCAGGAATAAAGTAGAATTCAAAGCATTCTTATATGAAGGAAAACTAATGAACTTTATTACACATAAACCTACCCTAAAAAAATGGCTAAAGAATTATCTAAACAGGAAGGAAATTATACAAGGAATCTTAGAACATCAAAAAGAAAACGATAGAAAGAGTAAAAATATGGGTACTACAATGCATGTTTTTTTCTCCTCATGTAATATTATTAAATATGACATTAATTGTAATGGGAAAATATTGGAGAAACCTAAATGTTTGTTTAGGACAATGGTCAAATAAATTATATACAGTAGAATATAGTAGAGCTATCAAAAACTGTGAATAGGTAGAAAACTGATTAGTAGTGAGTTCCAAGATACATTACAATGGATAAATATATATTAAAAAAAAAAAAAAAGGTTACCACTCAACTCAAATGTATTACAAGCATGACATAGGTTAAAAGAAACCTATGGGTCTATTGCATTTATTCCATGAGGTGCCAGTTTGTGAATCCTACACCAAGCATTTTCCTTAGCCCAGATCATGTACATCTGTAGCTTAATTACACTTAAATTGCTTTTAACTCTTTTTTCAGTATCATTGGGACTCTCATAAAATTTTTTCTATTCTCTCTTTCTAAAAAAACAAACAACTAAAATTTTTGGACACAGAATTGTCAGCTTTGGGGATGATCTAAGTCTCTTGTTGCCCCAGTGGCTCTGGGGCCCTTAGTCCTTTTTGCCAAAGCAGTAAGGAATTACAGATCAGCAAAGATTAGAAGTAAGATTTATTGAAGTATGTTTCAAAAGAGAAATAGCTACAGCCCTCTCTGGCTGTACCAGAGAAATGGCTACACCAGAGAGGGCTGTAGCCTCATAGAGATGGGGAGGTCAGTCTTATATTTTAATTGATAGGTGGTTACAAGGGTGGTACTATCTGATTGATGTGTGAGGTCATTTTGATTGATAGTGTCTGTTGTATAATCTATTGTTAACTATGCATGTTCCTTTTCAGAATACAGTTTGTTATAATTAGATTCATGAACTTCTGGGTATGTGCATGATGTTATTGTGATTGCATAACGAAGCTGAGGTGAAGAGGTCAGGATACTCTTTACTGCTCAAGTATTTGTTTCTGGGCTAAACTAGTTACTACGCTATGGTCATTTATTTCCTTATACTCCAGGATGTAGAGGTATTGTTATTTGAAAAATAAGTTTTTCTTTGGGAAGGCTAAGGAGAAGCCTCTTGGATTGAGCTATCAGTGTTGTCATTTCTATGGTTACGGATCCAGGCCTTCGCTCCCATCGCTCATGGCTACCTAACTACTTAACATATGACAAACACATATCAAACTCCCCAATAGAATTCAGAATGTTCAAAGACCTCAGACTACTGAAATTTCTGAACTATCAGCCTAAAGTTAATAATCTGAATATTTATATGAAATATTTTCTAAAGATAATAATTTTATTAAGCCAGGATCCCCATATAATAACTTTAATATCTTTTAGTTTGTGATAGAATGATCTCAAAGATGACCATATCTGAATTCCTAAAAGTTATGAATATGTTACCTTCTATGGCAAAAAGGACTTTGTAAATGTGATTAAATTAAGGACATTGATATGGGGAAATTATTCTGGATTATTATATAGGTCCAGTATAATCAAAAAGGTCCTTATAAATAGAAAGAAGGGTGCAGAAGAGTCAAAGAAGGTGATGTGACTATGAATGCAGAAGTCAGAGTAATATACCCATGGAATGCAGGCAGCCTTCAGAAAAACATGCAGTTCTGCTGACATCTTCTTTTTATTTAATTTATTTTATTTTTCAAGTACAGTTGACATTCAACATTATTTTATGGTAGTTTCAGGTATACAGCATAGAGATTATACATTTATATAATTTACAAAGTGATCTTGATTTTAATTATATAAACTCACTTTAGAGATCCATCCTCCAGAACTCTATAATAAATTTGTTTTTTAAGCCATGAAGTTTATAGTAATTTATTATAACAACAATAGGAAATCAATATGAAGCACAGAGAAGAAACTCAGTATGCCATATGAGCCTCATTACTTACCTCCCATCACATATATTGTCCTACTCTTTTTGTTCCCATTGAGCCAGTCATTCCAACGCTTTAAGTTGCTTGAAGATTCCTTTTCTTCCTTCTTTTTGCTTGCAATTTTCTCATACTGCTATATCTACCTGGAATGTCTACCTCATTCAATTCTCCACCTCAACAACTGATTCTTTAATTCTCAGCACAGACACTATACAATTCATTTAAAAAATCCATTCTCAGCATTTCTCTCCCTTTCTATTCTTTTGTTATGTCCAGTTTTACCCCAAGAGTTATCTGTCTGTATTGTCAAAATCTATTAATTTCTATTTTATAATTCCTTTCAAAGATCTTGAAAGAAGATATTTGGTTTAATTTAATTTAATTACTATAATATTAAATTAAATAATTTTTAATTACTTTAATAACTATCCTCAGTATATATAATAATATCTGGACCAAGATAAATGATTAATAGATGTATTTTGAGGAAATAAATAAATGAGAAAGGTAATAAAAAGCATTATAAATGCATACTCAGTAATGAAGCCTAACAATGATTTCAAGGTAGAATTATAAAGAAAACCAAAATGTCCCTAGGTAAACAAATTTTCATTAATTTTCTCTAAGTAAACTTAAAAGTTTTAAATTCTATATCACTTTCAGCTTGTATTACCTAGCCAATGAATAACTGAGTAAAACAAAACAGACAAAAAAAACGGTAGTAATATTTTAGGCTATATTTTGCACATTTAAATATATTCTGGTTATAATAAACAGGTACGATCACTCAATTAACAGGAAGTAAGTTAATTAACAACTGCAAACTTGTCTTACTGCTTGAGGAGCTATAGATTATACATGCATTTTTCCACATGAATGAAAAAATATCACTTTCATAAACATTTATTATTAATATTGATAACTCTTTTATTATGTGCTAGCCTGTTCAGCCTAGGCAAGAAGGACACACTGATGAATGCTATGGGATTCTGCCATGGCAGTGAGGTAACTGCTACAGAAAGATATAGACAAAATGTGCTGGGGCCAGAGAGCAGAGAGCAGCAAATTATTTGGGGATTGAAAGTTTTCTTTTCTTTTTCTTTTCTTTCTTTCTTTTTTTTTTTTTTTTTTTTTTTTTGTAGTGGCAGAGAACTTTTAATAGAGGGGGTGATATTTGTTAAAGATCTTGAAGAAAGAGGTGTTCGATAGATCCTGAAAGGAAAGGATCAGAGAGGAAGTCCAGGAGCAGGATCGGATTAATCACTTCTGCAGTCCTTAGTACTGAAATGTTTTTTGTGTCAATCTCTCCAACTCAGATATTTAATAAGATAATAATGCCAATCTTTTTTGCAATAAAGAAATTCAACTAATTTTTAAAATAGATATTCTACTGTAATTCTTTGGATGCTTTTTTTGAAATGTCAACTGTCATATATTTTTAAAATCATGTTTTGATTTTCTGTTGCACGAGCAAAGGTTTATTCTGCCTATTAGATATCTATGTCTGCTCAAGAAAAGCATGCTGTGTTCGAGAATACTTAGAAGACCACTGGCAGAAGCAAAGTGTGGGTAGAGAGTAAGAAAGCAGCAATATTTTGTATTGGAAGTTTTGTAGAGGGCATATTGTGAGGAGGAGTTCTATCTAATGAGGTAAAGATAACAAAACAAAGAGATATGTTTTGGGTGGAAGATACTAAATGTGAAATTGAACACATCAACAGGTGAATATCATATCTCTTGGAGGAAAAATAAAAAGAAGTTATGAATTGGACATATGTATATCCATATTTATGGGTCAATCCCAAATTTATTTCCATCAAATACACACACCCACAAAAATAGACTGTGAAAAATTAAAGCCAGAGAAACCTTGTTATGACTCTTTATTTTAATCATACTTCAAAGAACAGTAAAGCAGAAACAAAGTATAATTGGAAGGGTATGTGGATGACAACCACACTTAGAAGGCAGCATGATCCAGTGATTTTTTTTTTTTTTTTTAGATAATTGAGTTAGGAAAATGAAACCAAGCTATGGGTTCTACTAAAATTCTTCTAGCAAAAGCTGTGATTTGCTGTGATAGAGACAGAAGCAGGACCAGATGCACTAAATAAGAAGCTCGTAATTAAGAGCAGTACCTGGTAATTACCTTTTTCCTGTTGTGAGGGGGAAAGAATAACTAAGTAGCTAAGTCCAAATAGATGCTCACAAAGGGCTTCTGATTGTGGAGTGTCCTAGAGTAATCTATACTTGAAAATATAGTGGAATTATTTTTCCCCCCACGTATTCAACATATTGTAAAATAATTGCTTCAGATCTGAAGCGATTGTGTAGGTTCATTTAAAAAATTATAGCAATGAATATTTATTAAATACCTACCAGGTAGAGATGTGTATTAAGCTTTGCTGTTAATATGTCTACATCCCTGTCCTCAAGTGGTTCACGGTTTATGGTTATATAATTCTACTGAGGGAGTTATTATATAATTTATAGTGCATATTTAATTTAGATTTCTCTTTTTACCCTCCAGACTGAAGGAGTGTAGGCCACAGGTTTTAGCTACCAGAAAAACTTTAGGTGTTTGTAATGTGATTTAAAGTGCCATCTCATCTGAGACCTGAATGAGATGAACCAGTTATGTAATAACATTGAGGAAGGCTATTCTAGCTATAGGAAACAGCATAATCAAAACTATCTAGCTAGTAATAAGATTGGCCTTTCAAAAGAATAGAAATTAGGCCAGTGTAGCTGGAGGGCTGTGAGAAATAGGTGTCTGGTACATTGCAGGTAAGACATGTAGATAGTGTAATAAATTGCTTGTAAAAATGGCAAAGAACATTTTCCTCTCTGTTCCCAGGTGACTTTCTAGTATCTTATAGTTCTGGTGGTTATAAGTCCAAAATGGGTCTTAATGGGCTAAAATCAAGGTGTCAGTAGGGTTGCTTTCCTTCCGGAGGCTCTGGGAGCAAATCCAAGTCAGAGATTTGAAAATTATTTTCTATATAAAAATGTTTTGGTAATTGCATAGTTTATAACAGTTGATATCTCTATGTTTTGGGCCAATAGAAGAGATGAATGAGAAGCTAATCAGAGAAATAAGTCTAGTAAATCTATCTCTTTTGTATCAAAGTGTAGTTGGTAAATAATGTTATATTAATTTTAGACGTTCAACATAGTGTCAATATTTACATACTTTAGAATATTATCACCAAAATATGTCTTGTAACCATCTGTCACCATACAAAGTTCTTACAATATTATTGATTAATTTCTTTGTGCTTTAGATTATATCTCTGTGACTTATTTATTTTATGAGTGGAAGTTTATTCCTCTTATTCCTTTCCACCTTTTTCTCCCATATCCCCACCCTTTTCCCCTCTGGCAACTCAGCTTGTTCTCTATCTATGTGTCTGTTTCTATTTTGCTTTGTTTGTTCATTTTTGCTTTGCTCTGTTTTAGATTCCACATATAAGTGAAATTACATGGCATTTCTCTTTCTCTGTCTGACTTATTTCACTTAGCATAATATTTTTGTAAGTGGCAACATTTTATTCTTTGTTTATTTTGGAATAATATTCCATTCTGTGTGTATGTGTGTATCATATTTTTACCCATTCATCTATGTTAACACCTAGGTTAAACCTATTTACTTCAAACAGACCCACTGTACTTTTTAGAATTAGATTAAAGAGTGTTATAGAAGAAACCAGCTTTCTATATGATAGTTTGTATAATAGAATACTCCCTCCAAAGATATCCATTTCCTAATCCCTAGAATCTGTTACTTTATATGGCAAAAAAGACTAGCCACAGTGATTAAATTGAGCCTCAGAATAAAGAATTATTATGGATTATAGGATGGGGCCAAGGTAATCACACAGATTCTTAAAAGTGAAAGAGGGAAGCAGAGTGTTAATCACAGAGAGATGTGACAACACAAGCAGAAGTTAGAGTGATGTTTGTTAAGGAGACCAAAAAAAAAAAAAAAAAATGCATGCAGCCCCTAGAAACTGGAAAAGCAAGGAAATAAATTTGTTCCTAGAGCCTCCAGAAGGAATTAAACTATGCTGACACCTTACTTTTAGCTCATTAAGACCCATTTTGGATTTGTAATCTCCAAAACTGTGAGATAAGTTTGCATTATTTTAAGCCCCTAAATTTGTGATAAGTTGTTATAGCAACAATAGGAAACTAATATAGCATGATTTTCTTTTTATTTGGTAATTCTCTAGGTAACAATGTGCTTAACTAAAAAATAATAACTATGGTTCCTAGCAATTATATGTATAATTTACAGCATGTTTATTTTATAATGAATTAATGTATAAACTAAATAACTTATATATGTATATAATTTATGGTCTACAGAATCTATATTTCTTTTCATTCTCAAAATGGGTAATTTGGCTTTTTTATTTTTTATTCTTACTGTATCTTCAAAGTATTTATCTTTTTAAATAACGTTTTTATAAAAATGTATGAATCAACTTAATATTCAAATATAAAAATAAATACACTTAAATCTTATGATACAAAACAATAAATATCAGATGGACTGTAGATTTAAATGTGAATAAAGAAAATATAGAAAAAATCTTCATATACTTAGAGTAGGTTAATATTATTGCAATGCATTAAATGAAAAAGAAACAGAATTATTCATAATGAAAAATGTCAATAAAATAGTCTACATTGAAACTAAGAACTTCTAACAATACCAAAAGCAAATAGCCCAATTAAAAGTGGGAAAAAGATATGAATATACATTTTTCCAAAGAAGATATACAAATGGCCAATGAGAATATTGAAAAAATGCTCAAGATCACTAATCACTAGAGCACTGCAAATTAAAACCATATAGAGATGCCACCTTTAGGTTGGTTGCATCAAAACACAATAAACACAAAAACCAAAAAGTAACAGTGCTGACAAGTATGTGGAGAAATTGAAACACTGATGGTAAGAATGTAAAATAGTACAGAGGCAAATATTATGGCAGATCTTCAAATATGAACATTTAATTACTTTATGATTTAGTAATTCCACTTCTAAGTATATACCCAAGATAACTGAAAGCAGGGACTTGTACATCAGTATTTATCCCAGTATTATTCACATTAGTCAAAAGGTAGGAACAACTCCAATATCCATATATATATCTAAATGTGCTATATATATACAATATAATATTATTAAGCCTTAAAAAAGAATGAAATCTTGATATATCCTATGTCATAATTGAATCTTGAGGATATTATGCTAAGTGAAATGAGCTAGTCCCAAAAGACGAATGATTCCGTTTACATGAAGTACTTGGACTACTCAAATTCATAGAGATAGAAAGTTAAATAGTGATAATCAAGAGCTGGAGGAAAGGGTTATTGTATTGTGGGTTATTGTTTAATGGGTACAGTTTCTGTTTGGGAAGACTGAAAAGTTCTGGAATTGGATAGTGGTGATGATTGTACAATAACATAAATGTACTTATTGCTGTTGAGTTGTACACTTAAAAACAGTTAAAATGATAAACTGTTAAATATATATTTACCACAATAAAAAAAAACTATTAAAAAATAACTTTTGTTCATCCAAAGGTTCTTTTTGTTTCTCTTTTTTTCATGTTCTAATAAAATTTTATTTATGGATACTAAATTTTAAATTTCTTGAATTTCTACATACCACAAAGTGTTATTCTTATTTTTATTTTAAAAAATTACATTAAAATGTAACAGCCAGTCTTAACTTTTTAAAAAATCTCATTGCTACTTTTTTATAATGACTGATTAACAAAATCCAATAAGTTTCAGGTGTACATTTTAACAGTAAGGCATATAAATATATTTATTTATTTATCACTTCTCATAGTTAGGTTTCTTTCTGTTCCCCTTGCCCCCTCTATCTCCCCTTTCCCCCCTCCCCTCTGGTAACCACTAGTCTATTGTCCACGTCCATGAGTCTGTTTCTTTGTCCTGTTTGTTTGTTGCCTTTAGGTTTATATTACACATATAAGTGATATTATGTGTTTTTCAGCTTTTCCTGTCCAGGTTATTTTGCTTAGCATGATTATCTCAGGGTCCATCCATGTTGTTGCAAATGGCAGTATTTCATCTCTTCTTATGGCTGAGTAATATTCCATTGAAA
>NW_006432491.1:868037-890053 GCF_000325575.1 Pteropus alecto | reverse complement strand
CAGTAGAGGGATTGCTGGATCATATGGTAGATCAATTCGTAGTTTTTTGAGAAACCTCCATACTGTTTTCCATAGTGGCTGTACCAATATGCAGTCCCACAAGCAGTGTATGAGGGTTCCTTTTTCTCTTCATCCTCACTAGCATTTGTTATTACTTGTCCTGTTGATTATAGCTATTCTAACCGGTGTGGGATGGTATCTCATTGTGGTTTTGATTTGCATTTCTTTAATAGCTAGCAATGTTGAGCATTTTTTCATATGTTTGTAGGCCATTTGTATGTCCTCAAGGGAGAACTGTTTGTTCAGGTTCTCTGTCCATTTTTTGATTAGATTGTTTGTGTTTTTTTGTTATTATCGAGTCGTATGACTTCTTTGTATATTTTGGATATTAGGCCCTTATCATAGGTGTTGCTTGCAAATATATTTCTCATTGAGATGGTTGTCTTTTACATTGTTGACAATTCCTTTTGCTGAGCAGAAGCTTTTTAGTTTGATGTAGTCCCATCCATTTATTTTTGCATTTACTTCCCTTGCCTTGGAGGTCAAATTCATAAAATCCTCTTTGGGTCCAAAGTCATTGAATTTCATTCCTGTATTTTCTTCTATGCATTTTATTGTTTCAGGTCTTATATTCAGGTCCTTAATCAATTTTGAGTTAATTTTGGTGTGTGGTGATAGACAACAGCCTAATTTCATTTTTTGCAGATAGACTTCCAGTTTTCCCAGCACCATTTATTGAAGTGACTTTCCTTTCTCCATTGTATGTTTTTGGCTTTTGGCTTTTTTGTCGAAAATTATTTGCCCATATAAATACATGGATTCACTTCTGGACTCTCGATTCTGTTCCACTGGTCCATGTGTCTGTTTTGCTGTCAATTCCATGCTGTTTTAATTACTGTCGCTTTGTAGTATAATTTGAAGTCAAGCAGAGCGATGCCTCCAGCTTCGTTCTTTTTTCGCAGGATGGCTTTGGCAATTCAGGGTTCTTTGTGCTTCCATACAAATCTGATGATTTTTTGTTCTATTTCTTTAAAAAATGTCGACGAGATTTTGATATGGATTGCATTAAATCTGTATAATGCTTTAGGTAATATGGTCTATTTAACTATGTTGTTTCTTCCAATCCAAGAACACAGAATCTCTTTTTATTTCTTTGTATCTGCTTCGATTTCTTTTAATAGAGTCTTGTAGTTTTCATTATACAGGTCCTTCACATATTTCATTAGTTTTATTCCTAGGAATTTTATTCAGTTTGTTGCAATTGCAAAAGGAATTATGTTTCCCACTTTTTCTAACACTTCATTATTAGAGTATAAGAATGCTATGGATTTTTGAACGTTGATTTTGTATCCAGAGACTACTGTATTTGCTTATTGTTTCTAGTAGTGTTCTTGTGGAATCGTTAGGGTTTTCCATATAGAGAATCATGTCATCCTCAAATATTGACAGTTTGACTTCTTTGTTTTCTGGTTGGATGTCTTTTATATCTTTCTCTTGTCTGATTACACTAGCTAGGACCTTCAATGTTATATTGAATAACAGTGGCGATAGTGGACAGCCTTGCCTTGTTCCTGATCTTAGAGGGAAGATTTTTAGTTTTTCACCATTAAGTATAGTGTTGGCTGAGGGTTTGTCATAGATGGCCTTTATTATGTTAAGGTACTTTTCTTCTATACCAATTTTGTTAAGTGTTTTGATCATAACAGGATGTTGTATCTTGCCAAAGGCTTTTTTCTGCATCTATTGATATGATCATATGATTCTTATTTTTTAATTTGTTTATGTGGTTTATCACCTTAATCGCTTTGTGTATGTTGAACCATCCCTGAATGAAGCCCACTTGATTGTAGTGTTTAATCATTTTAATATGTCGCTGTATTAGGTTCACTAGTATCTTACTTAGGATTTTTTCATCTGTGTTCATGAGAGATATTTGTCTATAGTTTTCTTTTTTTGTGTTATCTTTACCAGGTTTTGGTATCAAGGCAATATTGGTTTCATAAAATGAGTTAGGAAGTATTGCCTCCTATTCTATTTTTTGGAAGAGTTTGAGGAGAATAGGTATGAAATCTTTGAATGTTTGGTAGAATTCACTGGTGAAGCCATCTGGTCCTGGACTTTTACTTTTTGGTAGGTTTTTGATAATTGTTTCAATTTCCATAGTGTTATTTGGTCTATTTAGATTTTTCAGATCTTGATTCAGTCTAGGAAGGATGTACCTTTCTAAGTACTGGTCCATTTCTTCTAGGTTATTAAATTCGGTGTTATATACTTTTTCATAGTATTCTTGCATGATCCTTTGTATTCCTGCAATGTCAGTTGTAATTCCCCCCTCTTTCATCCCTGATTTTGTTTAATTGTGTCCTTTTTCTTTTTTCTTTAGTGAGACTAGCCAGCAGCTTATCAATTTTATTAACCCTCTCAAAGAACCAGCTCCTTGTTATATTTTTTCTATTGTTTTTGTTTTGTTTTGTTTCGTTTTAAATTTCATTTATTTCTGCTCTAATTTTGATTCTTTCTTTCCTTCTGCTTACTTTAGGCCTCATTTGTTCTTCCTTTTCTAGTTTTTTAAAGATGAAGCATTAGGTTGTTTATTTGGGATTGTTTTTGATTGTGGAGAGAGGCCTGTAATGATATGAACTTTCCTTTTATGACCGCTTTTGCTGTGTCCCAAAAGTTTTGATATGTTGTACTATCATTATCATTCATTTCTATGTATTCTTGATCTCTCTTTATTTCTTCACTGATCCAGTTATTCTTCAGTAATATGTTGTTTAATCCTATGTTTTTGTGGTTCATCCTGATTTCTTTTTGCAGTTGATCTCCAGTTTCAAAGCCTTATAATCAGAGAATATGGTTAGTATGATTTCAACCCTCTTATATTTGTTGAGGCTATTTCTGTGTCCCAGTATAAGGCTCTCTAAATGTCAATTATGTCCAGTTGGTCTAATTTGTCATTTAAGGATGTTATTTCCTTATTGATTTTCTGTTTGGAGGATCTGTCCATATCTGACAGTGGGGGATTTAGATCCCTTACTACAATAGTGTTTTGGTCTGTTTCTCCCTTTAGTTCTGTTAGTAATTGCTTTACATATTTCAGGGCTCCCTGATTGAGAGCATATATATTAATAAGTGTTATGACTTCTTGATGCATGACTCCCTGTATCATTATGAAGTATCCTTCAGTATCTTTATTTACCTTTTTTTATTTTGAAGTCTATTTCATCTGATATTAGTACTGCTACTCCTGCTTTTTTCTGAATGCCATTTGCTTGAAATATCATTTTCTACACTTTCACTTTGAGTCTATATTTGTCTTTGGAGCTGAGATGTGTTTCTTGGAGGCAGCATATGGTTGGGTTTTGTTTTTTGATCTATTCTGCAACTCTGTGCCTTTTTATTGGTGAGCTCAGTCCATTTACATTAAGTGTGATTACTGAAGTATGAGGTCTTCTTACAGCCATTTTATCTTTTGCTTTCTGGTAGCTCAGCGCTTCCACTGCTTCCTTTTCCTTGTGTTTCTGTTTTCTTTACTTTGGTTGGCTTTTGTGGGTTTGCCTCTGATTCTTCTTGTTTTATGTTATATACAATGGTTCTGAATCTTTGGCATGTGGTTACCCTTACAAATATGAAAAAGAGAATTATATGTGTGTGTGGCTTGTAAGGTCTGCACTGAGAAGTCCGATGATAATCTAATGGGTTTTCCTTTATAAATTACTGTCTTCTTTTCCTTGGCTGCCCTGAGAAATCGGTCTTTGTCATTGGTTTTTGATAACTTTAATACAGTGTGTCTTGATGAAGGCCTTTTTGGATTGAGATAATTTGGTATTCTGTTGACTTCTTGAATTCCAAGCTCCAGCTCATTCCTTAAATTTGGGAAATTCTCATCCACTATTTATCTGAAAATGCTTTCTAGTCCCTGGTCTTTTTCCTCACCTTTGGTAATGCCTATTATTCTTATGTTTCCTCTCCTGATGGTATCAACTAGTTCTTGAATTTCAATTTCATTATTTTTCATTCTTCTGTTTCTGTCTTCTTCCTTCTGATTTATTTCTAGATTTCTGTCTTTGATATCACTGATCCTTTTCTTCATTTGGACTACTCCATTTCCCAAGCTTGCTATTTCATTTTGCAACTCTTGCAGTGTTTTCTTCATCTCCAGAAGTTCTGTTCGGTTCCTTTTGAGGGTTTCGATCTCTTTGTTCTGCTCATCTTGTTTTTTCAGTTCCTGAAATTGCTGATATAACTTGTTTCAGAGTTTACTGAGGGTTTTTTTTAGAAGTACCATTGTGAATTCTCTGTCATTTAAATTGTATATTTCTATGTCTGTAAGTTCATTTTCTGGAGATTTTTCTCTTTCTTTTTGTGATGCCTTGTCACCTTGGTTGCTCATAGTGTTTAATAAACTATTTCTCTGCCTGGGCATTAATGGAAGTGTATTCTATTGTTTTTCCAAAAAGAAGATTTATTATATAAAGGTTCTCTTTAGCCTGCTGCAAAGAAGGCACTCTTCTTTTGGTTTCCAGTAGGTGGCATCTAAGCCTCTTGGAACCTTGCTTTATATAAAGCCTAAATAATGTCTTTTTTTATTTTCTTGTAGATATTTAATCGCACTCGCTACCCTCAGTTTCAGTCCCTGTCAGTATTAGCAACAGTTTTGATAGCATTTGCTCAGATTACCCTGGGGCTCCACGCTGATTGGTCTTGAAGTGTATGGGATGAGGACCCTCTGGGTTGGGATTTGGGTGCTGCAGCTCAGCCTTGGTTTTGCAAATGGGGCCAGTAAAAATCAACTATTGTTTCTCTGTGGTCTCATGCTGCTCCTCTGCTTTCTGTCCTGATGACTGGGCCCTGTAGCCGGCTGCGTAGAAGTCCCAGCACTTTCAGGCAGGGTTGTTCAGAGAAGTCACCACACCTTTTCCCCTCCCCTGCCTCCTGCAGGGAGCTCCAGAGTATGTGAGAGGTAGCTTTAGTTCTGGCGGCTTTTGCTCAGATTCTCCTGGGGCTCTGTGGTGATCGATCTTGGAGGGTATGGGGGGAGGAGCCCTCTGGATTGGGGGCTGGGGGCTGCAACTCAGCCTTAGTTTTATAACCGGGGTCGATAGATAACAATTGTTGTTTCTCTGCTGTCCTGTCTCACTTCTCCTCTTTCTGCCCTTATGACTGGGCCCTGCTGGTGGCTGCGAAGAAGTCCCAGCACTTCCATGCCTTTTTTTTCTTTTTAGGTGTATAAAAATAATAAAGTCTGCTACCTTGTGTTGAAAGGTACATATTAATTGTTTTTAGCTTCTGCTTCTTAATCTTTATTTCTTGTTATACTCTAACTTAATTTTTTTTCATTCGAATAGCCATAGTAACACATGCTTATGAGTAACAAGTTATCCGTCTCAGTACCTTAAGCAAGTTGTCTCTGCAATTAATAATGTTCTAAATACTTACTGCAAGTTGAAGTATTATTATCCCTGTAGCAATATAGCTTTATGCTCACATTCTTCAGAAGAGGCAACTTCCTTTCTTTCCAGTTTGTACCTTCCCTGAAGGTTGACTTTGGCTTTGCAGGATGGACTATGACACTTAACAGAGTTAATTTCTCTGATTCTTACCTAATATGTGTGGCCATAATTTAAGTGATAAAAATTTCAGCCCTACAATCCTGTTACATAACATAAATCTTAAGAGCCCAGAGTGTTGATTAAGATGCCAGAAGTGGGAAAAAAATTCCTGTTAAAATTGCTCTAAAAATTAGTCACTACTATTGTTTAGCAGTTCTACTTTTCTCTTTGTCTTGTAAGGGATTGTTAGGTAATGGGGCATAGTTGAGAAACTGAACTCAACTTATAGAAATAACAACAAACACAAATGAAAAAATGTCTAAGCCATATTCCCTAAGCTTACAAAGTAATTTTTAAAATGTAAATAACATTAACATCTGATGTTACTTTCTGTACCAGATGTGAGAAATGATTACATAATTATTGCATAGCAATGTATAGTATTTTCTCTTTAGAATCTGATAATCTAATCATGTAAAATGATAATATGCAAGGACTAAGAGAAGGGCAATACATGACATGTGAGTGCCACATTAAGAGAAGAGGGAATCTCTTATAACCCTGGTCCCTAATGAAAACTGTAAAAATATTATCTCTGGGGCATGCATACACTGACTTTCCCACTTCTCACCTATGACTTGGGCATGGTGACATAGATTCAGTAGGTCAGTTCAGTTATGCAAAGGAAGATCCAATGCAAACTAAATGAAAACATGAGAGCCATTTTGGATCAGTAATGTGTAACCCCTGACATGAGCCAATGCCCCTCACATCGAAAATGGGAGAGGAAGGAGTTCATTAGGCAGTAGGGTGAATCAAAGACAAGGCAGAGATTCAGGAGTTTGCAGTCTGCAAAAATAGAAGAGAGATTGGTTAGCCTGGTGCACAATCAGCCAATAATAGTTAGAAGTAAGATCGGACTATATTTTGTACTAGCTTTTAACATATCAAAGGTGCCAGCAGGTCAAGCAACATCAAGTTAAAAAGACACATAGAGCTAAAGAGAGAACTGAAAAAGAATACCTGTTTTAAGAACCCCAGGGCATGCCAGCTTTACCAAAATCCTCCAAATTTCCAATAAAAAGTTCATGAAATAAAATGATATTTATCATTACTACACTTCAAAGAAAAACAGTATCTTAATTTTTTTGTTTCTGTTTTGTTTGTGTATTGTGTTTTTTACATTCCATATATAAGTGAAATCATATATATTTATCTTTCTCTGACTTATTTCACTTAGGATAATACACTCTAGGTCCATCTATGTTGTCACAGATGGCAAGATTTTATTATTTCTTTATGGCTGAGTAAAGAAATATATATTCCATATTTTGGCTATTGTAAATAAAATATGAGTGCATATATCTTTTCAAATTAGTGTTTTGGATTTCTTCAGGGAATATCAAGAAGTGGAATTGCTGCATCATATGACAGTTTTCTTTTTAATTTTTTGTGGAATCTCCATATTGTTTTCCATAATGGTTGCACCGATTTGCAATTGTAACAACAATGCACAAGGAATCTCTTTTCTCCACATCCTTGTCAACACTTATTAATTTATTGATAATATCCATTGTGACAGGTATGAGGTGATATTTCATTGTGGTTTTAATTTGCATTTTACTGAAGTTTAGTGATGTTAAACACTTTTTTCATATGTTTGTTGGCCATCTGTATGTCCTCTTTGGAGAAATGTCTATTCAGGTCCTCTGACCATTTTCTAATTGAAATTTTCATTTGTTTGTTTTTTGTTAAGCTGTATAAGTTCTTTATGTATTTTAGATTTAAATTTTTAATGACGATGTTCTCAGTTTTTTCCAATATAACTGGGCTACTGCAAGCCTATAGAGAACATAGTTGAATGCAATCCAGTTTATTTCAAAGAAATATGCAATTGTAATAAATTAACATTTGTTTTAGGGGTTTTAAGTAAAATGGAAAAAATTACAGTTGTTTTTACAATACACAGTGGAGCAATTCTCTTTTAAACTTTGTGAACAATTTTTCTCTGGATATAAGGATATGCTTATCATGTCTGAAGAGCAAAAAAAAAAAAAAATGCTGCTTATCACTATACTGAATAACTATTCATTTAAATATATATCTGAAACTCATTCTCCCTTGACCCTGGATTAAATTTAGGTAAAGTCCTGTTATTTCCTATTTCTTACAGGTAATAAAATGATCTTCAAAAGTAATACATTTAGTCAAAGGTAATAACAACCTTAAACTTAATTCAAAATCATAACTCTGCCTCACATTCTATTGAAGGCAAGCCCCTAAAACATAAGAGATCTATGATTCATGCAGAAACCAATCATACTTCTTTTTCATGCTATATTCTTAATGAGACGATACCAGACTCTATGGGACTGATGGACATTAAAAATGGACTGACTCTCTTTCATAGATTTTTCAGACCTCACCATCTCTGCCACAGTCATCATTAGGGTTCTCTCACTTGCAGTTTCCTAAGTAGAGGTGAATGCTCTCTCCTTTAGCTGGTCACTCATATTCTATAAAACACACACCAAATCTCAAGCTTGTGTTGCTTGATTGCATGAAAACCAAATGTGGACATTAAAGGAGTCTGTTCCACAGATTTATCTAGAAACCTAGCACTTCTGAGAAGACACTACCTACAACATCTGATCTTCAAAGATGTGAAGAAGGTAAGAGAGTAATTTATGTAATATTTTATAGGCTAGATCTTAAAGTAGCATTCATCATTTCTGCCCATCTTCCAGTACATAGAACTTAGTCACAAAGTTTCACATGTTTGCAAAACATTCAAGAAAATATAGTATCTCTCTCTGTCTAGTGGGAAAATAAAATAGATCTGGCAAACATATATCATTGGACTCCTTCTTGATTCCCTGTGACCCTGTGGTTCTCCACATGTTTGGTAGACCACTTGGACAGGATCTGAGATAACCTCATCCAGCTCTCTTGTGCGTATAGCCTTTATGGGTCATATTGATCTACAGAATATTTTCACGGATTCTTTAAAAATTTTTATAAGAACAGAATACTAGATTCTAACATAGTCACCTCTTTTATCTCCACTGTGAGGAGAGATTGTTGATATTTTTTCAAGCATACATTAGAAATCTGTTCATGGGATCCATCCTATGAACTTTTTCAAAGTGGACCATCTACAATCCCTGTACCTAGGTCTCAGATGCAATTATGAGATTTCTCATTGTTTTTTTCTTGTGCACTTGGAACCACAGAAAACCCACAGCTCTCCTTAATTTAGACTTTCTCTTTTGTAGTCAAAATGTACAAATTCTAGTTTTATTTCCTTAAATTTGCAAGTACTGCATAGTGATGTCAAACATCTCTTTGGAATGAGGGGTCTATTGTCTTGAAACATTGGCCAAACCTGAGGCTGAAAGGCAGCATTATAATATTTTCTTGTATGTTGTATAAATGTAACAAGTTTGTTAAATAGTCTCTGATTTGGGACAACAGACTACATACTTAGAATAACATGTTTTTAATAATGCGCAAATTGTTTGGTAGAAAAGATCTCTACACTTTAAAATAAAGTGTGACTCAGAATAACAGCAAGTTTGCAATTAATTAAGCAAATTTTATTGAATGCCTAATTTGTGTCAAGCATTATACTATTTATTATAGATATAAACATTGTTTTCGCTCTAAAAATTTTCTTACGCTATCAGAAAAAAAATGATTGAAAACAATTCATAATGAGCTTTAATAATGCTATAGTAGAAGTGGAGAAGGAAATAGGACATAACATCAGAATTAGATTAGAGAAGCAACTATATTAACTGAGTTAATACATCAGTTAGCACCACACTTGATTACAAGCTCACATTCCTTCTTCCATTATAACCTCTGCCAAAAATTCATCAGGACAAATCTCAATTATACTTGGTCTTGATCTTGGAGCTTTGAATAGAGCATATGCCCAAAGACTACTCTCCCCATAATAGGATGGTCAGTTTTTCTAACCAAACAAATATATAGACTTTATGGAGTTAAACTATATTCACTCTTAATCTTTTCTGAGACACTTAGGTATTGGCATCTGAAAAATGTTCACCTCAAAGTGCTTTTACTCTCAGAATGGAAAATATATATGCTCATAAATACCAGACAAGTAACAAATTAATTTCTACAAAAGATACCTACTCATGCCTGCTGAGTAGGAAAGAAAGTTCACAGGTTCTATTGTAACAATTAAATATGTTTGTTATAGGTTCACTGAAAATAATATTAATCAGATTTAAATTTTTTCATTTCCAAGACTATTAAAACTTAGTCACTTCATGACTGTTATTTTTATCAAAATAACTAAGATTTTTTTCTAAAGGTTTTCCTGCATTTATTGATATGATCATGATTTTTCTAACATCTATTAATATGGTAAATTTCATTGATTAGTATTAAATTTTTCTACAAGTTTTGAATACTTTAATAAACATCATTGATCTTAATATAATAGCCTTTTTACATATTTTTATATTGGATTTACTATTTTTAAAATATTATGTTCCTGACAGTGTTTTGCTTTCCTTTCTTTTATTTTCTTTCTTTCTAATACATTTGTTAGCTTTTAGAATCAGAATTATACTGATGTCCTAAAAATAAATTGGAATTTCTAGACTCTGGAAGAATTTTTGTAACCTAAATGCTATACCTTTTTTATTTTTTAAAAAAGAATTAGCCATTAAAAACATTTAGTCCTCAAGTTACTATTGAAGAAATTTTTTATTACAAATTTAGTTTATTTTTTACAGAAAAAGTTTTCTTTTTAATTTCTTGTTCTAACAGGTAAAAGTTTTAATTTTTAAATTATTTTATTTCATCCAAATCATCAAATTTATTGATGTAAAGTTGTTTATAATATTCTTTCATTATCTTTATATTTCTTTAACTTATGCTCTCATCTCTATAATTCCCTTTTTCCTATTTTTTTCAATTACATTTGACAGTCAATATAATTTTATATTAGTTTCAGATATACAGAATAGTGATTAGACACTTGTATAATTTATAAAGTGATCCTCCTGGTTAGTCTAGTTACCCACTCGGCACTATAGATAGTTATTACAATGTTATTAACTTATTCCCTGTGCTGTACTTTACATACCTGTGACTATTTTGTAATATGAAGGCAACCTAAGTGCCTATCAATAGACAATTGGATAAAGAAGATGTGATACGTCTATGTAATGGAATATTACTCAACCATAAAAAAAAAAAAAATGAAATCTTACCATTTGTGACATGGATGGACCTAGAGGGCATTGTGCTAAGTGAAATAAGTCAGACAGAGAAAGACAAATGCCATATGATTTCACTTATATGTGGAATCTAAAGAACAAAATAAATGAAAAAGAAAATGAATTGATTCATAGATCTTTTATCTATTTCTTTTGGATTTTGTTTGCTTTTTTTTCTTGCTTCTTGACATAAAGATTGGGTTGTTAATTTTCAACTTCTCATTCTTTTAATTTTTGTTATTACTTTCGAGTATACAGTACATTAGTTAGACATTTATATGGTTTATGAAACAATCCCACTGGTTACTCTATCTTCCATCTGGCTCTCCACATAGCCATTAGATTACTGCTGACTACATTCCCTATGCCATGCTCACCATCCCCATGGCCATCTATCAACTGCTAATTTGTACCTCTTTAACCCTTCACCACTTTCTCCCAGTTTTTTTTTATCTCTCTCCCTCTGGCCATCACCAGAGTGTCTTCTATTTATATATATGTGAGCCTGTTTTTGATTAATTTTTTTGTTGTTGTTCCTTAGATTCTGCATGTAAGTGAAATCATATGGTATTTAGACTTTTTCTGTCTAAATTATTTTGCTAAGTATAACAACCTCTAGGTCCAACCATGTCATTACAAATGGTAGGATTTCATTTTTTTTTTTATTGCTGAGTGAGCAATATTCCATTGTATATAAATATGAACACTTCTTTATCTGATTGTCTGTTGATGGGCATTTACATTGCTTCCACATCTTGGCTATTGTAAATTGCGCTGCCATGAACAAAAGGATACATAGACCTTTACAAATTATTGTTTTTATTTTCCTTGGATAAAAATTCAGAATTGCAATTGCTGGGTTAAATAGTAGATCCATTTTTAATTTTTGGAGGAACCTCCAGACTGTTTTCCACAGTGGCTGTACCAATTTGCAATCCCACCAACAGTGTATGAGAGTTCCCTTTTCTCCACATTCTTGCCAACACTTGTTCTTTGATTTATTGATGATAGCCATTCTGACAGGTAAAAGCTATGAATTCACTCTAATTCCTTCTTTACCTTATCTTATATGTTTTCATATGTTTTTTATTTCATTTCAAAAGTTTTCTAATTATTATTATTATTATTATTATTTTATAATTATTTTAGTCTACAGGCTATTTAGAAGAATTGTTTTCCTTAATTTCCAAACTTTGGAGATACTTCCATTTTCTTTCTTTTGGTTTCTAGTCCAATGGCTCTCTGGTCAAAGAACTTTCTGGCTGTAAATTGAATCATTTGAAATTTGTTGATACCTGTTGTATAGCTCAGGTAAATTTTCCAAGTGCGCTTGAAATATGTATCCTCTTGCACTTCTATTTTCAATAACTGTGCACACACCAACAACTAGGTCAAGTCTGTTAATTATTGTGTTGCTGCAGATTCAAGGTACTGAGGTAAGGAATATGAGGCTCAGGCAGTTGGAAGAAAATGTGGGGAGCCGTAGGCAACTGCAACATAGCTCTTTATGAGGAGAAAGAAAGCTGGCCACAGTCAAGTTCCCTCCGAACACCCTTAGCAACTTCCAAGTGGAAATGACTCAGCACTTCTCCCCTTATGTAACCTTAAGCCCCGTATGCATGTGCGGGCTTCTGGCAGCATACCATTATTGTTCAATCTGTGTATAAAGGTTGCTGCACCCTGTGCAATGGGCTGTGCCCTTGCTGGAATAAAGAGCTACTACGTTGCAGTTGCCTACGGCTTCTCACATTTTCTTCCTGAGCCTCATACTTCTGAGCCTCATACCCCTTACCTCAGAACCTCGAACCTGCAGCAACACACTTGAAGTCGTCGAGAGCAGGTTTCCCAGGTAAGGGAGCCGTCTGCCCTGCCAGTGTACCCAAGGGACATGTGGCTCCCATAGAGCATGTGGTATCCAGTGGTTGCGGCATTGATGATTTGTACTCCACCTAAGCCATGGGAGGCAATTGATGGGTCCCTGACAAGTATTGAGAAGGCACTCCACTCCTTGGAGGAGCAGCTGACAGAAAAAGCTCACCCGCAGCCAGTCAAGTGGACTGGGTGCTCTTAATGGCTTTGAAGCAGAATATGGATGAAGCTCTAGCAGAGGCTGAACAGGTACAGCAGTTTCAGCAAAAGGCAGATGCTTTGGATGCAAAGGGTACAACTGGAAGCTGAGCTCCAAAGAAGTCCACCCTCAGAGTCACCCTCAGAAGTAGAGTAAGACATCCCAGAAAAAGTTCACCCACAAGTACAGCCCATAATACACCAAAAGGTAAAGCATGAACAACCCATGATCCAGGTGGGGTACAAACTAGTGGCCCCATTAGACAGAATTTACCACGTGTACCCCGTATATATCTCTAGAATTGTGGGATTTAGGAAAACAATGTTGGCAGTGACCTGGTGAACTGTTGCTGGCCTGGTTGCTGCGTCTTTGGGATGAGGGGGCCAACAGTATCTCATGTTTCCCTAACAAGATGGAGAAATTGGTATCCATAACTGTACAGCCCTCATTACAGCAGTGTCTACAGAATCATTGCCACTTGGCTCAAGGGCAGAGGAACCACACCCTAATGGAATGGCTTACTGCAGCTGTGAAGACAGTTTGAAATGAGGCCAGAAAACTTCCAGAGCATGTGAGTACATGGCAAACGTATGCTAAATTAGTGCAGATTATTTATGAACTGGGCATGAAACAAGCTATGTTTAATTTGAATTCGTGGGGACCAGAAGACGAATGATTTACAACTGGCATATGGGACCCAGTGTTAGGACTACCCCCTCTACCACTTTTGGCACGTTGGTTGCTATCCTGGCTCTCTATATAGGGAAACATATGCTTGAAGTGACTACAGCAATAGCTGCTCTGAAGAATGTAGAGGGGAGACACCATGAGGTAGTGGGGCAGAAGTGTCCGTAGGGTAATGCCCAAGCCCCCGAGGGACGAGAATAAAAAGAAAGCCCCTCGGTAGAGTTCTGTTTGAGTGAATACAACTCAAATGTGGACTGATTTTCTAGCTTCAGGAGTCCATCAAGAAGAGATAGACCACCAGCTTAATACAGTATTATTAGAATTGTGGCAGCAGTTGAAACCTGAACAGCAATTCAGTTGTGGGCAGAAACCTCTCTCTGAAAGAGCTAGGCTTGTGGCCTTGTAGGACTTTTTGAAGCCCCAGGACGCTCTGTTGACCCTACATGACTAGGAAGAAGGCCACATTGCCCATTTTGAGGGGATAGGCAGGCACCAGAGTCTGCACATGGAATTGGCAATCCACTGGTCCCTAAATAATGTGCAAAGAGTCCTAGCTCTGGTGGATACCAGGGCCGACTGCAGTCTTATCTATGGAAATCCAAAGAGTTTCCCTGGGCCAGCCACCTATATATATGGCTATGGGGGTAAGACTATTAAGACCAAAGCTGTGACTTTGCCTCCTGGAATACGATATCTGCCCCCATGTTCATATAAAGTGTATGTTTCTCCAGTGCCGGAATATATGCTAGGGGTGGATGTATTGCAAGAGCTCAATCTGCAGATCTCTGCAGGTGAATTTCCTTTGTGAGTCTGGCTAGTGAAGACTGTAGTGTAGGCAAATACTCAGCACCTACCGCAGAAAGTACCAGAACCAAGGTGCATTGTCAATGTTAGGCAATATCACTTGCCTGGTGGACAAGATGAAATTGAGGCTATGATTCAGGAATTCGAGAAAGCTCCAATTGTGCACCCCACCCATAGTCCTTATAATGCCCCTGCATGTCCAGAGAAGAAGCCTCATGGCTCATGAAGAATGACTGTGGACTATTGGGAATTGAATAAAGTGACTCCTTTACTGCATGCAGCAGTACCATCTATCCATGATCTAATGGATCAACTGACTATAAGACTGGGAACATATCACTATGTCTTGGATTTTGCTAAAACTTTTTTCTCCATTGATTTGGCTCCTTAAAGACAAGACCAACTTGCCTTCACATGGGAAGGAAGACAATGGACTTTTGTGGTATTATCCCAAGGGTATCTACGTAGGCCAACTATTTGCCATGGGCTGATAGATCAGGATTTGACAACCTGGACCCTACTAGCAATGGTGGAATTGTTTCATTATATTGATGATGTCTTGTTAACCTCTGTTTCCCTTACAGATCTAGAACAAGTGGCACCAGCGCTGTTTCAGACCTGAAATCATGTGGCTGTGTGTAAATGCAACTAAGGTTCAGGGACCTGGCTTATCTGTCAAATTCTTGGGTGTTGTCTGGTTGGGTAAGACAAAAGTTATCCTTGATGCTATCATTGATGAGAAACAAGTGTACCCACAACATACTACAGTTAAAGAATTGCAGAGTTATGTGGGCCTTTAGGGATACTGGAGAGTGTCTGTGGCCCACCTCGTAAAGCTGGCACAGCTGTTATATGGCCTGATCAAGAAGGGGGCTACTTGGGACTGGGACGTAACAGTAGAGAAGGTGTTTACTGCCACCAAGCAAGCTGTGCAACATGCCCAAGCCCTACAGATAACAAATCCAGGTAAACCCTTTGAATTGGATGTCCATGTAATAGCAGAAGGATATGGCAACATTTGGAATGAACTAAACCCTGGTGAATTTTTGTTCTCAACTATGGAAAAGCACAGAAAGCCAGTACTCCCTAATAGAAAAGCAATTAGCAGCTATATATGCAGCCTTGCAGGCCCCTCAACCAGTGACTGGCATGGCCAAAATGCAGGTGTGCACCACAACCCTATACAAGGTTGGTCATGCACATAGATACAGGCTCCCAAAACAGGGGTGGCCTACCCTGATGAAATGGGGTGCCTATCTGGAACAACAGTATCACAATTACTAGCTCTCTGGCCATGGAATTACAGATTATTTTAGGCCTAGCTGAGTTTACCACTGACAATATACTGGATGTTGTGTGCCTACAGATTTAGAAGTATCCCCCTACAAAGAAGGGAAGCTACCCATAGGCGCTGATGAGTGGAACACAGATGGGTCCAGTAAGGGGCAAGGAGCCAAGTGGGTAGCTATAGGGAAGGATACAGCCAGCTACTGACCATATTTGGTCTGATACAGATACAGGCCAAAGCAGCCAGTGTGCTGAACTGTGGGCTATATGAATGGTTAAAGCCCATGAAGATGGCCCATTGACTATTTATACTGACAGTTGGGCATTGTTCAAAGGCCTAACATTATAGTTGCTTATATAGAAATGGCAAAACTGGCTAGTTGGCCATAGACTCTTATGGGAACAAGCTATGTGGCAAGACCTCTGAGAGATAGGACAAGAAAAGGGTGTAACTGTGTATCATGTTACGGGTCATGTCCCCTTGGTAATTCCAGGAAATGATAAGGCAGATGCACTCTTGTATGTGCGATAGCTAGAAAAGGCTCCTGCCACTGATGAACACACTAGCTCCACAGACGATTCCAGCATGTGGGTGCTAAAACTATATGGACAGTAAAGCAACAATGGAACCTTCCTCTGAAGTGGGAAGATGTCACAGATGCCTGTGTCAAGTGTCCAATGTGCAGACAGGATATGCCGCATCCTTGCCGCATGAAGCAGAGCATGTGCAAGTAACAAGGGGAAGGGTCCCATTGACAATATGGCAGATACATTACATAGGGCCTCTTCTTAAAGGTCAAGGAACATCTTATTCCCTTACAACAGTATACATGGCAACCAGATTATTGTTTACATGGCCCTGTGCAGCCACAGACCAAAAACATAACTACTATCTCATCCACCACGCATTGGTAGATAGGACGAAAATATACTGACACCCAACCGACTATGATTTTGCCCCCAGGAAGCTTATGTGCATGTGAGGCCCATGTATGGCCCTACATTCCCTAGAATAGGACAGGCTGCTGTATTTGGGGATGTCCAAATTTGCCAGAAACTGTATGGCAGGCACTCCCATGGCACCCCACAAATCGGGATGCATGTTATCCACAACGTGTCTGTACTAAATGGATCCCATGGTGGTATTACCCCTTAGCAATCTTTCTGTCTGTGGCAGATGATATGGTAGTTGAAATGCAAGTGACAGCTTTGGCAGAACGTAGTGCTCGAGCCTTGAATTATACTCATAAAGCCCTTAGTCTGTTATCTGATGAAGTAGATCAAATTATAAAAGTAGTATTGCAAAATTGTATGGCTTTGGATATCTTAGCTGCTGCCCAAGGGGGCACTTGTGCCATGCTCCACACTAAATGTGGACCACCGGCACAACATCTCACAAGTCTTGGCAGGTCTCTCCCAAGAAATGCAGGAAGTCCAGGGGCTCACTGGGAATCCTCTGCAGGAGTGATGAGCAGGCCTAATGTCTACTTGATGCTGGGTCTTAGCTTTCCTAGGAGGTGGAGCCTGTCTCCTAGTGGCATGCTGTTGTTTCCTATATTGTTGTGGCCTGTGGGTACAGAGCTCTGCCCTGCTGCAGCTATCACTTGCCAAGCCTCCATAGGTGTAAGGGAGGAACCCTGAAGGGGTGGAGTGTGTGGAAAAAGAAAGATGTCTACAGTCAGGCTCCGTTTCGACACCCTTAGCAGCTTCCAGGTGGAAGTGACTTAGCACCTCTTCCCTTATGCGATCGTGTGTCCAGTATGCATGTGCCACTATTGTTCAACCTGTATATGAAAGGCTCCGCCACCCTGCACAGTTGGTTGTGTCCTTGATGTAATAAAGAGCCATGTCACAGTTGCCTACGGCTCTCCACATTTTCTTCCAACTGCCCGAGCCTTGTACCCCTTATCTTGGGAACCTCAAATCTGCAGCAACACACTCTTTATACCAGCAAGAGTGTAGCCAGTCTTGTAGGGCAGAAGCACCTTCATATACACAGGTTAACAATAGCGGCACACTGCCAAGGTACAGAAGCCCGCGCATGTATGCTGGGCACATGGTTACATAAGAAGAGAAATGCTGATTCACTTCTACCTGGAAGCTGCTAAGGGTGTCAGGAGGGAGCCTGACTACAGCTATCTTTCTTTCTCCTCACAATTGTGTTGCTCAATTCTTCTACATTCTTACAGAATATATTTCTCTGCTTGTTTCATCAATTATGGAAAGAGGGATGTTAAAATTTCCAAATGTATTTATGTATTCTCATTTTGTTGACAAATTTGGTTTTATGCATGTTGAGGACATATTAGGCATGTACAAGTTTAAGAGTATTATGTCTTTATGTTGGATTGATTACTTTATCATTATGAATTGTAATTATTTTTAGCAACATCATTGGTCTTATTATACATAAATTATGTTTTACCTCCTATTATTTTAGCCATATCAGATTATTTTTAGTTTTTGCATAACATATCTTTTTCTTTTATATTCAACCAATTTATGGCCTTTATTTAAAGTGTGTCTCTTTATAATTCACATATAGTTAGGTCCCTTTCTTAATCTATTCTGACAAAGTTTGAAGTTGGAAGTTTTGTTCAGTTATATTTAATGTAATTGCTGTGATGTATACCATACTCTTACTTGTTTTCTCTTTAGGAAAGTCAATAATCACTGATCTATCATGATCATTTTGAGCTAATCACTACAGAGGTGGTTGTTTGACTTTCCCAGGCTAACTGCTGTAGACTTGTGGTTCAGCATCCTGCTCTAGCTGCTGTAGTGTTTGTGGTTTAGAATACTGGCCTGGTTGCTGCAAAGGTGTGGATCAGAGTTCAATTGCCACAGGTGGTTGTGGCCATTGTTTGTTTGTAAATTCAGTGTCTCGTAGCTATCCTTTTTGTTTGTTTGTTTGTTTCCCTAATTTTGCTACAGATATCTAGTACCTTTGATTGCATGCCAAACATAATGTATAAAAAATTCTCGAGATCCAAGGTAGTATGTCTCCCCCAGTTTTCAATGATAGATAGGGTGAGGGGATGATCTATGCACTCCAATGAAGAATTTATTTGGGGCAGATTTTGGTTTCAGTGTACATAAGACAGAGGCTGCCTGTGTTTTACCTCTGTCTCTATTGTATGGTCATCTTGAATTTTAATTAAAAGCCTGGTACTCCTCAACTATAAAAGACCATGAGAGAACCAGTCCGGCTTCAGATTCTTTAGACCAACTCTCTAGCTTCCCATAATGTGCAGCTTACAGTCTGACAAATACCTTAAAGAGGAGATTAAAATTATGTCTGAGTACATAATTGGACATCAGGATATTTCAGTCCACCATTTAAAAGTTTTCAGCATAGCTGCCTGGATTCCTGTGTAGCATCTGTGCTCAGCAAATATTTCAAGGAAAAATGACCATGTTGTTGAATCTGTGCAAGTTTTGTTTTGTTTTTTATTATGGTGACATTGGTTAACAAAATTCAGTAAGTTTCAGGTGTACAATTCAACAGTAAAACATATATATATTTCATTGTGTGTTCACCACCCATAGTTAGATGTGCAGGTTTTGACTTTGTTGCTATTCATCTCTCATGACTAAAACTATTTATTGATTTTCTTTCTCCAATCAAATTATTTCTGTCTCCTCCTCACCAAGAATAAGAAAATGCCTACAGAGAAAAATAGCTAAATATTACCAAATTAGCTAAATATCCCCTCAAATTTTAGTTTAGCTAATATTAGTTTAGCTAATATTAGTTTAGCTAATATTACTAAATATTATCAAATTGTTAAATATCCCCTCTCAAATTTTAGTTCACCTAGTCTTTTGTTGTTGTTGTTGTTTTCTTTTCTGGCCTATGGTGTCCTTACAGTATGATTTGTGAATTTTATTCAGCTTTTTCTATCTCTTGTACCAAGAGCATTATTCTGTGAACTACAAAGTCTGAAACAGAAATTAACATATTTTTAAACATGTTTTATACTGATAACTCTAATTTCAATTTCACACCACAAAATTTTTTCTCACCTTCACTCAAACTGTGTTTCTATTTTCCTATCCACCAAAAGATACCTGACTCCCAACACCATTATACTTACTCATTGTCCAATTGTATCCAAATGACTACATTCATACTACTAAAAACAATCATTGTTTCAATTAAAAGTTTGGTTTAACCCACAGTTTGATCTGTATTTTATCTGTGGCTACGTATTTAAAATTATATGGATATTATGGAAAATCCCTTAGCTTTAGGTTTAAATTTCTTACTTCAAATTGAATAACAACAGAGAGAAGAACTGGTAGATATGGGCATCATCATTAATGTCAACACTATTATGAACAAAATCTGTCTCTGGTTGTTTTAGTCAAAATGGGAAAATAAAACAATAATAGCAAGGATTTAAGCAGATTCTTTTAGTGTTATTTAATAGTACTATAAAATTGCACTGGTATTAAAGACATAAATACAGATACATACTAAAAAGAATTAATATCACTTTTGGAGTAGTCTCCATTATAATAATTCTTTCACCCTGGTACTGCATAGTTTCCTCAGAAGTTCACTGAATAATTATCTTTATTAATAACACTCTAAACAATGCATGAATACTGAATATTTACTCCAGGATGGAGAATGCTTCCTTAGGATGCACAATAGAAGTCACTTTAAATTCGAAGCTATTGCATTCGCTCAGTCACTTCAGGCTCATTATGTCAAGAAGACAAGCAGGCAAGAACATGAGTCACCATCATGGTAGGCCTAACTGACCCTGGTTATCAGGAGAACACAGGATTTTCATTATATAATGAAGGTGGAGAAGAACACATATGGCACCCAAGTGGTCCATTAAGACAACTTTCAGTAATCTTTACCCATATTTGACAGCAAGTAAACAATTGAGGCAGCCATGCTCTGAGAAAACATGATGGCTGGGTCTCAGAACCTTTGAAGATGAGGGTCCAGAACACGCAACCAGCTAATCCATCTCAGCTAGCAGAAATAATAGCTGAAGACAAAGTGAATCTAAAATAATTAGAGTGGAGGCAGATGATGAGTTTCATCAAGACAAGCTGTAATAGTGGGAGCCCAGCTCATGTTGCTAATATTAGTCTTAGGGGGAAGTTGTTCTCCAAGCGGAAACAGTTCTACATGAAGCAAGTGAATGTGAGCATCACAGGGATGAGCTGTAGTTTGTGTTGCCTTCCGAGATGCTTCTAGGACTATTGGCTGCTGATAATTCACAGCTGACTCCTTGCTTTAAAAGTGCTCTTTATCACAGAGCACTGCCTCAACTCAGATTGTGTCCCTCTCCAGACACAGCCCAAATCCAGTGATTGATGTGTAAGAACAAAGACAATAGAGTCTTTGCCTCTATTGTAGACAACTCCAGTCTTTGCCTCTATTGTAAGAACAAATCCAGTGATTGATGTGTAAGAACAAAGACAATAGAGTCTTTGCCTCTATTGTAGACAACTCCTCAAAGCCACCCAGCTCCTTCTGGGATCAACAGGATGCTCTATTGCAACTACACCAGTTTAACTTGATCCTCTGCCCAGATAATCTATTTTTTTCCTTATAGGTGTTCTCACCATGCTTTCCATTAAATCTTCTGCATGTAAACCTCTTTCTCAAAATGTGTTTTCAAGGGAACTGATTTTAAGCATCAAATTAACAGATAGAAACCCCTTTAGTTGGTGGCAGAGGTCCTGACAAGAAAGCTTTACCTTGAGAAAATTAAAGAAAGCTTTATGAAATAGCCCTCTGTTGAAAAGATGTGCAGGAGATTGCGAAATAGAACTTGGGGAAGACTGCATTCCAGTCAGAGAAACTGAAAATTAGAAGATAGTGAAGGGAGTAGTAGGAGAAAAACACTGGGTATGTGAGCACAGAAGAAGTGGCTGAGGCTCTAAAGCTTACAGCCAAAATCTGCATTATCTCTCCTCACACCGAGAAAGAGCCATGTCACACTGAGAGCACAGTGCACTCATAGGTGGCTGAAAGCTCTGTCACTTTTAATCACATATCTTCCTTAAGCTACCTTCTACCTGGACAAAAAGAACCAGTGTTTGTTCTAGCGCTATAGACCAGAGTGGTGGCTTTTGTAAGATTCTCTGGGGCCCAGGAGATAACCTTGGCCTAAGGCAGAATTCGTCTTGCCTAACCTTAAATTCATTTCACTGAGAACTTGAAGAAAGGTATCTGAAAAATGAACCTTCCATACAGGTGAAATACGAATATTAGCCAGGAATGTGAAGGAAGTACCTTTGGATTTGGCAATCCAAGAACCTAGGGAGAGGTTGAAGTAAAGTAAGAGTTTGACTATGATCTGAGAAGTAAAAAGTTGCATATATATATATGTA